>NW_017729031.1:45350235-45363719 GCF_001723915.1 Gavialis gangeticus
GCCAGAGCCTGGAATAGGCTTCCCAGAGAGGTGGTGCTCTCACCTTCCCTGGAAATCTTCAAGAGGAGACTGGATAGGCACCTGGCTGGGATCTTATGACCCCTTCCACCCCCAGTGCTCCTTCCTGCCCATGGCAGAGGGTCAGACTAGATGATCTGTCTAAGTCCCTTCCGACTCATTGATTCTATGATTCTATGACTTGTTGATTGCTTAAACAGTCATCCTCTTAGTGGATTTGACACTAGATTTGGCAACAAAGCAGTCTTATTATATTTTGTACATACCCACTAATATCCAAGCTTGTCTCCATTTTCCCCAAATGGAACAAAATGAATTTTCTGCTTCACAGGAATCACATTTTACATTGAGGATTGTGCTGCCTCAATTTGACCACTAGCAACTGAGATGTCCTGTTTATTATTTTCGTGTGATGTATCCCTCACTTTTTTATCTTAAAGATTTCATCAGCATGTCAGTATTTGTAAATTTTTTGCTTCTTCTAAGAGAAGCCAAATATGTTTGCCCTTACTCATTTGAATAATCCTTTAAAGTCAATTGAATTAGTAGGAAGAAAAAGTATGATTTCTTGTTTTGTCTCTTTTATGGTGTTCTCTTGCAATGGTCTTTAATTAATACTTTTTCTATTTTTTATTCTTTATCTATCCTGAAAATATCAGGGATAGAAGAATGATGTAAGATCATCACATTGGTATAAATTAAATCACAAAATATGCCTAACTTCTGACTTAGTTTGGTGTCTGAAAGTCACTGTACTCTTCATGCTTGAGATGTTGGCAGAAACCATCACTAACTATTAAGTATGAAGAATTATAACATAAGTTTTTTTTCTTGATATATTTATGAGGAAGAAGAGAGTACAGTTGCCTCTCCCTCATCTCTATTGGTTTTTCACTGCTGTCAGTAAGTTGACTCTGAAGACAAAGTAGGAGCACATCAAATACAGCAATAAGGTGCCATTTTTACAGCTACTTTTTTACATTAATCTACACTTTAAGGTATTTTTATGATCTACTGATTCTCTTCTTCCATGTATGATTTCTCTGACTAATATAAAAAAGTGGAGTTCTCTTGTGTAACAGTGTTCAGTATCACTTGACAGTAACTGTTGCTGTAAGACAGTTTCTAGTAGTAATTTTATCAAGAGCATTGGATGTTTTTGGCACTAAATGTTCCGGGATTCTCGTAGAGTACATTTCTTTTTTAAAAAATCCAAACCTGCATTCCATGCTTTTCCCTATAGTCACATAAATACATACACATTACCTTTGTAAGCTCATATGTCACATAGTTTATTTCTGTCATGAGATTATCATAGCTAGTGCCTACTTATTCTTGTTTACAACGTGCTGTCTGGTTTCAAATTAAATAGTCCCACTAGATGATTAATCTCCCTATTATATTTGCCTGTAGCATACTCTTGTAGAATATATTAGCTTTTGACCTGTGTTCCCTTGCTCTAGACCAGCTCTGCCTGGTACACAGAACAGAAGCATTCTCTGGCTTTCCAAGCTGTGGTTTCCCAGCTACTACCACTAAAAAGAAAGTTAAATGCATAATTTTACTACTAATCAACATTGACCTATTAAATAAACCCCAAATCAAACACTGTTCCTCTGTCACAGAAAACGGAAGCGCTATTGGAGTTTGTTTGATTTGTTTTAGAATGTATACATATACATAGTTAAGGGCCAAGTAGACATAGCTTCCTGGGTTCTGGCAAGTCATCCCTCAGATATAGAGTGGCCCAAATTTTTAGTATCCTTGTTAGACTTTCCAGATTCTGTGAAGACGTATTTTATATTTTTGGTGATAATGTAAATGGTCATGAATAAATAGAGGTATTGCATGTGGCATATGCTGAATAATACAGCTGACAATTTCAGCTAACCAGAAATCAGAGTTGTATATAATTCAGAAATACATTTGGCAGCAACTGTTGGATTCTGCAATGTGCTAAACATAAGAATAGTGGAGGATTTTAATCACGCTGCATCTATATGGGTTTTACAAAAATGAGCTATTTTTAATACTTCACTGTATTTACCATTCAATATAGTACAATATTCAACACAAACATGTGGTGTAATGCATGGCAATTTACAGAAGGAAAATCTTACCATCTTCACATTCCTGATTGTATTGATGAAGGCAGTTTTCACAGTGAGTGTGGCCATTTTCCACTCACAAAGGAAGAGTTAGCCAAGTGGTAAATATCAGACACCTGATAAACTGGACTCCTGATCATCTTTTCCCCACACAGCATATGGATCCAGCTACCAAAGCCTGTAGCTTGGAAGCAGGCCAGGCTTATTTTCATGCTTCTTCGTGCAGGCTCTGAGATCCATTACGATTCACCCTTCCACTCCCTGGCAGTCCACATTGGTCCTCTTAAAAACTAGAGCTATTTGTTTGTTTTTTTTCTTGGAAATGTCTGAGAGAGGTGATACAATAATGTATATACAACTGCCTCCCCCATCTATGTACAGTCACTGTGAGCCTGCCCATTTGTCCCAATACTGTATTAAACCTGAGAAGAGTCCTTACACAGTTTCCTGGAAAATGCTGTCATTTCTGACAACTCTTGGATGACTTACCAGTATATTCAGTGGGGCTGCAAGGATTGCCTCCCTTTTTTCTCATCATGATTCTTAAGGCAGAAGGGGGAGAAAAGGAGGCATGCCTATTCTGCTCTTGCTATTCTCCCTGTGGGAGCCGAGCCAGGCATATCTAGGAGGGGTGTGCAAAATGGGTCGCATTCAATTCGGATTCAGCCTGAATTGGGGACAGAGATTCAATTAGTTGATTTGGATCATGGTCCCAATTCGACTTGGCCAAATCCAAATCTGAAGATTCGATGCTGATTCAGAGAATCAGCGGTTCGACCATAGACTCAGCTTTAAATATTTTTTTCTCCATACATCAAGGTACCAGGCACAGCTGGTGAATGCTGTGATGGTGGGGTGGATGGATTCAGCCCAATTTGGTGGCCGAATCTCCAAATCCACAGGAGTGTGGGTGGGGGATCCCCTGCATGCTCGGTGGCAGACCCCCCCTGCACTCTCCCAGCTTGGCGATCGGGTGCGGGGGGACCACAGATGCCCCCCCAGCGCACACTCCATGGTGGAACTGGACTGGAAGTGCTTCTGGTCCACTTCTGGGTCTGCCGCCGAACATGCTGGGGACCCACATGCACTCGCATGGGACATTCCATCCACCCCAGCATCTCAGCATTCATTAGCCACCTGGTACCTTGAGGTATATAGAAAAAACATTTAAAGCTGTGTTTATGTCCAAATCATTGAATCTCTCCAAATCAGTTTGGAGGGTTCCATTTCTATTTGGACAGATTAAAGGATCTTAGAGAGTTGGCTGCCAAATTGGGCTGAATCTTTGCCAAATAAAATCAGCAACCAAAACTTTGCACAGCCCTAATATCTAGGCAAAGGAAGAGGATGCTACTCTTGAAAGGGAGATGTGGGGAATAGAAGTAATGCAAATATTCAGACTGTGAGGAGGAGGAAAATGGGAACAGGAATTGGCAAAAATAGTGAAAGGGTTTGAGGGAAAGGGAAGGCTTGAGAAACTAAATAGGACTGCAAGGGCTGAAACAGGAAGGAAAAAGATGGAAGGAAATGAGAAGCAGGGACAGAATGATAGAAGTTCCTTCAGACATTCTGCAGCCCACTAAGACAGGGGTGGGTAACTACACGTAACTGGTTTATGGGTAGCTTCTGTCCCTAGCCCAAAACTCACTGGATTTCACCCTACTCCATCCGTCTGCTTCCTGGTCACACTTTGGGGAATTCATGCTGGTAAGAAGTGGCATGCCTTTTGGTACTCAATATTTGGCAGCTGCAACTGGAGTGGTAAAGAAATAGATGTTTCTATTGCTGAATTGAGCCACACCGCTAAACCTGTTTCACTATTTTTGATCATCACTTTATTCTCTGTGCTGTTTAATACAGGTTGAGTGCCATGTAATTGGAAGCTTCCAATTTTCATAGGATATAAAAGTAGGCTAAGTGATGATGCTCCTTAAGGCTGGGGAGCCAGTGTTGCTTAATCCTGGAATAAAGTGGTAAAATAGCATTTAATTCACACAATGTCCCAGGCACCATTGAGTTACTTTGTGCTATTCCGTTTTTCAGTTGACTGACAGCATGGTCTCTAAAGGCAACAATAAAGGATTCTTAGTTGTTCTCACAGGGAAAAAACAGTAACCACACTGTTAGATGCTCTATGCTACGCCTAACGACTGGGGAGACAATGGGTCACTGCATGCATTGCTTCTTCCAACGGCTTTGTTCAAAATGGAGGCAGCTTTGGGCAAGCTCCAACAAACTGGGGAGCAGCCACTAACATTAGTTCATTCCATATTTATACACCTTGGTTTATGTTTATTAGCATTTACCCCACTTTTGTCCTTCCTTTGTTCCACCCTTATTCCTTCCCATCTTAAGCTCCACCTCTGTTTACTGTTTATTTTATTAGCATGGAATTACCTATGCATTTCACTTATTTACATGTCTTTTTGCTATAAGCGCATGCCTAAGACCCTGACCCCTGCTTCTCTCGGTCACTTGCAGTCTCTTGCTGATTTCCTCACCATCTCCAAGGTCTTTCTTCTGTTTTATCTCCTAACGATAGCTGGTGGTCTGCATCCTGTTTTTCTTACACAATGAGCTATATATCTTATAACAATACTATATTGTTAGGAAAATGCTTGCCTAAGTGTCTTGCAATGTTACTTTTAACATACCATTCTGCCTTGTGGTTAGCAGTTTGATAGGCCACAGGTTATATCCCTTTATTCAGCTGCAAATCCAATGCTCTCCAAGATCCAAATACTGTCACCCTAACACAAACATTTCTGAAGGTATGAAATTCCATCTTAGGTTTTATGGTTTAAAATTTGGATTTTAATGAACAAGAAGGTTGAAAGATTGTTGCAACATTTGACCCAATAGAACTAAAGTATACACAAATGTGCTCCAGTTGCTGTGGAGGGGGGGCGGTCCTTTGATATTTCAAATAAACAGCCTTATGGGAAAAGCACTATGTTTATGATATTGGGGAGCAGCTTGGGGGCAGGGATAGTGGGGAGAAGATTGTGGGGGAAAGAAAAAAGAAAAAATGTAGTAGGTGTGTGAAGAGAGAGGAGGGAAAGAGGCTCAAAAGAAATAGTAAAGAAGGGTACCAATTGTACTTACTATAGCCAGGCTGTTTCTGTCTAATTAGTTATACAATTTCAGCAGGATAATTTATGTAAGTAATTTATGTAATCCTTAACTTCCCTATGGATTTAAAATCCAGGAAAGTACTTTTCTTTTGGGACCTTTTGATATAAACTTACTGCAACAGTTAGTGCAGACTCAGTATACCAGCTTTGTGAGCTGAGTTGTCTGACTCATTAAAATCAGACAACTTGTGCTGCCATTTTATCACATTGAATGAGACATCCTTATAATGATGTTTATAAATATCCGTATGCTGCACCCTATAAAAATATTCTATTTTGTGAAATGCATTTATTTAATAAATCATGAGTAATTGTGGAATAAAAATAATTTAATCTTAAGGTGCTATGTGCATTGTTGTAAGAGCATGAGCTAAAGTGTGACTGAGCTGACGAGGCACTGAGCTGTTTCATGTATTACAACACCTGTTGTAAAATTAAAATACATAGATAAAGTAGAGCCAAATAATTTCATGAAATTTGTAATTTGCTTATTCAGGGAATAAAAAACACTGTTCCAGTTTGTGCTTGTTATGGTTTTTGATGATATATGTTTCGTTCTCAGACACCCCATCACAGAGGGTACAGTTTATTCTTGGAACAGAGGATGATGATGAAGAACATATTCCTCATGACCTCTTTACGGAGCTTGATGAAATTTGCTGGCGTGAAGGAGAGGATGCTGAGTGGAGAGAAACAGCAAGGTAAGCATTCTCAAGAGGTATTTTCATGAGAAACTGTTGGTCATGAAGGAATGAAGAAACATTTCTAAGCTGCACCAAGCTCAGGAGCAAAACCATCATTTCAGTCCCCATACAGTGATATCACTACAATATCTGTCATCCCTCGAAGCCAGATGTTTTCATTTGGATTTAACATATTTAGGTCAGAATGAGTATCAAAGGAAAGAAGTGACGTAAACAAAGTGACTATTACTTATAGTAGTTAGATAGACTTTTGTGTTTATGTATTAGCTTATCATTTTCACATACATTTTTAAACTTGTCTATGGCAAACATATCCTTCAGAAATCAATTAGTTGACTTCTTTATAAAGGAGAGGCAAAATTAACACTGCCATGGCCAAATTATACTTAAATACATTCAGATATTCACATTTTCTAACCTTTAATGAGCAGATTAAAATAACTTCATTTTCCTAGAATTTGCCTGCTCAGATTGGCACTCTGTTGAGTAGATGTTATCGTGAATGTTAATTGATAAATTATCTTTTCCTTCTTCAGACATCTTGGGGAATGTCTGTCTATCTGCACAGTGTAGTAGCAGTGAGCTCAGTAGGGTACCGTAAACAGCATGCCCTGGGTAGTATGATGCCCTGCCTTAACTTCATTAGCTGGGTCCACTTAATTTTTATTGAGAGAATTATCCTGGCGCATGTCCATGAGGGGCCAGCAGGGGAGGTTATGTTTAGGGGCAACAATGGGTTCATTAGAGGCACGTCCTGTCAGACCAACCTGGTGGCCTTCTATAACCAGGTCACAAAATCCTTAGACACAGGGGTAGCAGTGGACGTAGTCTTTCTGGACTTTAGGAAGGCCTTTGACACTCTCTTACCCCATTCTCATTAAAAAACTGGGGGACTGTGATGTTGACGCCTACACAGTCAAATGGGTCACTAACTGGCTGGAGGGCTGCACCCGGAGAGTGGTGGTGGATGGGTCCTATTTGATCTGGAGGGATGTGGGCAGTGTGGTCCCCCAGGGCTCGGTCCTCGGGCCCACACTGTTCAACATCTTCATCAGCAACTTGGACGAGGGGGTAAAAAGCACGCTGTTCAAATTTGCAGATGACCGTAATATGTGGGGGGATGTGGGCATGCTAGAAGGGAGGAATAGGCTGCAATCAGACCTAGACAGGTTACAGGGGTGGGCGGACAAGAACAGGATGGGTTTCAACACTGACAAGTGCAAGGTATTGCACCTGGGAAGGAAGAACCAGCACCATATCTACAGGCTGGGGAACTCCCTTCTCATCAGTGCAGAGGCAGAAAAGGATCTTGGAGTCATCATTGATGCCAAGATGAACATGGCCCGACAGTGTGGGGACACGGTCAGGAAGGCCAACCATACCTTGTCATGCATTCACAGATGCATCTCGAGCAGGTCCAAGGAGGTGATACTCCCCTTTTATGGTACACTGGGCAGGCCGCAGTTGGAGTACTGCATCCAATTCTGGGCGCTGCACTTCAGGAGGGATGTGGACAACATGGAGAGGGTCCAGAGGAGGGCCACTCGCATGATTGGGGGTAGCAGGGCAGGCCCTACGAAGAGAGGCTCAGGGACCTGAACCTGTTCAGCCTCCACAAGAGAAGGCTGAGGGGGGATCTAGTGGCCATTTACAAACTAGTCAGAGGGGACCAGCAGGTACTGGGGGAGTCCCTGTTCCCCTGAGCACTACCAGGAGTGACAAGAAATAACAGTCACAAGCTGGCGGAGGGGAGATTCAGACTAGACATCAGGAGGTGCTACTTCACTGTCAGGATGGCTAGGATCTGGAACCAGCTTCCAAGAGAAGTGGTGCTGGCTCCTACCTTGGGGGTCTTTAAGAGGAGGCTAGACGAACAACCTGCTGGGATTGTTTGACCCCAGTACTTTTTGCTGCCATGGCAGGGGGTTGGACTTGATGATCTGCTCAGGTCCCTTCCAACCCTACCAACTATGAAACCATAATTAGCCTGGCCCAGAGTGCTGGATCCAGCCATGGAACACTCCCGTGTGCTGGCCTAATTCTGCACACAAGATCTGGCTGAAGAGCTTCCTGGGCTGATCTGGTGTATGTGGCCATTTCATTTGGCCTGTAGGGGTCCCATTGGGTCTGGAAATTTGGCAGTGGGGGAGTGGCAGTACTTACAGCAATTGATGTTGCCACTGCTCCCCGACTGCCAAATTTCCAGACTTGTGAGGAGCCCCATGAGTTGAGCAGCAGTGGGGTAGAGTGTTCTCAAAAGTCATGGGGCCACATTTTCTGTTTAATACAGTCCTAGCAGATGGAAGTTGGTATCTCAGGCTGAATTGACCTGCTACAAATTCTACCAATGTGGGAGAATAATAATGAAATGCAGTACTCATTGCCCAATACCAGCCAGGGGTCCTTCTCATCCCAGCCCAGTGCAGTGTTATGCAAGAGTCTGGAGCTCTGAACTAGCTAGATCTGGTACTGGAAGCAGTATAACCATGTTAATGTGCTGTGTGTCCAGGTTAGGATAAATCTGCATTATCTCATGTAGACATAATAAGAGGTCCTGGTGCTGTTTCATCCCATGTAGGATCAGCATAGTCTGTATAGGCATAGTCTGTACAAATCCTTTTATTCATGGACTCAAATAGATTGAACAAAAAGATAAAGAAGATGCACTGTGGGTGCCTCTTCCTGAGGCATTTTACTGAGTAGCAGAGCAAATTACTGCACAGTAAGTGTCAGTGTCTATACTCACAGATGCTTACTGTACAGTAAATTGCACTACTCATGACTTAATTTGCTACCTGTAAATACAAGTAGCAAATTAATTCCCAAGTAGTTACTGCACAATAGCATGCATGTATATGCTGACTGGGAGCAAATTACTCCCAGTTAGCCCCACCACCAGGGTCACAGGACTGGGAGCTTCTCCAGGCTCTTTGCCTGCCCCAGCCCCTGGCCTTTAAAAGCCTATGGAGATGCTGAGACACTGGATCCCCGGGCCACATGCAGCCAGCCTCTGGTCACTATGTTTAATAGCAGAGGCCCCAGTTCAGCCATGGCAGCCTGTCCAGACCCTGGTGCTGCTCCCTGGCACTGCCTCATGGTTGTGGCTGCCAGGGCCATGCCATCATGTTGCACTGGGCACTACAGTCAGCTGCTAAGCCCAGCAGCAACCTAAGCCACCTGCAGCCAGGCTCCGGCCACCAGGTCCTGCTCCAGCTGGACAGCAGTCTGGCTGGGCCCTGCCGCTAGTCCCAGGCACAAAAGTGCCATGCACCTGTCTGTCCCATGTCATGCCCTTGTACCAGGCACTGCATGCACCTGCTCAGCACCAGCACTGCCATGCGCAGGCCCAGTGAGTTGCTGAGAGAGCCATGCTAGCATCCTTGCTGATGGCACACGCTGCCTCCTGGGGCCACAGTGGGTCCCAGGAGGAGACCACAGTCTTGAGTCATGGCACTGTGGGGCAAGGCCAAGGTCCTTAGGCAGTTTGTGTGGAGTGTGCACTCCAACACACGTATCTATGAGGAGCCACCAGGCTGCATATTGGAAGCACAGGTATGACCAGTCAGTGCACAAGTGCCACATAAATGTCAAGGCCTTGAGCACACAGTGGGTTAACGTCACTGACCACAGCCACTGGCCAGGGACTGCCTGCACATCCATGCTCCTTATACAGCAGCTGGATCAGATCCTTGCACCCTGGGATCCTGGCTGCTGCTGTGCCATGTACAGTGCCATGCCTCCACTGTGGTCTGGCACATGTGGTGACATGTCACCAGAGGAGGGCCCCTTGGGCCACCAAGAGCCCATCTTGGTACATTCCCCACCCCTTGCCTGGTCCAGAAGCTCCAGGAGCCCAGGCCAGCACCTGCCCCACCAGTTCTGGGTGTGCAGCCCTGCTCAGGATGCAGCCAGCCATGGAACTTCTGGGCCTCAGCAGCTGCAGCTTCTCTCCAGAGGGAGCCTCTGCTCAGGCAGCTAGATGCTGTGCCCCTATGCCCCAGGACACCTGCAGGAGCAGCACTTCTTCACCACCAGTGGGGATTGACTCAAGCTGCTGGACGTGCCTGCCACACTCATCTAGTAATGCTGCCCAACCCCTGCCCCAATCCCCATGCCTACCCCTGCCCCTCTCTCTCCCTGCTTGGCCTGCCTATGCTTTCCCTGGCCCCTGGACCAACCTCCCCCCCCCACTACAGCATTCAGGGAGGTGAGAGCCAGTGCTAAACTCTGTTAAGTAGCCTGTTGCCCCCTCAGCTAGGTGGGCATGGGCCTCTTGCATCTGAGGAATGTATTGATGCCAGTGGCTATGTTGCCCTCGACTGTGGGGGCTGGGACATGTAGTGCTGCCACAGGTAGCTCTTCAGGCAGTGGTGGATGTTGTGGAGCAGCATGGGCTTGCCCTCTCCACCACTGAAGCTCAGGACCCTGTGCCAGGTTCACAGGTGCACCCAGGGCACCATTGCGTTGATTAGCAGCAGGGCATAGTGGGTTGGACACCCCTCAGTCCATGCAAACAACTCCAAATGGTGCACCCAGGACATTTTCAGCAGGGGCATGCTTGACGTGCGGCACGGGTGCATGGGGTGCTGGCCTGGGGGTTCCTCTCTGGAGAGGCCCCTGGTGGGAGAGGAGGGCACAACCAGCTCCCAGTTATCTGGGATCCCCACGCCTAGGTGCCATGAGCTTTGTGGCAGCACAGGAGACAGGCTAGCCTGCAGTAGGAGAAGGAGGGGAATGGCTTTGGAACTGTGGTAGCAGGTGCTGCCAGAAGCCAGGCCCATCCCACCTTGGGAAGGAGACAGGGGAGGCAAGCTGCCTGTGACCAGCATCCAATAGCCCACCTGCCCCTGCGGAGCAAGTAGGAACAGGGCCTCCCAGAAATTTGGCTGCCTGGTCCAGGGCCTTCCCAACCAACTTACCATGGTCTCTGGGCACTCGTGCATGCATGACCTCTGATCTGAGGCTGGGCAGCACACAGCCTCCTAGTATTGAGCATCCTAAATCAGAAACATTGGAAACTCTCACAAACAAGCTCTTTTTTCTGGTTCTGTAGGACTTGCAGCTGCACACAGTCGAAAGGTACCAGCTGGCACCTGGCATGTGCCTTCAGGGTCACTGCCAGCCTTGGTCAGGGCCCTGCATATGGGCTGGCTCCAGCAGCACAGAACCCAGGACTAGACCTTGTTGCTGCACTGTCTGGTCAAAGTGGCTGAGGAGTGCCTGATGGACACATGGGCCTGGAGGGAGGAGGAAGTTGCCCATGAGCAGGAGAGAGATGCCTGCAAGGTAGTGAGGGACTGGCATGAGAAGGTGAAGGACCAGTGCGAGGAGGAGAGGGACCAGTGGACCAGGAGTTCTGGGACAGGCTCCAGGTCCTGGAGGAGAGGTACCTGGAGGCCCAGGAGTGACAGGCTGCCCTGGTGGCCAAGGCAGTGGAGGCAACAGAGGAGGACTGCCAGGTACTGGACACCATGCTGGCCTTGGCACTTGCTTTTGTGCCACCTGCTGCCCTGCCTTTAGCCGCAGCCCCACTTATCCCTGGCAGCCACCCACCCCCCAGAAGCAGCCCCTCCCATGGCACCTCCACCAGCCAGATGCCCCTGTCCTGGCTCTTGCATTGGTATCCCTGCTATCCCCCCTACCTGGGCCCAGCCCCACTGTCCACTCACATTCCATATGGCCCTGGAGCAAGAGCTGCCTGCAGTGGATCGAGGACTTCATACAGGCCCTGCTCACCCAGCCTGCTGGCTAAAGGAGGGGGAGGTGGATGCATTGCCAAAACAATGGCTGCCATCAATCCAAGGTGAACCCCCCACCTGCTGGCCTCACCCCAGTGTGTGCACCCACTGGGGTGTGACCAGAGGTGGGGGTGCTGGGCACCTGTCTCTGGGCTCTGTCCCCCAGGCATCCCCACCCCAGGAGGGCACATGTAGCACTCACTGTAAATAGCCTGCAGGGGGAAGAAGGTGCTTTTTTGATGGTCAGTGGGGTAGGTGGTGGAGGGGCTCTGTGGGGAGCCGGGAAGGGGAACAGGGTCTGTTGTGGGGGAGGGAGGGCCAAAGGGCTCTGCTGTTGGGGGAGAGGGCCGGGGGAGGAAGTCTGTGTTTGTGGGTAGGAATAAAGTGCTTTCCTGAGAACTGTCTTGAGGGAGCATGGTGCTGGGGATGGGCGGTGGGGCTGGAATCCAAGGCTGGCTCTCTCAGTGGCCTCTGTGAAACTACCAGTCCTGGCTGGCTGGGCCCACAGATAGCAGGGCTGGAGGCCCAGGAGCATGTGAATGGCAGCAGTGGTGGTATCCAGGTGCATGTCATTAGTGTCCCTGCTGGGGTCTGGGTGGCAGCAGCATGGTGGCAAGGGGCCTGGGACAGTGTGGTGATCCTGGCCAGGTGGCCATGCCACACAGGGGGGCTGCCAGGGCTGACACTGACCTGGGCCAAATGGTGGTTGTTGTAACAGCAGAGCATGGCAGCCAGGGAGGCCAGCAGGAGCCCAGGATACTGGATATTGCTGCTGGTAGGGGTGTGAAATAGCTATAGCACAGTGGGCAGAGCCACCAGTGACAGAGCCTCAGTGTGCTGCCACAGTGCTCTGTAACCTGCTCCGGGCCAGGAAGGCAGGTGGCTAGGATCCAAGGAACAGGGCTAGCTCTTAAAAATGGCTGCTGGTAGGGGCTGGTGCAAGGCCAGAGGGGCAAGAGTAGATTTCTCTCTGTTGTAGACCTTTCCAGAAGGGAAGTAGAAGCGTCATACATGGATATAAAGGATTTTATTTTGGGAAGCATCATAGAATTATGTTCTGGATAATGTTTTTCATTAACATAAAAAGTTATGAACATTCAGTGGAGACAGAATTCCAAATTAATAGCTGAAATTAGACATTCCCATTTAGCTTAATTTATTATATTTAAATGATCTTTCCTATTCTGTTTGGCTAAGTAGAGGATAGAAAAGAAAATTGGGAGTAAGCAGAGACCCACAGGAAATGGAAAAGGGGATTGGCCAGCAAAGAAAGGTATAGTTTGGAACTTAGAAATGTAAGGATAAAGTGAGAATTATCAAAAGTAAAGCTGAGTTAGATCTTGCAAGGAGGATTAAATAGTAAAAGGTTCTTTAGCCATATATATAGATGCCTATACCCTGTACAGGAGGGATTGTGTAGATAAAAGGGGCAGGGGTGTAGCTCTCTATGTTAAGGAAAGCTACATGTCCCTGCAAGCTGATATTGGTGACCAGGGTGGATGACTAGAGACCCTCTGGGTTAAAATCCGTGGGGCACAGGGGATACAATGGTGGGAGTCTACTACAGACCTCTCACCCAAAGTCCTGAGCTTGAACAGGAGTTTGCCCAGGAACTGGCTGAGGCCACATGCTCCAGGACCATGGTTGTCTTGGGTGACTTCAATTACCGGGACATCTCGTGGGAGGATCACTTAGCAAAATCTAAGCGGTCGCAAAGCTTCCTCTCATGCGTGGATGACCTCTACCTGACTCAAGAAGTCTATGGGCCAACAAGAGGCAAAG
>NW_017729031.1:45364199-45364654 GCF_001723915.1 Gavialis gangeticus
CATGCCCGCTACGGGACAGGGAGGTCCAGGTGAGGGAGATCCCCTGCCCCCCATTAATGCTGACCTCATGAAGGAACATCTTGACAAGCTGGATACCTTCAAGTTAGCTGGCCCTGGCAATCTACACCCCAGGGTACTCAAGGAACTGGCGAGCATCATAGCCCAGCCCCTGGCACGGATCTTTGAAAACTCCTGGAGCTCTGGTGAAGTGCCCGAAGACTGGAAGAAGGCCAATGTGGTGCCTATCTTCAAGAAGGGGGGAAAAGTGGATTCAGCAAACTATAGGCCCATCAGCCTGACTTCTATCCTGAGGAAGATCTTAGAAAAGTTTATTAAAGAGGCCATCCTTAATGAGCTGGCCAATGCCAGCATCCTAAGGGATAGCCAGCACGAGTTTGTTGTGGGTAGGTCTTGATTAACCAATCTCATTTCCTTCTACGACCAGGTGACCTATC
>NW_017729031.1:45364665-45373086 GCF_001723915.1 Gavialis gangeticus
CCCTTCCAGCCCTAATGTCTATGAAATCTATGAAATAAAGAGGAGAAAGAAAGAGGTGGGTCCCACCCCTATGAAGTAAAGTTCTCATCAGGGTATTCTAGGCGTGGCTCCAAAATAAAATAAATATTGTGTCACTATTGAAACCTGAACCAATGCTGACTATGGGGGCAGTGGCAGGAAGGCTGATGGGAATGAGGTACTGAAATGGAAATGAACATAAAAGAGTTAAAAAGAAAACCTAATGTTCTCAAATGGGAGGCACTGAATCACAATCAGCATCCCCTACTGTGGAAAAACTGGCAACTGAAATGGCCAGCATTTTTAATGAATCTGTCAAAACTAGATGGAGTTCTGTATGACTGAAGTATGTTGTACCTATGCTTAACATGAAAAGAGTGAACCAAGCAACAGTAGGCCCATTCATTTGACTGTTATAGAGTGAAAGCACAAATTTGGAAGGAAAGACTAATTAGAGATACGGAGGTAAATGGGATAAAAGGTCAATGGGTTTAACAAAAATTTTTTTTGATCGGATAACTGATTTTTAGGACGAAGGAAATGCTGTAGATCTAATGTACTTGGACTGCAAAAAAGCATTTATAGGGTATGACATAGAAAATTATTACATCAGAGATGAGAGGTTTTCTAAAGTAGAGAAGGAACTGGATAGTTAGGAGACTGTCACAGGTGACAAAGAGAATTGTTGGGCTGGATGGAAGTTTCATAGATTGTAAGGCCGGAAGGGATGCTGGAAGATCATCAGGTCCAGCCCCCTGCACCAAGCAGGAAAGATAACTGGGGGTCAGGTGACCCCAGCAATGTGGCTGTCTAGTCTCCTTTTGAAGATTTGCAGGGTAGGTGATTGCACCACCCCTAGAGGGAGCTTATTCCACAGTCTGGAAACCCTGACTATGAAAAAGTTTTTCCTAACGTTGAGCCTAAATCAGTCTTCCAGGAGTTTGTGGCCATTACTCCTAGTTTTCCCCTCAGGTGCCCTGGTGAACAGTAGCTCATGGAGCCCTTGATGTACTCCCCTAGTGTAGCAGTAAGCTGTTACCAGGTCCCCTTGCAGCCTTCTTTTCTTCAGGCTGAAGAGTCCCAGATCCCTCGGCTTTTCCTCAAATGGCTTGCCTTGTAAGAATCTGATCATATGGGTGGCTCTTCTTTGGACTCTCTCAAGCTTGTCCATGTCCTTGTTAAAGTGTGGTGCCCAGAATTCGATGCAGTACTCCAGCTGTGGTCTCACCAGTGCTGAGTAGAGCGGAAGAATCACCTCCTTGGTTTTGCTGGAGATGCATCAATTGATGCATGCCAGAGTATTATTTGCCCTACTGGCTGCAGCATTGCACTGCCAACTCTTATTCATACTGTGGATATGAATTACTATTATTACTAATAATTATTACCCCCAGGTCCCTTTCATTCCTGGCACTAATCAGTTTGGTGCTACCAAGCCTGTAGGTGTGTTGGGGGTTGCTTGTTCTGAGGTGGAGCACTTTCCATTTCTTGATGCTGAACTTCATCAGAGTCCGATCTGCCCAACTTGCTAGCCTGTCTAGGTCCGTCTGTATCTGTAGCCTATCTTCAAGTGTTAATAAACAATTTGGATGTGGGGGTGAAGAGCTCACTGGCCAAGTTGCAAGAGGAGTTCTGCAAGGATCAGTCTTGAAATCAGTCTTCCATATTTTTATTAATGATGTGGCAAATAAAAAGAAGTGAGCAAATGATGACAAAGTTGGGGAGGTACTGTTACTTTACAGAAGGATCAAAATAGCATCCAGAAAGAACTGGGTAACTTTGAGGTCTAGCATAATAGAAAATGAAATTTAAGTCATAGGGGGCATATCTACATGAGATGCTTTACTTGATTAGAGATAATTACTGCACAGTAAGCATCACCGTCTACATCTGCAGATGCTTACTGTGCAGTAATTTGCTTTAATCGTGAGTAAATTTGTTATTTGTAAATACAAGTAGCAAAGTTACTCTCAATTACTTACTGTGCAGTATGGCACATGTAAATGTGCTCCTGGGCAGTAGGGGACATATTGCTCCCTGCCCCCAGGGGCTGCCTGCTGCTGGAGTGGGCTTCACCACCAGTGCCCAGGTGGGGACAATGTCCCCTGCCCTGGCAGCAGGGAACTCCCAGCCCCTGCTTCCCAATTGCTGCCAGGGAAGAGGGACATTGTCCCCACCGGGGCTCCAGTGGCAGAGCCCACCCCAGGAGCAGGGAGCTCCCAGGGGCAGGGAGAAATGTCTCAGCCCCTGCTTGGAGACATCCATCTCCTGGTCCCATGCTCCTGGTCCCATGTTCCCATAGGAACCAGGGGGAGCCTAGAGTTCCCCTTGGATGCTGCAGGGGCCTGGTGCAGGGCGTAGGGAGTGGGAGCAGTCTGCTGTTAGGAGCAGCAAGTCTGCTTCTGCATTCCTGCATGTGTAGACATGTGCCTAGGATGGTTTACTTTAGAATAAACTGATCCTGCATTATTTGTATGTGTAGGCATGCCCACAGTTAGGGAGTAATCAGTTTCAAGCAACAGAGGAGGAGAAAGATTAGGGTGTACTCCTTGATTAGAGGAAGAAACTGATCTACCACTATGATATGACTGTGAGAAACCAAATTGTAGCAGGGCACTGAGGTGCCTGCTACTTGTGGATCAGTAAGTGAGGAGCCCAGCTGTGGGTTGCCAGGGTAACCAGTGGGAGTCAGCTGACAGGAAGGGGCAGGGCCTGGCTCCTATATAACTTCCAGGCTGAGGCCCGGCAGGTGGTTGCCTGCCAGCAACCATAGGGGTAGGAACTCTGCTGGAGCGAGAAAAAGGAAGAGGCTAGAATGCACGGGCAGTTGTTCGGGTGAGAGATGGAGAAACCCAGTGACAGACTTGAAGGTGATTATGGCCAGATGGCTTAGTTTTATGTTATAGCCAAAGGGCTTCAGTTTGCATTGACAGTTTAATGCCGATGGTTTGGGTGAGGCTGTTAGGGGTTGGAGGAGGCCTCATAGGGGACCCACGGTAGCGTGGGGACCCTGGTGCCGGAGAGGGCACAGCATTGGGGGTGCATGGACCCCAACCCCAGTGTGGGTGTGGTAACCCCCAGAGTGAGGGGGCAGCGAGAAGCCCAGAGCAAAAGGGGTAGTGTGAGAGACAAGGGCTGCGGAGGGCCCGAGCACCAGAGGGCATGCAGAGAGTGAGACAGACCAAACAACGTCCGGTGCATCTGCAAGGCTTGGGGTGTGATACAGGGGTGGTTGGAGCCACGCATAGCCCATAAGGCCGGGGTGCTCAGAACCCCCGTATAGTAGCAAGACGCGGAGTAGCAGGAGCACCGTGATCAAGACGAGAGGCAGCCTCCCTTTAATATATTTATGATCAAGACATGGCGGGTGAGAATGAAGGTTGCCTTGTAAGCAAACTGGACATGGTGAGGGGCACTAGGGTAGAGCACGGCAACCCTGGGGCGCCCCGCCTGGTTCACAAATATTCTTCAAAGACGTATCAGATGAGCTAATTGCAATAGATAAGAAAGTGTTAATGCTATTGTTCAAGGGACACTGGGAACAAATTCTCAGGAATACTATGCTGCAGTCCTGCAGCCCATGTTATAGAAATATGAGTTGATGGAAACAGGTGCAGAGAAGGGCTACTAGGATAAACAGGGAAATAGAGAACCTATCTTATGAGAAGGGACTGAAAGAGTTTTGCTTCTTTCTCTTAGCAAAATGAAGGCTAGGTGGGGTTACAGTGGTTAGAAATGCATCAAGGGACTAAAAAACTGGGTAGAAGGAGAGCTACATAAGCTAAAGGGCAACATATGAACAAAAACAAATGCTTGTAAATTTTCCATGAATAAATGTAGGCTGGATACTGGAGGATTTTTTAATGATCTGCGAAGAAGTATTATGGAACAGCCTTCAATAGGAATAACAGGGGCAAGGGAACTAATTGATTTCAGTATGGAGCTGGATAAATTTAGGATTGGGATTATGTGATGTGGTTGTCTGCAGTGATGGAGATTGCATAACTCAGGAGGTCCCTTTCAACCCAAAGCCTGTTTTTATTCTCAATACATGGTTGCTACATTTAAGCCTAAATAAAGGAGGTAGATTTTATATGATACTGCAAACATCACCAGTGTTGCCAGCTCTCATGATTTTTGGCCTTGTTCTAAAAGTCTATGCTTCAAGAATGTGAAAAGCTTACCTCTTTCTTTTATATAAATTTATAAAGAAAAAAAGAGCTAAGGTTTTCACATTCCCAAAGCATAGACTTTAAGAACAATGCCAAAAATCATGAGATTTGGCAATACTGCATCACTAGTCTCAGAGTAACAGATTTTTACACTAAATCCTAAATCCAGCACACCATTCCAGTGACTCATCTCTGTTCTGGAGATAGCCATAGGAATTAGGATGAAAAGCAGAAGTCATCTTCTATTCATAGAACCTCCCTGAGCCTGCTGTTGCAACTGATTGTAGCTCCTGCTTTGCATCTCCAGTGAGACTGGGAAGCCTACCAACACCTCTTTCCTTATCAGTTCCAGTGAATACAGCTCCATAGCATGCAAGAGGCATGGGGCTTATATTAAGTGAGGGATCCAGGGGTACCACCAGGCCTCACCCTTGGAAAGACAAAAATCCTTCATTCTTCTATGATTGGGGTTCTGTGGCTGTAGCACATGAAAATTAGTTCCCCTTTGCTACGTTATAGAATCATAGAAAATTAGGATTGGAAGGGACCTCAGAAGGCCATCTAGTCCAACCCCCTGCTCAAAACAGGACCATCCCTCACTAGATCATCCCAGCCAAAGCTTTGTCTATCCAGGGCTTAAAAGCTTTCAAGGATGGAGAGTCTACTACTGCTCTGGGTAACCTGTTCCAATATTTTAATACCCTCCTAGTGAGAAAATTCTTCTTAATATCTAACCCAAACTTCCCTTACTACAACTTGAAGCCATTGCTCCTTGTTCTGTCATCTGCCACCACTGAGAACAGTCTAGCTCCATCCTCTTTGGAATCCCCCTACAGGTAGTTGAAGGCTGCTATTAAATCCACACCCCCAGTCTTCTCTTCTCTAGACTAAATTCCAGTTCCATCAGTCTCATTTCAGAAGTCATGGCCCCCAGGCCCTGAACCACTTTTGTTGCTCTCTGTAGGACTCTCTCCAACTTGTCCACATCGTTTCTAGAGTCAGGGGTCCAAAACAGAACACAGTACTCCAGATGTGGCTTCACCAGTGCTGAATAGAGGGGAAGAATCACTTCCCTTCACTTGCTGGCGACACTCCTACCAAGGCTGTCTAGTATGCCATTAGTTCTCTTGGCAACACGGGTACACTGTTGGCTCATATTCACCCTTTTTGTTACCCTT
Organism: Gavialis gangeticus; assembly: GCF_001723915.1. Taxonomy (NCBI): domain Eukaryota; kingdom Metazoa; phylum Chordata; order Crocodylia; family Gavialidae; genus Gavialis; species Gavialis gangeticus. The sequence goes on from NW_017729031.1 coordinate 45,370,034, forward strand.
CACATACCTTGCTAGCTGCAACTGCAATTGTGTTTTGGCCTTCCTGACTTCATCCCTACATGCCCTAGCAATACTCTTATTCTCCTCCTTAGTTGTTTGTCCACATTTCCGTTTCTTTTTAGTGATTTTGTTTACTGAAAAGTTGTCTGTTAAGCCAAGCTGGTCTTCTGCCATACTTATTAGTTTTGCAGCACATCAGGATAGTTTGTTTCTATGCTCCCAGTAAGGTTTCTTTAAAGTACAGCCAGCTCTCCTGGTTTTGCCAGTATAACTATGTTTAGCAAGGATGAAAGGAAAAAAAAATTACACCCCTGACTGTACAGATTTATGCCACAGACGAAAGGCATACAAATGTCCAGTGTTGGTGATAGGTTTGTGGCTCCGATATTGATGTCATTGGTCACTAGGTTATTATTCTATATTTATATAAGGTTCTATATTTCTTATTTGCATAAAGCCTACAATGTACTACATACTTTACAGGTCACGTAAAGGAGTTACTGTATAATCAATAGCTAGAAAAAGAACACCAGAGACTCAGTCATACTCCCTTCAAACTCTATGGCAGTTTTGTCATTGCCTTTAATGACAGCAGATAAGGCACAAAATAGGAACATATACATTTTAACAAGAGGTGATACAAGAGGAGGTGGGGTGCATGTCTCGTGTATGTCTGAATCCTTCCACAGGTCTGTTCAGTGGAATGTGTGTGCACAGTCATGCATTTGAAGCCTTAATAAAATGTTTTGTGCAAACTGTGTAAGGCTCTTGAAGACATTTGTTGCTCAATTAGTCAACAGGGTAACAGCTACTGAAGAGGAGTGTGGATAAGAGTTGGCTGAAACTCAATATCTCCAGAAAGAACAGTACAAATTTATCCAAACAGAAAGGACTAAGGCCTGGTCTAGATTTAACATTTTTATCAGTACAGCTATGTCAGTGAGGGGTGTCATTTTTTTTTCCTTTCACCCTTTCTCAGCACAGTTATACTGGTCAAACCCTTATTTGTAGATGCAGGTAACTGAGCCTAAAGTCCATTAGTGCTGTAGCTTATTCCACATAGGGAACTAGTTTAAGATATACAGTACAGGCAAAATAAATCTGCAGCTGCTGCAAACTGTGTCTTCAGTAGGAGGGTTTGCCAGCATCATTCTGTTGGTATTGAACTACCAGCAAACCCTTTTAAGTGTGAGCAAGATTGAGTAAACTAATCTGGGTAATGTAAAGAGCAAGAAGTTCATTGCATTGCTCTAAATTATCATACAATATGGACAAATGTAGCTTTTGACTGCTTTGAAAGGGAAGCAGGCATTACTGCTTGCATCAGTGTTATGTATTATGTGTACATCAGTTGTTATAACTGTTATGCCTGCATGATATAAATGAGCTAAATCACCCTAATTTTGCTCTTTAATTAAACGGGATTAAAATTGCAGGGATTCTTCAACACTTGTGTCACTACAGTATTAGGTAGCTAATACAGTTACATCCTAACAGTTTATATCAGTGTTCTTTGATTTTGATGCAACTGTTAAGTCTGTCTATATACCCATAGACTCAAATCCTAACATGCTTGTCAATACAACATTAAACATTTTCTGCCTATAGTTTTAAGTTAAGAGATAGCTAACAGGTGCATTACTTATGATGTGAGTGCACACATGAAAGATACTGTTAGAACAAAACACAAACCATCTTCCCCAAAAGGGGCTAAACTTTCTTCTAAGAAAATTAGACACACACCTTAAGTCTCTGTTATTTCTGCTTAGTTTCTTCATCACTTTTTTACTTCATTTTCAAAGCAGCATTCCCCAAACGTTCTTGTGGGAATCAGCACAGATTACAGGATTTTAATGATGTCGTTGGGACTCAGGAATGTTGCATCTTAGTGAATCAGATTTTATTGGACCTCACAAACTTAATAATTTGCACCTCAAACTTATGACAAATTATACTTCAAAATATAAAAATTTATTCTATATTATCCCATGCATGTGAGACATTTTGATGCAATTAAAAAGGAGTGAAGGGGTTAGAAATTCTGTTGCACATTTGGTTAAAACTAATTTGATAACAGAACAAAACCTTTGGAGAAAGTCTCCTTAGCATGTCCTTAGCAAGCATGCCAGCAAATGAGTGAAATTACAATACTAAGGTTTGTGTGTGTGTGTACAAGACTTTGCCAGTAAACAAAGCCAGATGAACGATGATGAATATTTAAATTAACTTATGTCAAAAATAACTAAGATACTAATAAGTGTAACCCAATCATGCTCCCATGGTATATAATATGGCATAAGATCTTAATGAAAGATAAATTTTACAGTTTTACTTTACTTCCTGGGAAATATTATTTATCTTGCCTATATAGGATGACAGATGTTTTTAGAGTGAAAGATTTTTAATTCAGGCCATTATTCATTTTAAAAAGGGGTTTGGAGAAGACAGGCAGGACAATCAAAACATTTTAGAACCAGGAATGGGTTTTGAAGTTCTAAACCTTTTCTATCCCTGACATTTAAAGATAGTGTAACAGGGGGCTTTCTCGGGCCCAGTCTGCCATTGGCCCTCCTCGTCTGCCATGCCTTGATGATACATAATTCTGGTGTTAATTAGGCTGGAAGCAGCCCATTCTTGCCCCCATGCCAGGGGGTGCTATCTATGGCTCTGTTCCTCCCCTACACCACAGCCCAAGCCTCGCAGATGGCATCTAGATGACATAATGCTCCTGGCCTACAGCTGGACCAAGCTTAGCCCTCCTTGTCAGGCCTCAGACACACACACATTCATACCGCCCTCCTCTCACTAGGGCCTCTCACACTCCACCCCCTCTCACAGGGTCTCTTTCACACACCGACAACTTGTACTGCCGTGCTCCCTTTGGAGCAGGCCCCTTTGGCCATAAGCTTTACCTAGCGCACACCTTGGGTGGCAGACATATTGTCTTTTGGGCTTCTCCCATGACCCTCACCAAGGTAGTGGCCAGCCAGTTACCCAACTGGGGCCAAGCTTACCCTGGCCCTTCCTGGAACAACTCTATACACTCACATATA
>NW_017729031.1:45373372-45379938 GCF_001723915.1 Gavialis gangeticus
CCCTCAGTCTCCTCTTGCAGAGACTGAAGAGATTCAGGTCCCTCAGCCTCTTCTCATAGGGCTGGCCACGGAGGCCCCCAGCCATATGAGTGGCCCTCCTCTGGACCCTCTCTAGGTTCTCCATGTCCCTCTCCAGGTTCTCCATGTCCTATCTTCATTGATGGCCTGAAAGATGGCATAAAGTGCATCCTCAGCAAGTTTGCAGCTGACACCAAGCTGGGGGGAGTAGTAGATATCCTGGAGGGTAGGGCTAGGATTCAGAGTGACCTAGACAAATTGGAGGATTAGGCCAAAAGAAATCTCATGAGGTTCAATAAGGCCAAGTGCAAAGTCCTGCACTTAGGACAGAACAATCCCATGTACCAGTACAGGCTGGGGGCTGACTGGCTGGGCAGCAGCTCTGCAGAAAAGGACTTGGGGGTTACAAAGCACAATAAGATGGATATAAGTCAGTAGTGTGCTCTTGTTGCCAAGAAGGCTGACAGCATACTGGGCTGCATTAGTAGGCGCATTGACAGCAGATCAAGGGCAGTGATTCTTCCCCTCTATTCAGCACTGGTGAGGCCACATCTGGAGTACTGCGTTCAGTTTTGCCGTCCCCTCCCTCCCCCAAGAGGATGTGGACAAGTTGGAGAGAGTCCAGAAGAGAGCAACAAAAATGGTTTAGGGGCCAGGGCACATGACTTTTAAAGAGAGGCTGAGGGAACTGGGTTTATTTAGTCTGCAAAAGAGAAGACTGAGGAGCAATTTGATAGCAGCATTTAACTAACTGAAGGGTTGCTTGAAAGAGGATGGACTTTGTTCTCAGTAATGAGAAATGATGGAACGAGGAACAATGGTTCTGGGTTGCATCAAGGGAGGTTTAAGTTGGATATTAGGAAAAACTCTTACTAGGAGGGTGGTGAAGCACTGGAACAGGTTACCTAGAGGGGTGTTAGAATCTCCATCCTTGGAGGTTTTTAAGGCCCAGCTAGATAAAGCTTTGGCTGGAATGATTTAGTTGGGGATGGTGCTGCTTTGAGCAGGGGGTTGGACTAAACAACCTGCTAAGCTCCCTTCTAACCATAATTTTCTATGATTGTGTTTTTAATATTAATCTAGCTCTGCTATTTATTCACCTGGCCTTATTTGTTTTTTTAACTGAACACGTTTGCATAAAGATTAGTACTGTCTCCTTTAGAATTTTTGCTGCTACTGCTCAATATTGATTTCAGTGACTTAATCCTTTGACATCACAGTTGTTTACTGTGAAAAATATTAATATGAGATAAACAGATGATTATGACTCCACATGGTTAACAGCATCACAGAAGTAGTTTACTCAAGGCACCATGTAGGGAAAAAAGGGTTCAGGAAACATTTGTTAGACAAGACAAAAACACCAATGAGAAGATGTGAGGATAGTTTGTCAGGAGCTTTAAGTGATAGTACAGGATGATGCTTGAATAAACAGATGTCACATATTATTCATACAAGCAGTGTTAGTACTTAAAGTATTGTGGAAACATCAAATCATATTATCATAATTAATTTAAATTAACATTATATCAACATGTATGAAAGTGGCTGAAAAACTTTAAACAAAGAATAATTACCAAGTCTATGAGGAGAGATCAAGGAAAAGCAAGATTAAAAAATGTTAGTAAAGCTAGTAAAATAACATTCAGATGATACTACACTGTGGGGATTTGGGGATACCCAGGAGCGAAGGTGTATTAATCATCAAAAAAGATCCAAGGAGATTAGAAACAATGATAGAAAACAGTAAACTGAAATCCAGTTTATTAAAATGCAAGTTGATACTCTGGAAGGTGAAGCAAATGAACTGCAAATATTCCACTAGAGGAGGAATCCTATGAGGCAGTAATGCTAAAAATGATTTGGGAATGATAGAGAACAACAGATTGGACATGAATATGTAATATAATATAGCAGCAAATATGGTCAGTGCAGTTTTGGCCTGCAGGCACTTGCACTACATTATGAAAAAGGAGACAGCCTCTTACTATTCTGTTGCAATGCAACTACCCCTGTGATTCAAGCTAATTCCTGGACACTTTATTATCAGAATACACAAATTCACAAACGCAGTTCTGAAGCTTGAGAGATACCCTAACCTGAACTATTTTATATACATTTATATAACAGAAAGGACTAGAAGTGTAAGGATTAGCTATAAAAAGATGAAAGTTCAAGTCTTCACATGAGATACTGTGGAAGCAAAGGACATTTTTACACATGCTCTTGGATTTCTCCAAGAGCTGCTCTAATTAGTGTCACTGCGTATAATGTATCAGTGTCCCTGTGCTTAAAAATGGTGGAGGGAACACTTTAACTAAAGCTCATTCAGCAAGCTTTAGTTCCAGTGCCCCTGTCACCATATTTAAGCATGGAGATGCTGATACACGAGACACAGGCAGCTGCTGGAGTGCAGCAATTGCAACGCTCCATCAGACTCAGTTAATTGAATCTGCTTTGACATGCTGGAATTCCAGCACATCAGAGCAGCCTCTATGCTTGTTTATAGGTTCCCAAAGACATTAACCAGAATATGATCAGGCGCACAGCAAAGCATGCTAAATCTGACTTCAAATATGTTAGGAAGAGTTTGTCCATTCCCAGGTAATGTAAAATATTATGGATTTTGCATCAGATTTTACTACATCTTGGCTAGGTACAGACGTTCCAAAAGCCCAAGGCAGAATCAATCTAAGTTACGTGGTTTTCTGGAAGTGGCATGGCTTAGATCAGTAATGAACAGAACACACATTTGCCCTTGAGGGTGGTGTGTGTGTGTGTGTGTTTGGGGGGGGTGCAATCTTAGAATGGGTTCCGCCATTTTTAAACCAGTCTATATGTGCTGAACTTTTGTTCTGTTCTGAGTATAGACTGGTTTGTGTGCTGAACTTCTGTTCTGTTATGGGTACAGATTGGTTTCTGATCACTTATACCAGTAAAAGGGTAATGTTTGTACCTGGCTTTGAGCGGGCAGTCCAGAAGCCAATCTCTACATCAGCTCACTGACCTACCCTAGGCAGTCTGCCCAACTCCCTTGTCTGCCACGCCTTGTTGTAATGAAAATAAATAGATGGTTCTAGGTGAGAAGCTGCCCTTTGTCTGCCCTGATGCCAAGGGTGTTACACACAACTCCAACCTTCCCTTTATCGTGTCCCAAGCCTCACAGGTGTTATATTACTATGTTTCCTTTCTGCACCCCTCTGGTGCTAGGGCCCTCTGCGCCTGTCACTGGGCTCTACCCAACTCGTGTGCCCCTTTCTCCAGACACTGAGACCTGGACCTGTGACTGAGGCCTCCAAATCTCCCCTTAAAGCCTCATCCTGGCCCTTCGGTGTAAACTGTCACACAAAGATAAGCCCTTCGGCTGTAACTTAAACATTAGCAAGGCCAACAGTGCTATGCCCCTTTAAGGGGATCAGCTTCCACCCTTAGCTCAAGTTGCTCCTAGCCCTGATACCTGGGAGACTCCCTGGAGGCTTGCAGCCCTTGGGTCATAAAGCAGGCAGCACCAGGTCTCAGATAGCTTCCTCATGCAGGAGCTCCTTCCCTGGCTGTTGGCAGAGAGTGAGTGTCCCTGGAAGCTCCAGCCCTGGGGTTATATTTCCCAAAACTTTACCTTCTTCTGGTCATGTGATGCCTGCAGGTGCTGCCCAGTTACTGCCTTAGACTGTTACCCCAGCAACCCGCAACTGTGGAGCTCTGCTTCACCTGCAGAGCTCCCTGTCCAGGCTGCTTCAGCATTAAAGGAGCAGAGAGTCAATTTAAGCCTTTCACAGGACCAGTCATGGTTTTTTCTCTAAAATCAAAAAGTGTTACTTACGCTACTTTCTCCAGTGACTATTTCGCAACCTACTAATCCCTGTCCCCCATAGGCTCTCTCTTGGTTTTCTGTCTTGGCTGTGGTTGGCTGAGACTCCTCCAAGGGATTGGTTTCCTGATCCATCCCATTTCCTTGGCCTTATTCTTGGGGTTTCCTGTCCCATATGGGACCCCTTACTGGCTCTCTTTTTTCTTCAGCTGAGACCTCTGGTCTGATAGCTGGAACATTCTTTTCTACTCCAGGACACTGGCCCTCTTCTTCTGGCACTATAGCTTTTTTTCTCCCCTGGGCCTGGTTGTACTAGGTAGCTCTACACTCCCACTCTCTTATTTCAAGGGGGATTCCTGGAGTTTCTCATCTCTATATGCTTTTGTTTCCATCCCATCATTTTCCCCCTAATAACCATTGAGCTCTCAGGGCTTCTTGGGCATAGTCCTTGTCCATAAATTTAATTTTACTGTGGCCCATAGGCCTTCTTCCAACTCCTGTATATATTTTCAATTAGGCCACTCCCTCATCTTCTCTTTGAACAGTTTTCTAAATGTCCACCACTTATTGGAACTAGGGAGGTTACTTATGTGGATCTAAGGCCCCTTCCTGGGTCTTTGTCCCCTCTCTCACCCCTTGACTTTTGGCAGAGGGGGGATCTTGTTCTTCTCCTCCAAGGTCCTCATTCTCCCTCTGTCTTCTGCTTGCCTCTTGGGGTCTTTCCCCTGATCCTGTCTTGGCAGTGCCCCCTCCAGGTGTGGCAATCTTACTGCCACTTTCTTCTCTCCTTCTAAGGATCCCCAACTTCTTGCCTCACCTCGGAGATTCCTGTTGGGGCTGAATCCTCCTTTTCCCTGGGGTACTCTCCTGGTGTTGCTTCCCTGAAGTTTCAACTAGGGTTTTTTCTGCAGTATGCATTCTTGGACCCTCACCCTGTGCTCAGTTTCCTATTATGGGTTTGAGTACTGTCTGTTTATTGGATGATGTATCTGGACTTGACCCATCCCCCTTTTCTAGTCTCTTTGTGATAGGCTTCTCCCATTATGGGTATCACTGGTTTGATACAGATTACTCCTGCAGTTGCTGTGTTCAGTTTTCCCTTCTTATTTGTCCTCTTTTGCTCTTGTTTCTCCCCCAACTCTGTTTCTAGTTGCTGGATGTCGCCTTTTACATCTGATATCTCAACTTCATATTGGCTGCTGACTTTTCCCAGCCTTTCCTTCAGTCCCTCAGTTTGCCTAGTTTCCAGTTCCTCCCATTTCTTGTCTAGGTATTTTAGTATAGCTGGCAGGATTTTTTCCCATAGGGGTATGAGACTGGATGACCCTTCTGCTTCTAGGTCTATCTCCCACTGGCTGGGTCCAGAGTCATCTCTGGGGTTTCTGGACTCCTGGTTATAGATGGAGCTCCCTTTCCCCAGGGTTTCTGTGCTTCCAGCTTTATGGCCCCTAGTTCTTTCCGGGCCTTGATCATAGAGGTTCATAAAACCTCTTGGAGATGGTTCTGGTGCTTAGCTCCAGCTTCTGCCTTGTGTTTTGCTAGCTGGATTTTCATTTCAGTTACTTTCTCCTTCCACTTTCCTGGACCTCCCTTTTCTGGGTCTCTATTGCTTCTTCCTGGGACTGCACCCTGCTTTGAGCTTCCTGAAGTTCTTTTTGGGCTAGTGCTAGCCTGATTCCCCATTTCTGTTCCCCTCTTTGACACTTTACTGTAAGTTTTGCATCTTCTCTTCAATTTTTGTGAGCTGGGCTTGGTATTGTTCACATTGAGTCTGTAATGCCTCACTCAGATGGAAGTCTCTGACTTCTGTGGTGGTTTGATCTGGACACTCTTTGACTTGTTGATTTTCCCTCTCAAGGAACAAGATCTGTTCTCCTGCATCCTGTAAGCATGATTGTAATTGGTTTACCTCAGCCCCTAGTGCTGCTTCTCCTGCTTTGCCTGCCCCTGGGCATATCTCTAGGGATTGCATTTTTTCCCCATACTGCCTATTCTCAGTCTCTACCTCTTCCAGCTTCGCCCTCAATGTGTCAGAGTCTTCTGTTCTGGACTTTAGCTCCATCTCCAGGGAAGGCAGCTGAGCCAGGAGCTTCTTGATCTCTAGCTATTGTACACTAGTCTTCACTGTTACTGCTGCTGCCACCCAGTCTGTTTTTTTGTATGCAGATCTGGCCCCAGTTGTCATTTTTTATTGGGCCTGTGCCTCTTGGGCATACTTCTGGTGCCATTCCTTGACATCATCATACAATTCCTCCACCAGGTCATCCTGACCTTTCAATTGCATCTCTAAGGTCTTTATGGTGCAACCTAAATCTTTTACCCACTGCTTGAGGATGGACATCTCCTGTGTCTGCGCTGTATGTGTCCCTACCAATCTTGGAGTTACTGCCTTTATTTCTTTCTAAAATGTGTGTAACTTTTTCTCAGGTTCCAGGCTCTTGTCAGGCTCCACTGTAATCAGCTTCTCAAGTGCTTTGGTTCTTCCAGCCTCTGCTGCAATCAATCATCTAACCTCTTTCTATCCTCCTTCCTTTTTATTGGTTTGCAAACATTGTTCTGAGGTGGCCACTTTTGCCTCTGCTTGCTCCCATCTGGACTTTTCTATCTCCAGCTCTCTCTGATACCTCATCTGAGTACATCTACCAGTTTAATACCCCATGTTTAGGTCCATCTAACTTGCTGGTCTCAGCCGTGATTTTATTTGCCTTTTGATGGCTGCTGAGCACTGAGCTGCTTTTTT
>NW_017729031.1:45384938-45388720 GCF_001723915.1 Gavialis gangeticus
AGGTGGCCACTTTTGCCTCTGCTTGCTCCCATCTGGACTTTTCTATCTCCAGCTCTCTCTGATACCTCATCTGAGTACATCTACCAGTTTAATACCCCATGTTTAGGTCCATCTAACTTGCTGGTCTCAGCCGTGATTTTTTCAGCCTTTGACTCTGTCCTTTGGCCCCTCAGCCCAAAGATTCATTGTCCCTTCATAGCAACATCTGTCCTCCTGATGCCTTCCCAATTTCCCAGCCACTGCACCACTGTGACAGTGGGCAGTCCCGTGGCCAATCTCTACATCAGCTTGCACACCTGTCCTGGGCAGTCCACCAACCTACCTCACCTGTCATGCCTTGTTGTAATGAAAATAAATAGATGGTTCTAAGCAAAAGGCTGCCCTTTGTCTGCCCCAATGCCAAGGGCGTTACACATGACTCCAACATCCCCTTTATCATGTCCCAAGCCTCGCAGGTGTTATACTAGTATCTGACCCTTCTGTGCCCCTCTGGTGCCTCTTTCTCTGTGTGCCTGTCACTGGACTCTCCCCAACTCATGTACCCCTTTCTCCAGGCTCTAATGAGGCCTCCAAACCTCCACTTATAGCCTCATCCCTGTCCTCTGGTGCAAACTGTAACACAAGCATAATCCCCTGGGCTATAATGTTAACACTAGAAAGGACAACAACACTATGCCCCTTTAAGGGGAGAAACTTCCACCCTTAGCACAACATGCCCCTAGCCTGGTACCTGGGAGACTCTCTGGAGGCTTGCAGCCCTTAGGTAGTAAAGCAGGCAGCACCAGGTCTCAGATAAATACCTCATGGAGGAATTCCTCCCCTGGCAGTTGGCAGAGAGAGAGTGTCCCTGAAATCTCCAGCCTGGGGCTTATATTTCCCCAAACCCTACCTCTTTTCAGTCATGCGATGCCTGCAGGTGCTGCCCAATTACCCACTTAGGTTGTTACCCCAGCAACCCACAGCTGTGGAGCTCTGCTTAGCCTGTAGAGCTCCCTGTCCAGGCTGCTTCAGCCTTAAAGGAACAGTAACCTCTTAGTGCCCTACTACACTGACCCATATGATCTTTTCTAATGGTGTTTGATTCTGAAATGTTTGTGAAAATACCAATCTCATGAATACTTTTACTTTGAACACATTTAGAATACTGTTTGCATGTTAAAAAGGAAATCTTCACATAATATTCTGTTGTAAATCAGTTATCAGTTATTATACCTTTTACGTAATCATAAAATGTATCACTAACTTTGAAGTCATAGAATGAATCTGTATTATAAAGAAACTAAACTTAATATTGATGTTCTAATATATTAAATATTAGTGCTATAGGTCTAACATAGCTATATCAAGTCAGTCTTTGTTGTATATGTGAAACACTGATTGTCCCAAACCACTCTGGTCTTCATCAGACAACTCAGAGAGCTGGAAGGCCTAGGTCATAGTCAGGAGATAGATATCAGAGAATGTGATTTAGTGAAGTGGTTCCCAACCTTTCTTTATACTGCGGACTGGCAAACAGTTTTACATTTAAATTTGCATATTTAAATTAGATGTTTATATGGGGTGGGGGTTGTGAGGATCAGATCGAGCTGTGGGCACCAGGGGACTCTGCAGGGGAGGGGGCTGCACAGGTAGTGGCCCGGGGGACTCAGCTGGGGCTGCCTGAGAAGAAGGGGCTCTGCTGCCTTCCCTAGGAGCAAGCAGTGGAGCTGCCTCCCTGCCCCCCACTCTGGGCATTTCCCTTCCTGCATCCCCCTGCTCCCAGCTGTGGTTGGGGCTGGGGGGTCCTGTGCAGCTCGGTGCTGGCCCTGGTACCTGCTGCATGGGCAGCACCTCTCCAGGTGCCACTATGGCAGTGGGACAGAGTGCATGGAGCCAGTTGCCTTCCTTCCAGGGCTGCCCCACTGCCCAGCTTTAACCCTGCATGTGACTGCCGGTGGCCCAGCAGCCAACGCTTTGCGGTCCAGTACTGGGCTGCAGCCCGGTTGTTGGGAACCTCTGTTTTAGTGTACTTTAGTTGTATTGCATTAGCTCTGATACCATGTCCTATAATTCTTTTGGGAAAATGGCAGTGCATTTTGAAATGCTGTCTCAGAACCCTCCAGGTTTGGAGTTTTATAGATATTTCTTATGGTCCCTTAACAAAAGTAGAGCTTTTGGCTTCTATCCTCCATTTTTGTTAGGGATTTAATCAAGAATGATGCTTCCTGCAAAACTTAACTATTTATAGAGGTACCCTCATCCCAAACAACATTTCACTTCTAAATAGTACTACCTTCTTCAAGTGAAGCTCTAGCTGCTTGGAGTAGTTAACTGACTTCATGTCAATCAAGTTTATTTCTAAAGTTTAAGTGAATGATAACTGAAACAAAAATCGGGCATCTTCATTTGTTAAAAAAAATATTTTCTGGGGGAAGAATTCAACTGTATAGAGAAAGCCAATGTCAAGCTTACATGCTCTTAGAGGTTCAGGTGGAGGATAAATAGTATATAAATCTTGACTTTGTCCCACTGTACAAAGTACATTTCATCCATAGAAGATACCTTGAAAACAAAATGATTGCATTTAGTTTTTCAGGTTTCATTCGTTAAGTTTCAGAAATATCTCCCAAAAGGTTTTTTTTTCACTTCATGAAGCTGCAGCAGAATGTCAAAAAGCAAAGAGGGTGGTAATAAATGGCTCAGTGTCTAGTTTGCAGCCAGTATCAAATGGAGTGCCCCAGGGGATGGTCCTGGGGCCAGTTTTGTTCAATATCTTCATCAACAACCTGGAAGATGGAATGGAGTGCAAGTTTGCAGATGACACCAAGTTGGGGGGAGTAGTAGATACACTAGAAGGAAGAGCCCAGCGAGTCAGCCCCCAGCCTGTACTGATGCATGGGATTGTTCTGCCCTAATTGTAGGACTTTGCACTTGTCCTTATTGAACCTCATGAGATTTCTTTTGGCCCAATCCTTCAAACTGTCAAGGTCTCTCTGAATCATAGCCCTACCCTCCAGCATATCTACTATTCCCCACCACTGGTGTCATTGACAAACTTGCTGAGGGTGCACTAGACAAAACCTTGGCTGGGATGACACAGTTGGGGATGGTCCTGCTTTGAGCAGAGGGGTTGACTAGATGACTACCTTAAGTTCCTTCCAACCCAAATTTTCTATGATTCTAAATACCAACTGCATATATATTGCTTTTTTTCCCTTCAAAAAGTTTTCTTAGCCTATAGATGGAACAAGGAATGCAGACACCAAAGTATTTTTATTTCTTGAAACAAAGGCCATAATGTCTTCTTTTTGCCAGAATAAATTACTCTAAAATGTTATGGTGTGTTTGGTTCTGATTACAGAATTTATAAAGTGAAGGAGGGTTTATTTTATAAGGTATTTGCCAATGTTATTTCAGAGTTTCATAGTTTCTATGGTCGGAAGGGACCTGAGCAGATCATCTAGTCCGACTCCCTGCCATGGCAGGAAGAGCACTGTGGTCAAATGACCCCAGTAAAGTGGTCATCCAACCTCCTCTTAAAAACCCCCAGGGTGGGAGCCTGCACCACCTCACTTGGAAGCTGGTTCCAGACTCTAGCTGCCCTGACCGTGAAGTAGCGCCTCCTGATGTCCAACTTAAACCTTCCCTCCGCCAGCTTGTGACCATTGTTCCTGGTCACTCCTTGCGGCGCTCGGGGGAACAGGGACTCCCCCAGCGCCTGCTGATCCCCCCTAACCAGTTTATAACAGGCCACAAGATCCCCCCTCAGCCTTCTCTTTTGAAGGCTGAACAGGTTCAGGTCC
>NW_017729031.1:45389195-45394782 GCF_001723915.1 Gavialis gangeticus
GCTTTGTCATCTGGCTTTATTTAATTGTTCATATTTTCAATATTATTTTAGATTTTTGTGAACTTTAGAAGAGGAATAGAAGCTTAAATATTGCAAATTTTTTCATTTTCCTTATGGATTTTAATTTAATTTATGTGAAAAAACATTATGATGATTTTGGACAGTTATTTCTACAAAGCATGGATTCTGTAGAGCAGTACATATTACTTTAAAATGAGGGAAAAGAACAATTTTACTACTTGTTTCTTATTATAAAAAGACTTTGAAGCAATGCTGTTGAGGATTTTGGGTCCACCTTTTATCCGCCTTAAAACTGTTAACATTTGAAGAAGTTTCTCTCAGCTTTCTAGAATTTATTACAGTGATTCCCACTGACCCTTCAGCAGTTCTTAACAACAATCTCACCATTATTTCCATATTCCTGACACAGAAATATGTTTTGTTATGAGATGGTATTATTCAAAGTTGCTGCAAAACAAAAGCATATTACGTTTTTTTGCTTAATCCTCTCTCTTAAAATCCGTGGTTGAAATCAGTATCTGACAAATGGTAAAAGACAATATTTCTTGGGTGGGGGAGGGGGGTTGTGAGGGGTAGTGTTCTCAGGTTCCCTGCAAATAAAGGTAAAATACGCCCCCCCCCAATGCTATTTGATGGTGGCCATTCAGACACAAGGAAATGACTAATTTTCACTTCCTATGTTAAAAATTTACTAATCTATTTGATTTAAATAGATGGTTGAAATTTGAAGAAGATGTGGAGGATGGTGGAGAGAGATGGAGTAAACCATATGTTGCCACTCTGTCGCTTCATAGCTTGTTTGAATTGAGAAGTTGTATCTTGAATGGTACAGTTCTCCTGGATATGAGAGCTAATTCCTTAGAAGAAATTGCAGGTACTTTTATGTTTTATATTGAAAAGCTATTATGAAAATGTTGGAAACAATTGCATATAATTTAGAGAACTTCTGCATAAAAATCAGCTGTATACTTAAACTCTTTCTATAAATATTATATTCTACACATTGTATAAAACAGTCTAACATTTGGGAGCATGATTGTAGTAAATATTTTATTGCAAACTTTGCATATAAATTATCTTTGTACAGGTGGGTGAAGGTAAAATGCTCAGGAAAATATTTATCAATATTTTGGTTTGATCTTGAAGTTTGCCATGAAGAAGCCAGAGCCAAATGAGCTGTCTTCCCCATCTTTGGCTTTGTTGTGGTTGCTGCACTTCGTGTCTTCTATTCTGTACTAGAACCCTTCAATGATTATGGGTGTAATTATGGACAACAGAAATAGGAAGTAGGGTGAAGAAGGGCTGGATGTTAGGAACAGAAATTATGGGATTGCTGCTGGAGAATTTCCTATGCTCATGGCCTGGAGTGTCCAGGTGAGTGTCCAGGTCAGGATTTTTCAGGCTTGGGGATAGGCTTGCTCTCAGGCCCCGCTCTCAGATCAGGTTTGGACTGGTGTGTAGTCATGGATAAAGCTCAGTAGTTCTTAATGTAGATATGAGGCATGTATGGGCTTGAGGATGGATTTATGTATGGCACTGAAGGGCTAAATGCAGACAGTCAAAAAGCCAGAGGCTAAAACAATCCAGTCTTTACAGGTTAGTCTAAGCTGCATACGTTGAACCAATAACCGAGTGAAGAGGCATTCACTTTTGGTTCCAAAAATGCATCCACATGCCTATGGTAGCCCAGTCCAGAAGCCAGGGGGTGCTAGAGCATGCCTCCCTGTTTGGCAGGAGCAGATAGTTTGGGCCTAAGCTAGACTGCCAACCCAGCATGGGCGGATTTGCAGGGGAGGTGCAAAGCATCCTGGGATGCTGGGGGACTGTGAGGTAGCTTGCATCTGGAGGGGATCTGCAGCAGAAGTTCAATATATTGATTTAACCTAATCAGTTAAGTCTAATACTACATCCATCCAGGTTTATCTTAGACCAGTTTGGGTTATTTTGAAAGTAGTTTCTGTGCAGTGAACTTCTGTTGTGTTACAGATCTGAACCAGTTTCCAATGAGTTATACCAGTTTATGTGCAATTTCTGTTCCTAACCAAGGTATACTATATGTCCTAGGGCATGGGGACTGTAGTGATCACTGTGTGTAGTAAATACAGGCATACAATGGATAAGAAGAACAACAGACTTTATTGTGTGGAGCAGTAGACAAACCTCTCTACAACCTCTGTCTGTCTCTAACTATCTGCTTCCTAACTGTGGAACCATTTCAGTTCCCAACTTCCTCAGTCTCTTATTAGGTAACATCTCTAAATTATAATATAGCTACAGATACTTTGTGTGTAAGGGAACATAAAACCAATAATGTAACTGAGGGGAGGTGATTGGGGCAGCAACCCCAGGAGTTGCCTTTGAGGTGGAGGGCTGGGGAGGGTGGCACAAAAATAGCTGCTGCTGTGGAGCTGCCTTTCTGTGCCTCTGCATGAAAAAGCAAATTGGAATCCAGGCTTGACCAGTGCTCTGTTGGAGGAATGAGGGAAACTTGAGACACTGACCTAGGCAAACTACACTGATTTTGACACAGTGAGGTCATCTGATGGATCACAGGAGATTCATCAGAATGCAACTGCTCTCTGATGAGCCATAGATGTGTAGCAAAAAACATTTCTGCACCTCATCTTGTGAATGATTTATGAGACTTGGAATGTACATCAACGCCATTTTAGCTGTTGGATCACAAGCCAATAACCTAAACATTTCTTAAAGTGTTCATAACTTTCCAGCGCAGTGAAATAACACAACAACAACTGAATGAAATTTTTCCAAAATTAAAAATGTGCATCTTATTGGCTGAAAATAATGAGAAGTTTCAACCCATTGTGCTTACTTTCTAGGAAGCTGTAGATGCCTTAAAATAGGAGTTTAGAATTGAAATTGGTCTCTTAATTATAATGAAAGTGTTGTTTCCAGTATGCTAAAATGGTGTTGGAAACATGCTGGTATAACTGGTGGTTGCTCAACAAAATAGTTTTTATGTGCAGCCTCATGTTTCAGCCTTTGGACCCAGTTATCACTATGATGACACTCCATAGACAAATATACTAACAGATCTCATAACAGTTTTAAAGTTAAAGTTTCACTTATACTTCCTTTGCATATGTCTGGGAAAATTCAGACCTCTGTAGCTTATGGATATACACATGAATATACTGTAATGGGGTTGGGAGTAAGACAGTGTTAAAGAAATACAAGAACTGTTCACTGAAGGAGGAGCAGGGAAAAAACTGAATTTTTTTACTTCAGAAGAACACATTTCATTGAATGTAAGGGCAATACTAGATAGAATTCACTGGGGTAAATTGATGTGGACAAGGAGTTGGGAAGTTAAAATATGTAAAGTACAGCCATATACAGGCATTACATTTCTACACTGTTCTCCTGGTAGAACTGACAAGGGTACAAGTGTTCATTCAATTTCTCCTGGGGGAAACATTCTCCTTTTAGGAGAAGATCTTTCAAGTGTCAACCTGGAAGTTGTTCCTTGTTTCTTTCACAAGAATGAAGACTTGCATGCTTTCCTTCTTGTCTGAATGGTCCAGGACAGGAGGGGAGCAGCAGCAACAGCTGCTCCTTGCCTCTTTTCCAAACCAGGGACTTTGCCTCACTGCTCCGCTCCCTTTCTAGATTGGTCTGGGAGGAGAGGGGAGCAGCAGTCATTGCTTCTTACCTCTTTCTCAAACCTGGCAGTCCCTGGTTTGGGAAAGACATGGGAGGCTTGCCCCACTGCTTCCTCTGCTTCAATCCAAGGGGATGCAGGCACTGGCTCTAAAAGTGCTGTGTAGAGGAAAGCTGCCCCCTGTGTGGCACATTCAAATCTGGTACCTGCTGGCTTCCCCTTACTGCTCCTCTTCCTCAGCTGGATGGTGGGATTGGGGACTGCAAAGCCTGTGGCACTGGAAATTGGCTCAGGGAGGGTGTCCTCAAATTCAGTTCCTAGCCCCAGCCAGCTTCCCCTGGAGCCCAAGGAACCATGGCCACTGAAGCCATCCCCTTCCTGGTTCCTGGTCCCCTGGGCTGGGATATCAAGCTCATGAGCCTAGGAACCAAAGCCAGGGAATCCACCTCTGTTTTGGTTCCCAGCCTTGTGGCCTTTAAATGTCAACCCTCCCACCCCAGTTAACTGAATTCTGGGCTTTAATACCACATGTATTGCCCAAGTGGGAGCCCTACCTGGGGATTAGGGAAGCTGTCTCTGGCCCCATTTTCCTGCACATCCAGCTTTATATGCAGCTCATCTGAGCTGCACATGAGGAAATTTAAAAGCTGGGGGCTAACTATTGCCAGTCTTCTCAGGCAGGGGTGAAGGCAGGTGGTTAAGTAATGGGTTCCCCTAAGGAAGGGAGTGGCCCAGGTGGCAGCACTCTAGTGCTCCCTGGTTGGCGAGCTCACCAGTGTAACTCTCCAGTAAGGGGATGGAACACATATACACTCCAGCTCTTGTACTATTTTCTACCAGTACGAGTTTCAGATATTTTTTCTAAAATTCTTACTGGTAGAAATGAACAGCTGCCCATGGCTGAAGTGAGATGTTTGTTTATGAAAGAGTGAGTTGGCAGTAAAAGTAAATGTGAATCAACCAGGCAGTTAAGAGTACCTATGAAGCATGTTGAGTTTCTAAGTTTGATTTCCAGTTCAGGCACCTATTCCTTGAGGTGTCAGAGGGTGGAAGGTTATGGAAAAATCATGTCCAGCTTTAGGAATACACTCCTATCACTTGTCCAGATTCTATCTGGCTGATGCTTGGAGCAGCAAAAGTAAAATGCAGAGTGGTCTACAAGTTGTAGTCATTAAAGTGATAAAGATTAGATATATATCATCCTGCTACTAGGAAATGAAAGGTTTACTACAGCATCTAGCGCTCACCAAGTGGAATGAATACAATTAAATACAAAGGCTTTGATGGTAACAGAGATGGAGCAGAGTGAAGAAACAAAGATTCCCAGCTCTTCAGTAGTTTATAAGTTTGAGATGCAATGAATTCTCTATGAGAGGAATACTTGCATAAAAGAATACATGAATTTGCTCTATTTGGGTTAAAGTGTTGTTGTATTCATGATGATCCAAAAAATATGAGGCAAGGACTTTTTGTGGTATCTTTCATTAGACCAACTTTATGCTTGGAAGAGATGTTAGACAAGCTTTTGGGCACAAAATGACCTTCCTTCAAAATTGAACACAATATAGTTTGTTTTATATGAGGAGGAAAGACAATTGTGGAAATACCTGGCATGACATACTAGGAGAGATATTTAAAAAGATTTACATATAACTGGTCATGTATCTGGCTGGGTACACAAATTTTGGGAGGTTAGATTGAGTTAAAAATGGCCACCCAATCTCAGGTAAATCAGGATGGGAAGGGCTAGTGGTGAGGATTTGGGGGATCAGGGAGGCAAGCAGACTCCAGGGGAGTCAGGAGGGGGTAGGTGAGGTATACAGAGGTATACAGAGAGGACTGGGAAGCATGTGAGATCTGTGGGGAGGGAGTGGGGGGATGCAGTTTCTGTGGGGGGATCAGGGGGCTCTGATTTCCTTATCTGATACATTCTTCTTTTTGCCA
>NW_017729031.1:45400048-45401739 GCF_001723915.1 Gavialis gangeticus
TCACTGCCTGGGACAAGGGGCTATTTTTAGCCCTCCAACCCCCCCGCCCCAATATGAACAACCCCTGCCAGTGAACCCATTCCCTCACCCCACTAGGACTTATTTTCACAGCTCCTAGCATTGGCAAACATTGGTAAAACTGGTCCTGGGAGAAGCTTGAGGGATGCGGGGTTTGGTGGGCTCATGGTGGGGCTGGGGGCTGGGTGGT
Source organism: Gavialis gangeticus (assembly GCF_001723915.1). Lineage (NCBI taxonomy): Eukaryota > Metazoa > Chordata > Crocodylia > Gavialidae > Gavialis > Gavialis gangeticus. The sequence continues at coordinate 45,400,257 of NW_017729031.1, forward strand.
TGGGGGGGTTTCCATCTGGGGGTGGGGCAGAGGGCAGGAGGGCTAAAAAAAGCTGGGTGCCAAGGGGGTGTGTAGGAAAGTGTAGCCCTGGGGATGGGGCCAGTGACTAGACTTTCCCAGCCCTGGGTTTCCACTGGGAACTGTACAGAAATTCAGGACAGTTAGATCAGTCTAAAAATGGCCAACCTGATATAAGTTAAGTGCATGTCAGAGGTTAACTTAGATTGGCTTAGCCATTTTTAGACTGATCTAACGTTCCTGGAACTTCTGTTCAGTTAACAGTTAGATTGACCTAACTGGGCAAACTAAGTTAGATTGGGTGGCCATTTTTAATGCAATCTAACCACACCCTAACCTCCTTGAATACCTATGTGCACCCCCCTCAGAGATCAGGTGAAGAGAGAGGACATGGACACCCAAGAGGGTAGAAGCTGGAGGCTTGTGACTTCTGGCAGCAAGGACAGATCTTCACCTCCACCTGCAGTCATTCATCTGGAGAACAGATATGCAGCCCTAGCAGCAGAGAGGGAGAAGCACGTTCCATTGGTGGAGGAAGACAGGCCAGGCCTCACCAAGGTGGGAAGGATCGAGACGACTGCCACCAAGAAGAAGCGATGGGTGGTGCTTGGAGACTCCCTTCTGTAGGGGACAGAGGGAGCCATCAGCTGACCTGACCTGTTGTCTTGGGAGGTTTTCTGTTTGCCCTGATCCTTGATCCAAGATGTCACAGAAGGACTACTGAGGCTCATTCAGCCCTCTGACTACTACCCCATGCTGCTTATCTATGCGGGCACTAATGCTACTGCTAGGGGAGACCCTGAGCATATCACAAGTGACTACAGGGCTCTGGGTGAAAGGGTGAGAGGGTCTGGGGCTCAAGTTCTGTTCTCATCAATCCTTCTGATCAAGGGAAAGGGCCTGGGCAGGAGCAGATGCATCCTGCAGATCAACACCTGGCTGCACAGGTGGTGTTGCCAGCAGGGATTTGGCTTCTTTGACCATAGGATGTTCTTTCAAGAAGGATTGCTGGGAAGAGATGAGATCCATCTGACAAAGAGAGGGAAGAGCATCTTCATAGACAGGCTTACTAACTTTAGTGAGGAGGGCTTTAAACTAGGTTCACCAGGTGATGGAGACCAAAGCCTTGAGGTAAGTGAGGAAACGGGAGACCTGGACGAAGAGCAAGTAGGAGGGGGAAACAGGGGAGGTGCTCTCATACTTCCCAACAAATCGGGGCAGTCAACTAGTTACCTCAGGTGCCTGTACACAAATGCATGGAGCCTGGGAAACAAGCAGGAAGAACTGGAATTCCTTCTACAGTCATGGAACTATGATGTGATTGGAATAGCAGAGACTTGGTGAGATAGCTCACATGACTGGAGCAGGGTAATAGATGGGTACAAACTGTTCAGGAAGGACAGCCCTTGGAGGAGAAAACAGTTGATTAGGAACAGTCAGCATGGATTTATCAAGGGCAAGTCAT
>NW_017729031.1:45406739-45415182 GCF_001723915.1 Gavialis gangeticus
CAACCTGATATAAGTTAAGTGCATGTCAGAGGTTAACTTAGATTGGCTTAGCCATTTTTAGACTGATCTAACGTTCCTGGAACTTCTGTTCAGTTAACAGTTAGATTGACCTAACTGGGCAAACTAAGTTAGATTGGGTGGCCATTTTTAATGCAATCTAACCACACCCTAACCTCCTTGAATACCTATGTGCACCCCCCTCAGAGATCAGGTGAAGAGAGAGGACATGGACACCCAAGAGGGTAGAAGCTGGAGGCTTGTGACTTCTGGCAGCAAGGACAGATCTTCACCTCCACCTGCAGTCATTCATCTGGAGAACAGATATGCAGCCCTAGCAGCAGAGAGGGAGAAGCACGTTCCATTGGTGGAGGAAGACAGGCCAGGCCTCACCAAGGTGGGAAGGATCGAGACGACTGCCACCAAGAAGAAGCGATGGGTGGTGCTTGGAGACTCCCTTCTGTAGGGGACAGAGGGAGCCATCAGCTGACCTGACCTGTTGTCTTGGGAGGTTTTCTGTTTGCCCTGATCCTTGATCCAAGATGTCACAGAAGGACTACTGAGGCTCATTCAGCCCTCTGACTACTACCCCATGCTGCTTATCTATGCGGGCACTAATGCTACTGCTAGGGGAGACCCTGAGCATATCACAAGTGACTACAGGGCTCTGGGTGAAAGGGTGAGAGGGTCTGGGGCTCAAGTTCTGTTCTCATCAATCCTTCTGATCAAGGGAAAGGGCCTGGGCAGGAGCAGATGCATCCTGCAGATCAACACCTGGCTGCACAGGTGGTGTTGCCAGCAGGGATTTGGCTTCTTTGACCATAGGATGTTCTTTCAAGAAGGATTGCTGGGAAGAGATGAGATCCATCTGACAAAGAGAGGGAAGAGCATCTTCATAGACAGGCTTACTAACTTTAGTGAGGAGGGCTTTAAACTAGGTTCACCAGGTGATGGAGACCAAAGCCTTGAGGTAAGTGAGGAAACGGGAGACCTGGACGAAGAGCAAGTAGGAGGGGGAAACAGGGGAGGTGCTCTCATACTTCCCAACAAATCGGGGCAGTCAACTAGTTACCTCAGGTGCCTGTACACAAATGCATGGAGCCTGGGAAACAAGCAGGAAGAACTGGAATTCCTTCTACAGTCATGGAACTATGATGTGATTGGAATAGCAGAGACTTGGTGAGATAGCTCACATGACTGGAGCAGGGTAATAGATGGGTACAAACTGTTCAGGAAGGACAGCCCTTGGAGGAGAAAACAGTTGATTAGGAACAGTCAGCATGGATTTATCAAGGGCAAGTCATGCCTTACAAACCTGATTGCCTTCTATGATGAGGTGACTGGCTCTCTGGATGCAGGGAGACCCGTGGATGTTGTGTACCTTGATTTTAGCAAGGCTTTTGGTACTGTCTCCCACAGCATTCTTGCAGGCAAGCTAAGGACATATGGGCTGGATGAATAGACTGTAAGGTAAATAGAAGACAGGCTGAAGCATTGGGCTTAAAAACTAGTAATCAATGGCTCAATGTTTAGTTGGCAGCTGGTATTAAGTAGAGTGCCCCAGGGGTTGGTCCTGGGGCAGATTTTGTTCATTGTCTTCATCAATGACCTGGAAGATGGGATGGATTGCACCCTCAGCAAGTTTGCAGATGACACTAACCTGGGGAGAGTAGTAGATATGCTGGAGGGTAGGGCTAGGATTCAGAGTGACCTAGACAAATTGGAGGATTGGGCCAAAAGAAATCTCATGAGGTTCAACAAGGACAAGTGTAAAATCTTGCACTTAGGACAGACCAGTCCCATGTATCAGTACAGGCTGGAGGCTGACTGGCTGGGCAGCAGCTTTGCAGAAAAGGACCTGGGTGTTACAGTTGACAATATGCTGGATATGAGCCAGCAGTGTGACCTTGTTGCCAAAAAGGCTAATGGCATACTGGGGTGCATTGGTAGATGTGTTGCCAGTAGGTCAATGGAAGTGATTCTTCCCCTCTATTCAGCACTGGTGAGGCCACATGTAATACTGTGTTCAGTTTTGGCCCCCCACTACAGAAAGGATGTGGACAAATTGGAGAGAGTCCAGCGGAGGGTGACAAAAATGGTGAGGGGACTGGGGGACATGATTTATGAGGAAAGACTGAGGGAACTGGCCTTATTTAGTCTAAAAAAGAGGAGACTGAGAGGGGGCTTAATATCAGCCTTCAACTACCTGAAGAGGGTTTTGAAAGTGAATGGAGCAGATGACAGAACAAGGAACAACAGTCTCAAGTTGCAGCAAGGGAAGTGTTGGTTAGATATTAGGAAGAATTTCTCACTAGGTGGGTAGTAAAACTCTGAAACAGGTTACCCAAGAGGTGATGGAAGCTCCATCCTTGGAAGTTTTCAAAACCCAGCTCAACAAAGCTTTGGCTGAGGATGATCTAGTTGAGGATGGTTCTGTCTTGATCAGGGGGTTAAACTAGATGACCTCCTGAGGTCCCCTCCAACCCTAACTTTCAATGATTCTGTGATTCATCCTTGTGAAGTGAATGAGCCAACAAGGAAAATCAAGGGCCAGGTCTTAGGCAGACATGAAAATCTTTTGGGATGGAGCTGATTGTACCCTGCAGCATGCCCACCTTGCAATTTTATCAAAGTTTTACATGACACTAAAAATTGGTCTTCAGGAACTTGTGTGGGTTTCCCTTCTGTATTGTGAAACCTATTTTCCCATGAGTCATGAACTAAATAAGAGTGTTAAGATTTGCCTCAGTAATAATAAAAGTTGAATACAAAGAATAGAGACAATTTTCCAGGATAAAGAAACCAACTCTGCTTATTTTTTTAAGAAGTATTTAGAGATCAGCTCCCTGCCACTGTTATTTGTTTGATAGTACAGTTTACTGAGCTTTTCCAACCTGAATCACTTTTTATCGTGCCCCTCTTCAAGAATGTTATTGCACTGTGAAACCAGAAGTCACTCAACCCACCTCCATGATTGTGTGAGTGTTTAGCTCCAAGATGAATTTTTCCATTGATTCTGTAAAAAAGTAATGCTTCTCATAACAGCAGTCCCTTCAGGAGTTAACTTTTTGCCAGTTTTTTGAGAATTATTAGACTCGGAGATCACTATGAATTTGTCATTTTAATCTTTGGAAAAATAGTGTCTGTCAGTACTTTTCTTTGTCACATACTTGAAACTTCGGAGTTCACATCAGTTTGTTCTAGGATTATTTTCATAGTTAACTAGCAGCTTATCCGTATGTACAAGATCTTTGTTAGTGACTCCAACACAGTTTTTAGGTCAGTTTCATCTCCAAAATTCTTTTTTCACTTATTGCTTAGAAATAGTCATTTCTTGTCAGGACTTTCCTGGAGTCAGCGCATACCACATACAAGTGTAACTAGGAGCAGCAGCTGCTACATTTTTCCTTTGTTTGCCCCATCTGAATAGTAGACTTTTCTATTCAGTATAGTAGTATGATGAATTATAAGGCTTGATCTGTTCTTGCTTTTGCTTTTTAGAGCCTGTGTCTCATTCCCATGCATTTTATCTGGTATCTTTATGATGACAGTCATTTAACCATAATTTATTCTTGTATGAGCCTTACCTCATTTGTGTTCTACCTCATTCTGAGTGTGGTATCCTGTATCAAACATTCCCAAATAGATTTCTTTATTAAGAATTCTGGTATATTGGTTTAGTCCCTTTCATTATGGATGTCCTGGTAATAAAAGTAATATTGCAGAAATACTAAAAAGATCCCACATTGGGTTCTATTTTATTAGGCTCTGTAAAAGCACATAGGAAGGTATTACCTCTGCTGTCAAGAGTTTTCAGAAAGATGCAATGAGTAGGACAAAAAGCAGATGAGACTACAGCATATTAAGTAGGGATGTGGCTCTTCCTATTTTTGTAGCCTACTGGGTTGCATTTACAAACTGTTGTGCTGGCAGTTACATCCTGAAGTCCACTTACTGCACCTTCTCCCCTCCCTGTGTAGACAGAATCTTAGTCTCTTTCTGCTAGGACTGGAGCAGCTGCAACATAATAGTTTGCAGATAATGGCAGTCTCTGGTGATGCTTTCTTTTCCAGAATGTTTTGTAAGGAAGTAATAACATGTCTTATACTGGCCCAGCCCTACAATCTCTATACAGTTCTTTCATTGCTGCATGGCTCTAATTTGGTATCAGAGTCTTTGGTTTCAATTTAAAGGAAAAGAAGAACTCCTGTCCTCCCCTCCTCCCCCCCAAGAAGAAACTTGCCAACAAGGAATATTCAGCTCCAATAGCTCACATCCCTCTGCAATTTGTTGGTTCTAGATACAAATAAAACCATTTTATTTTCCTGAATTGATAATTCCTTCACTTGAAGAGTCAAATGAAATTTGAGTTTGTTAGCAAATTGTCTAGTCTCTTCTACTGAATATTTGCCTGTTTCTGATTTCCTACCCCCACCCACTAATGGAATACCATATGTTGCAAACCTCAGAATGATGGATCTTGTGCTTGAATCTGATAATCCTGATACTTTAACGTAATAAAGAAACAGTTCCTGGATACCATATTTTTAAAAATCTTCCTAAGCTTGCCTTGTTGTGAGATGTTTTCTTGTCTGTTTCATAGATTTCATAGACATTAGGGCTGGAACGGACCTCGGAAGATCATCGAGTCCACACATTGTTTCATTCCTGCAGTGTTATACTCCACCCATGCCTATGCTTATCTTTTCATTTATTATCATTTAATATTTTAATTTATACTATGCCTCTATAGCTTAACGTGCTACAGAAATTATTTTTTAAGCTGGATGGTATTATGAAAGTGTGCTTTTTAGTAACACTCATCTTTGTGATTTATAGATTGCAGAGTTGCTTGCTATTTTTTTCTGTTTATTCTTTTTTATAATTTTGCATAGCATTTTCATAATCTCACTTTTGATGAATTTTCAACATTATTATATGAAAGATATGCCACTCTGATTGGAACAGATAAATGTAAAAGTTAAATTTATTTGCCTTGATACTGTACTAGGCAAAAATGCATGTGACAGTGAATCCACCATCACTAACTTGCTGTCTAGGCTATATTCCAAAACCAGATTACGGTTTTTGTAGATGCCATGACAATCTTTGTATCCTTGAAAGAGCTTCACAACCCTTGTTGCTAGATTGTGATCACGGGGTTTTATTTGTATCAGCCAAGATTTTAAATCTATTTACATACTTTCCTTATTCCCAGAAGCCTAAACATCTAGAGACTAATCCTAGATTATCTTTCTCTATTTAAAACCACATTTTTAAAATCTTGATGGACTTTAGATAAAATCTACATGTAAACAATATATGTATTATTGTTGGGTTTGTGTGGTTTTCAGAACATTGTGAGTTTGCGGGGCTGGAAATTACTAATGACTGCATTAAGATATTGTAACACTAGTGTTGTAGAAAGAATTATCAAATCATTCTGTTTGTCAGTATGTCTTTCTTTTAATTTTTTTGGCTTTGTTATCTTTTCCAACTATTTTCTTATTTAAAATATCTGTAAAACTAAAAGCTTCTTGCTGGAGAGAACAACTTGTTGGTACAGGGATGTGCACAGAAATAGTATCTTGTTTTAGAAAATTCCTGAGATGATTTTTCACATCAGGCATCATAAATCTTTTAGGTTGCTATGTTCTTAGCTTTTCTCAAAATGCTTTTAATTTTTCTTGACAGATTTTATTAATTTCAGTCAGGATTTTTTACTTCTTTGTTTAAAGGCAGTTTTTTCAGCTCAATTTTAACTCACATTTACAAAGTTTTAAAAAGAAGAAGTAGTCTTTTGTTATGTTTCTCTGAGATAGTGTAACAAGTGGACATCCCAAAGCCAGTCTAAATGTAGGCCCACCTACTTGTCTCTGGGCAAACTGCCCACCTACCTCTCCTGCCACACCTTGATGATAATGATTGAAAGATGTCAATAATGTGGGAGGCTACCCATGTATGAGCCCTGATGGCAAGCGCCTATGTACATGGCTATGAGCACCCCTGTACTATGTCTCATGTCTCACAGATGGCATCCATATTCTTTCAGCATTGCACACTGGGACCCGAGCTCCAGAGTCTCACATGGGACTCTCATTCCCCACTGGAGCTCCTAGTCCCAGTGCCTTCTCACTGGGCTCTCTGTTGTTCCTCACTCTGGGCTTGAAGCCCTTACCCCTCAGAGCTCCAAGCCCCAATCCAGTTCTGGGCTCCAAGCCCCACTTCCATTCAGAGCTCCCAGCCCCACTTTGGGTTCCTAGCCCTGTTCCATTGCCCTATACTGGGCCTTATCCCCTGCCCTAGACTGGGCTCACAATCCCTTATCCCTTTGCCCCAGGAGCTTCCCTTGTAGCTCCCCAAAGGCTCAGGGCTCCACCCCCTGGAGTCTCACTCTTGGCTCCCATAGTCCAGCTTCAGATGTCGCTGTGAGTCTGGGTGCCATCTCTGGCCCCTTCACCTGGCTGGGACCCTGCCTCAGAACTCATGGTGAGTCTGGGCCCTTGCTTTGTTATTCAGGGTGTGCTCCCCTAGCCTTTCCCCTCTATAGGGTCACCAGCAAGGCAGCAGGGCCTGAGGCTTTCTGGTGCCCCATACTCACCATTCACTGGGGAGGCCCCAGGTGTGGCATTTCCTGGAAGCTGCCCTGCCATAAGCAGCCCCACCACACCATCCAGCCCCAGCAGGGTGTAGTTTTAGGTCATGCCCCAGGACCAGGAGCCTCCTGCCATCCCCATAGCTCCTGCCCTTACCTCCAAGATGTCATGAGCAGCAGCTCCCAGCTGCTAGCAGCAAACTGTTGCCCTTACTGTTCAGGGCCCATCTCTTATAAGGAACAGCTGGGCCATGTTCCCAGTCAGGCTATTGTGCCTAAATGAAGATTGCAACTAGCTGCAGACCGCCTTGCTGCTGCCCAGGCCCCTACAAGTAACAGAGTACACTATGTGCTCTGTTACAGGTAGTTCCCATATGAATATACTATCATGGCATACAGCTGTACAAGGAATTCCTTTGAACATTTGCTGTAGCAGTAGTCTATTGATCATTTCTGGTATAGATAATATTAAAAAAGGAAGTCTCAAGAGTCATAGTATATCATCCAAACAGTATATTTTGAAACTTATTTCTTCAAGAGGTATTTGCCAGAATCTAATGGCAACATCCAAATTAGAGAACCACTTCACTCTGTCATTCTTTCCATTATCTCCATTCAAATTGGCAGATGAAAATGTTCTCTTTCGATATTTTCATTTAATTCCTTTGGAGCCATGCAAATTCTCAAAGTGCCATCTGGTTTGTTGACTGTAACAACTGAATGAGCGCAACAGGTTCTTGCACTCAACATATGATGCCATTCTCTATCATTTGGTTCAAAGACCCTTCAGTCTAGCTTGTAGTCATGTTACTTTCTTTATGGCAGAAATCACTGGCATCACATTTTCTTTTAGTTGTACTGACTTTATTGCAGGCAAACACTGAATCCTTACTAGTACATAAGTTACTGAGCATAGCCTTAGTGTTATCTAACTATTTTAGTGTTATCTAACAGTTTTTTCAGTGACCTGCTTTTTCAGTGACATTTTTTTCTTTTATTATACTTTTCAAACCTAGTATTGTTTTTCTATCCTTTCCTTACAGAAGTCAGGCCATTCACAATACCACTATATTCTTTAGGGATTTAATTTGTCACATTGAAGTTTTCATTTTCTGTAAGGGCTTTAATCCTGTAATCGAACCTAACTACAGACATTCAAAAAGCCCAGGGTGGAAGCAATATAACTTTTGCACTTTAAGTGCTCTACGTTAGATTGGGAGGGAATAGAACAGATGTTGGCCCTTTTGGGGGAGGAGCACACAGGGTGTCCGCACTGGCTGAGGCCAGCAGATTGGATGTAGTGCCAGAGCATACCAAGTGGAGCTGAGCTGGTGGGCCACCCAATTGACTGCTGGGCATGGGGAAGTAGTTCCCCTTACCCCCAACTCTGTCAGCCACAGATAACTGTCAGCCACAGCCAGATGTGACGGGGGTGGGGAGGGGAAAGGGAGGCAAAATCCAAGCATCTACATCCCTGCACCCACATGTCCGTATGACAGAGCAGCAAGGGGAGAGAGGGACCACCCCCTCATGACCGATATGGGGGATCAGTTCTTCCCCACTACTCTGCTGCATAGGGACATACATGCTAGGATCCCACACCTCCCTGCCTGGCCGTGGCTGCATCCATGTCCCTGTGTCTGTGTCCCTGCACAACAAAGCAGCAAGGGGAGCAGTCCCCTCTCTCCCCACTGCTCACTCTGCAGTGCAGGGACAAATACACAGGGACACAGATGCCAGGATTCCCTCGCTCATCCTGCCTGGCTGTTGCTGCATCCATGCCCCTCAGGACACAGCAGTGAAGGGAGCAGTCCCCCCCCCCCCCCCCTCCCCCCCCCCCTTCCCCCCGGG
>NW_017729031.1:45415223-45423783 GCF_001723915.1 Gavialis gangeticus
CCCCCCCCCCCCACCTTCCCTCACTGCTCTGCCACGGAGGGACACAGATACCAGGATTTCATACATGCAGAACTACAGACTCTCCCTTTCCCCCACCTCCCTGCTTTCAGCTGACAGTTTGGAGCAGCAGAGCACACCTGAATTCCAAAGCACTGCTCTACAATGTGGGGGAGAGGTGGGGAGGTGCCTGGGATGTTGGCAGACAGTGACCTAAGTTAAGCCAGGAAGGGATCTGGTACAGAAGTTCGATATACTGGTCTAACCTAAAATGGTTACGTCTGGTACTACATCCATCCAGGTCTATCTTAAATTGGGTTTCACCATTTTTAAACCAATTTATGTGTGCTGAGCTCCTGTTCTGTTACAAGTTTAGAGTGGTTTCCAATAAATTATACCAATTTATGTATAATGTCTGTACCTGTCCTGAGGTCACTAGGTTTTACAGGCCCTCAGCAACTCATGACATTAGTATCTAATCATATAGTTTTATTACTTTTGGTAATAGCATGTTGGTTTTCAATTTGTGCAAGTCTTGTCTGCAGTTACATTTGCTTGAGCCCTACCTTCACTTTTTGCATAATGACATCCTTTATTTCAGATTCCCTTTGTTGCAAGTTCTAATTTTAGAGTAATCTAAAAAATGCTAGATTCCTCTTTGAATTACAGATTTCTTACTGAAAAAAACAATTCTTTTCCATCTGTGGTGCCCATGTTTTGCTTGGTACCTATTTCTATCCTCTGACAACACATGCTTACAAAGAGATTTTTATATAGAATTATACACTTTACCACAAACACAATATTGCCTGTAGGCAAGCTGCTTCTCATAATTCAGTATCCCTTCATCTTTCTATCTCTCTTCTTCTTTAGCTTTTTCTGTCTTGATATAGCCTTGTTTTTGTTGTTGCTAACTACACTTAAAATGCTGTTCTGTAGTCACCGCCAGATGCAAGCCTTCATTTGGTTGGCAAAGTTGTACTGCTTTATCTGGATGTTAATCTTGCAGCTCTTGGCAACCTTTTAGTACCTTTGGCACTATTGCTTTTTGCCAAAATCATGAATTTGGGAGTCTCTCAAATATCCAAAATGACCTCACTGATATTGAAACTCCAGATTAGTATTGTTTAGTAGTCACACTTCCTTCCTTGTGTATAGGATCAGAACAAGCAGTATTCACAGCTTTCATTCTTTTTGGGGATACACTACTTTGTTTTAGGATGGCATTAATTATATATTCTATTCATACATCATGGGATCCTGACAGCCATGACTTGCCTGAATTTCAGCTCAGCTTTGCTCCTTGAGCTGGAAGCCTGGAGTTTAAAAGTTGTCTCTACTGATTGCTTCTTATATATCTGTACCTCCTAGCCGTTGTTAGTGAGGAGGCCATGGTCTCCTACTTCAGATGCAGACACTCCACAATTTCTGTTTTAAAAATAACTCAGCTGAGAGGCAGAACAGAATTTTCCCAGAAAGAGCTGGAGATAGGACCCAGCTCTTTAATCCACTCAGCCACTATGTGTTTAGGTAACTTGCTCGTAAGAAGTTTCTTTCCTGATCGAGGAACAGGATTCAGGAATCCTGATCGCTGACTTCCCACTGCTGCCCAGTCAGTAGTTGTTCAGCTTGCTAAGAAATGTTCATATCGGATCCTCCTCTGATCAACATGGAGGATAACAGTTCAAATTGTAGAGGTTCAGGTTGAAGAACATATCATCCTGAATTCAAATCATGATGATGATCCATGCATGGTTACTTTCTGGTTGCACAAGCAAATTTGGGTTTTTCCAGTTTTCTTTCAGAAATTATTTAATTCACATGTTGAGCAAACATCACTAAAAAGGTTTTATAGTTAGCCATTATAACCAATTAATAGTGACAACAAAACCCGAATATTCCCTTTTTTGTCTTTTATTATGTATTTTTGACTGTCTGTGTTTTATGTAAGACAGCTCAGAAGTTTAACAGGTATGAACACTAGTAGCTTTATTAGCCATGTCCAGCCTTTGTGTGTTTTGGATTAATTTCTTGCCTTTTGTAAACTAGCACGGCTCCTTTGAAGTCAAGGGAATTGCATAATATTTTACACAAAAGGATTTGACCCTTGAGTTTATAAGCTATTATGGCCTGTTCATCAGGAGAGAAAAAAGAACTAGGGAAAGCTCTCTGCATCGTTTTCGTTTTCTCGTTAGAATACAGGATGGGCCCAGTTTAGCCCTAAGCATCTATTGGATTTTAACTGAACATTGGAGTGGTTAGTAACTAGCCGATTGGTCAACTGAGTGCATCTTTAGTAAAACTTCTCAATTTATCCCAAGTTTATATTAGTACAATCAAATACAAAATTTGACTCCCTGATTTTTTTGGTGATCAACTTTGAGACCAAAAATAAGGGTTTCATTATGACTGTTTCAAACTGCCCTTTGGCTTCTGTGAGAGATCTTCACCTTGTAGTGTTCTGGAAGATTCTGAAATTGTTCATCCAAGATGCTGAAGGATTGCTGACTGTCTCACCAAGATAGGAGAAAGACCATTGTTGAATCAGAAAACTCCTGCATCCTATGTCCTGGTTAAGAGATTCTCTTGCTTTGGTGACAACCAGCTCAAGATTTAAGTAAGAAGGACCTGAGATGGCAAGACTATATGTAGAACAGGTTTCTAAAAGATTTTATGGATTGTTGAAAAAGATGTGGAGGTTAGGGAAAGAGTCACGGGGTTCATTCTACATTAGATATTCAGGGGTATCTTCTGTCTTTGCACTTCCACTGCTGCAACTCAGTGACAGGAGCAACGAAGAATTTGTAACCCCTACAAAATCATGAATTAGGCCCGAAAAGTAATCAGATTGCCTTGAAAATGAGATTTAAAAACAGTCTTTCTGTTTGCCTTTTGAAACTTAATGGTACATTTGCTTCATATTTCCAAGTTTGTTTCTGCAATCAGGATGGGCACTATTAGAACAGAGGTTCTCATGATTCTAGCAATTGGAGATTTACAGAAAAAAAATAAAACTATAGAGAAGTAGTGGTAAAATGGTGATCTCCTTCTCTTCTGCCAGAGCATATTACTGTAGTCACTTCATCTGCATGCTAACTAACTAACTGCCTGCCATACCCTGCAAACATGGGACAGATACCAGTGTCAGTGGTCAGGGTACCGACAGTGTCTTGAAGTCATTTTGCCTACTTTTCTGCAGTCTTGCCTCTCTAACAGAAACAGATTGCAGGTCTGTGGAAACAAAGCAGCCAGAGTTGTGGGAACAGGATTTTACACCTCTTCCCTATATTTTGATCTGAAATGGAAATGTCCTTATATATTGAGACCTTTCTTAGTGCTTAAATGCACCATAATGCACTCTGCATTCTGAATTTGTAATACAGGAAGTATTGTAGATATGCTGGTGACGTGTTGGATTCCACTAACCACCAGGCAGGCTGATGACCAGTTGCCATCTTAAATCTGCAAGGTGTTGAGGGCTCCCTCTCCTGTTTCCCTAGTTTGATTTCTGCCTTTCTTAGAGCAATATTAAAGAAGGCAGAATCTATGGCTGTATCTTATCAAACCATCTCTTGACTAAGGGGGGAGAAAAGTGAGAAAAAATAACTTTCAATTTTATTTGTGTACAAAGACCTTGCCATCATCAAACAAAATCTTTCATGCTGCAGTGGAGCTGGGCACTAGCTGTAATGATCACCGGGTTCAGTAAACAGTGGCTTACTTGAATAAGAAGTAGGCAACCACTACAGATTCTTCTCTCTCTCTAACTAGCAGCTACTCCATCAATACATGACCAGCTCCCAATCCCCAATTCCTTTGGTCACTTGTTAGGGAGATCTCTATGTTATAACTTCTGTCACAGTACCATCTTAAGTCATTTCTGGAGCGGTGACATGTACGACTATGCACTAAGCTTGGCTAAATGAAAGGGGGTCCTCATCCTTTGAGCAGAGGCTCTCCCTGAACTGGCAACAGAATGAGTAGTAAACACATTTTTTCATGAGGATTTTGATTTTTCATGAGGATTTTGATATTGACTTTTCTTTACCCCACATCCTCCCATATTTTCCTACTACAGAAATGCCAAACAATTCCCCACCCCCCTGGTCCTTACTTTCTATAATGTCTTATCTGGCATTCTCAGATCCTTCTTAGATTTCTTTTAGTTCAACCAAAATTCATATTTATAATGCAGATCTCTCTTTCTCCCCTTTTTAGAGCCATTTTTATCTTTCATGTTTATCTACTTTTTACTAAATTGTTGTAAAAATCACTATGTATAGTCTTACTTCTCTGTCTTTGTACACTGTTCTGTGTAAGGCAGTACTTTACTTAATGTGTGCAAAGTTCTTAATGCACTTTCAGATACTATGGAAATAATCGTACTATAATCATAACCCCAGTAATATTTTCTTTCATTTTCTTTCTGCAACTGTGAGCATTAGAGAGAAAAACGCTGTGTGCATGTGTGCATATCTATCTATATTCTATCACTAATTTTTGTTGTTTCACTGTGCTTTTCACATAATACTCTTGGGGATTTTTCTTTTTTTTTTTTTGCTTTTGGCAATTATCAACAATTTGATCATTTCTCTCTCATTATGACATATTCTACTTATTTATTTTTTCTGCTCTGCCTGTTTCCCTACTGAATTTTGCTGATACATTTGAACCTGTCTTGAAGGTTCAGACTTATGAGTTGTCTGAATTTTTAGCACCAAAATTTCTGACTCAGCTCATTATATCACCACTTCTGCGCGGCTCAGTTTCTCCTAATGGATGTGATAGAACATTTTGTGCTAAATCTCTGCTGTTTGACTTCCTTCTTTTTTATTTTCCCCTGGGTTTTTTACTGGTTGCAAGCAGGATTTTCTCTGAATTAAAGAAAACATCAATTTGACAACTTCTTTTCCATTTTGAATACTTGATCCATATTAATAATTTGTATTAGCAGATTTCATACTGAGTCTTTTTCTTCTGACAACTGCATATGCACTTACTTTATTCAGAACCTGGACGGATGACATGTTTGCACTGGTATGAAAAAGGTTGGACAACATAAATCTTTATACTAGGGTAATGCTGCTTAATCTGGTGTACAGTTATCTTAGAAAGAATCAGAGGTAAAACTCCACAGGCATACTTACACTGATGTAGGCAGGGTATGTCTGCAGCTTTTCTTGAGATAGCTATTTTCAGTAAGCAAAAATGACATTTAACCCCCACCTTACTTTTACCTTCATAAAATATTTTCAAGGCTCCATGAGCTGTACAGGGCCTGGCACTGCCACCTTTCCCAGGCAGGAGGGAGCCTGGGAAGACAGCAACCCCAGGGTTTCTGCTGCCAAGGAGCTAGACAAGTAAACTGGCAGGATACATGTCTGATTTCTGTTGTAACTTTAGTGAAATTTATGTATTTCTATGGAATATTTAAATTTAAATGAATTGGCCTATTCCAACAAAAAATATTGTGAGAGTTTTTCAGTTAGTGCTGCTATTGATTACCAGGATAGCACTAGGTAGAAGACTGATGGTAGAATCCAGTGTGTGTTCTTCTCAGATCATGTACTGGACAGTGTTTTACTGGGCCTGAAGGAAAACAGCCATTGACTTCAGTGGATGACATGTCTTAATGGAGTGCAGTATGGGGCTGATTGTTGTTAAAGGCAAAGCTGGTAGCACTGTATATATTCAAGCCATTCAACACTCCATTATAACCCCATCTTTTCAGCTACTTACAATTACAAACAGTTATGAATAATTTTAGTAGAATTTTCCATGCAGGGTTTTGGTTTTGATAAATTTAGATAATTTTTTGAAAATTTTCAACCAAAACATTTCAGCTTTTTTTGAGAATGAGGCTAGAGAAAATAGACTATTTACCCTTGTTAAACAATTCTGGCAAGCTTTTCTTTTAGAAAGTCTTGATATTTGGTACAGTCATGGTCTATGTGTCAGATGCCATATATGCAAGTATGGTCAAACATGAGCCTTCAAAAAATTGCAGTTTGCACATGTTCGGTGGAGATGTCCCTTGTAATGTGCCCAATTTTGTGTCCACCTGCCTCTGATACTGTACCTGGAATGACCTATTTACAACCAGACCCACTGCAGGTGACTTTGGGTACACATCAAGATTGAGGCTTCAGTTTATACCTCTGGACCCATTGTGATCTCTTACTTGGTGCATGCTACTGTTTCCTGTCTCCTGTGACAATGAATAAGTGATTTCCTGGAGGTCTTTTCTGTTATACTCATCACTGCAGTATATGAATGCTTTCATAATGTTAATGTGAGGTGAGTGGGTGATGTTATCACTCCTGTTACCATTAGTTATAGTACAGAGAACTTAAGGTCAAAATTATTCACTGATCTTGGATGCACAATTTAAGACATGTAGAACCTAATTTTTCATAATACTTAGCATTATTTAGCACTCTGTGTTTAAAGCCAACTCACAATGATGTCATCTATAGCTGCAAGTGCTACTCAGTTCTGCAACTGAGATTTCAGGGCCTCAAATCTGGCACCTAGATAATGAGTAACATTCAATTAGTGACCACCTGTAAAAAAAAGTTGTGTTTAATTGACTTGGCCAATGTCACATAGGGTCACTGTGGCAGAAGCAGACTTACAGTATAATTTTCTCAGTCATCTGCCTTAGCCATGAAAGCATCCTTTCTCTTCCTGTAATTCCCTACCTCATTACCACACACCTACCAATTCTGCAACAAATGAAAAAAGAGTCCTGCTGGCAACAGTCTTCTTCATTACGTGACTTTGTTTTATCCCCGTAACAAGACCGTCCTGTGCACTGAATACTGAATGAGGCAGAAGCCCTGAGGAAAAAATAGCATGTGAGTATATAATTAAAGACGGTTCACACTGTGCATAAGTCAGGTACCAGAAAATGATTGTGAACACGGATACTAATTTAAGGTTCCACAGGCCACCTTAAATCTGGCATTGCCTAACTTTTGAGTGCTTGGCTTTGTAACTTTAATAATATTTTATAACATTTTTCTGTGGATATTGTCATTTCCTATCTCTTTTTCTTGAAGTCAGTGAATGAGTAAGGAATGCAGGCCTCTGACCTTCTGTTGTAGTTTGATCTGGCATCATAATTGCTGTTAATAATCTCCCCTCTCTTTTTATTGAATTATGTACATGTTTTTCAGATATGATTCTTGACCAACAAGTGGGCTCAGGGCAGCTCAGTGAGGATGTTCGTCACAGAGTACACGAAGCTTTCCTTAAGCAACACCATCACCAGAATCAGAAAAAGCTAAGCAACAGGATTCCAATTGTCAGATCCTTTGCTGATATTGGCAAGAAACAGTCTGAACCTCATTCCATGGATAAAAATGGTAATGCATTGCATCACTTTATAGTTCAGAAGCTTTTTTATAGAATTTCATTTTATAAGCATAGTATGTGGTGTGGTTCTGATGTGGTTTCAAAGTGTGGTTCTGATGTGAAAAGTGCCTGTAAAAACAGTACCTTTTGCTCAGAGTTGCTCCTCTGAGGTATTTGAGTACAACTAGTTAATCAAGTGCTATATATAAATTTTTACTGCTTTGCATTCCTGCTAGCTATGTAGAGTCAGTCAGTACAGCTACAGGATTGTGAGAGTTCACCACATGTGCTTGTTCACACACATTATACTTGTTAAGTAAATTACAAATGTACTCAGCTGTGTTTGAACCACGAAGTGAGGGCAATGGGGTTGTGCATTTGTAATGGAGAGAATAGTTTGGCCGGAGGAATCTTTAATTCTGATGATGTGTAGACCAAAAAGCATTCACCTTGTCTTTCAGATTATAGACTGCTTGCAGGGTTGGCAGGAAGTGAAAACATTTTTTTAATTTATAAAATGAAAGTTATTGAGATACAATAACACAGAACCCACCTTGATATTTTTAATAGTTACTGTTCAGAGAATTGCATTTCAAGTAAAAAACCAAAACACAGCACCGGTTAAAGTAGTAAGATTATTATTTTTTTCTATTCAGCTTTTACAAAGGCATTTTATTGCTGTATGTTTAAATATGTGTGATGTGAGTTAGGTCAAAATTAAAGTTCTCCCGTAGCCCTTCGTTCTTAATTTACATGAATACAGGTTTTGCTTCTACATAAAAACACCAAAGCAAAATCATATGCTTAAATATTCACAAAATTGA
Organism: Gavialis gangeticus; assembly: GCF_001723915.1. NCBI lineage: Eukaryota > Metazoa > Chordata > Crocodylia > Gavialidae > Gavialis > Gavialis gangeticus. The sequence goes on from NW_017729031.1 coordinate 45,423,401, forward strand.
GCTGTAATTATTTATTTACATTTGTAACCTACTGTTAAAGATAATGGCAATTCTGCTGTATTTTTCTGAGTTGCTCCAAGACTGTATTATTAACCAATGTATTTTACTGTATTTTGATTACCATATTTACTCGACTATAAGGTGAGGTGCCCCCTGCTCCCAGTCAGCATGGGGCAAAAAGCCCCTCAGCTTATATTTGCATACAGGAAAAGCTCTTCATTAAATACATTGTCCATCATTAAACTGCTGCCAGAAGCAGCATCTACTCTGTCATGAAAAACAGCCATGAATTTGACTGAAGCCCACACTGACCATGCCTGTAAAAGACATGGCCTATGGTGAACAAGCATACTGATGGGAAAATATATATATATATATATACA
>NW_017729031.1:45423916-45441526 GCF_001723915.1 Gavialis gangeticus
TATGTGGAAATAGAGTGCCCAAGCGAGGGACTAACAATAGAGGGATGGGGGTAAGGAGGGGAACGCAACTAGGTTACAGGCAATACAATGTTAGCCAACTAAGCCCGGGGGTGGGGGAAGGGGAGGGAGGGGGTTCGCGACACTGAGAGAGAAAGGAGATAGATACACACAAACCCGTTACATTTGATTTTAGCGAAAAAGTCTGAGATGCTGATGGGAACCCACCACAAGGGCAGGTTAGTGCAGCCATCGCACTCAGTTCCCATCAGTGCTGACACTTTTTCAATTCATGATGATGCACTCATTGAATATTTTTTGACTTCTTTTTTATTCCCATAGTTGAGCAGCGTCTTTCTTTCTCATTTCCAATGATTCCTGTATCATCACCAACCTTAAATGTCTGGCAGACATCACCAAACTTCCGTGTAGGTGAGAGACTTTGTCGTCTCCTCTCTAGGCCTGTCTCATATGATTAGTGTGGGCCTGCTCGCCATGAGGTGGAGATGGATCAGGAGGCCACATATCTTAGCTGCATATATGTTTTTGGAGGACCCCAGGACTCGTGATGAGAACACCCAGTTCCAGTCATGAATGTGTGTGTGGGGGGCTAATTAGCTTATAGATCCTTTGTGTGTGGGGGGGGGAGGGAGTATCTGGGAGTATGGAGCAGGGTGCGCTGTAGGGCCACCACAGCTTGAAATGTTGTTGACTGCTGGGGCCCAGCCCAATGAACTATATGAAAAGTCATGAGGCTTTGGCTTTGGAATAATGTCATGTGTAGTTTGTACTATATATAAGTAGTTAAGTATAAAAGTGCTGCTCAAAAGTGTGTTTAAGGAATACTGGTGCTGCAACTTGCAGCAGTTTGCAAAAAAAAAGAAGGTAAAATGCACCAATTATGAATTAACTAAATCTCTAGGTACCCACAGTAATTTGCCTATATGCCATTCTGCAGGTATGTTTATTTTGAAGTCAGTGGGTGCATCTACACATGAGACCCTATTAGGCTACAGTAAACTAATAAATGCAGCTATAGGTTAGTACTTGTCAACACAAGTACTGTCTTACAGTGGTGTAATTTGATGTACCACAATGCACGTGTAGACGCTAAAGGAGCTGGCTGCATGCAGGCTCATTGACAGGCAGCCCCCACACTGAAGCACTCTTGTGCTCCAGCCAGCCGCTCTGTAGGATACTGAGCTGGGTTGGAGTAGTCTGGGGCTGGCAGGCTGACCTTCCCAGCCCCCTGCCAGCTGGGACTGCTCTGTCCTGGCTCAACATGCTGTGGTTCTGGGTGTACATGTAAACCCTGTGCCCTGGAGTAATAAACTTCTGTGTAAATTGAGCCAGAGTTGATTCAGTCAAATTAATTTTGTGTGTAGATGTGCCCAGTGTTTTCAAATCTGCCCCTCATTTCCACATGCTCAGGGAGAGCAGGGTCTGACATGGAAGTGGGGTGAGAGGCTGCAGGGGGAAGAAGTTGGGAGGGCAAAGGGCAAGTGGCCACCTGACCCCCTCCCAGATGTATTTTCCCTGATGCAGCAGTGGGAGGGGAAAAAATCCAAGGCAAACCTCCAATAATTAGATTATATACCTGGAAAATTATAACAAATTTATACATTTCTGTTTTTTAATTTAATTATTGGGGGGGGTCATCTTATATCCACAGACATCTTATATTCGAGTAAATACAGTGATTCTAAGGATTTTAGCCAGTGCTTTATCATCACCTTTGTGGTTTTTGACCTATGCAGACTTTATGAGTCATCTGATTTAGAGTGCTATAGAATCTACATGTATCAAGGCAGGACTGCGGCCTGGCCTTCTATATGGACTTTTTAAACCAGTGACTCTTATCAAGGTTGCCACATGATACTAGCACTGTTAAGCGTTCAAACACCTATGCACGAATCATAAGATAACTCCAGAAAATTGAAATAAGAATCTATAGTGTCAAAAACATTCTGTCCTGTTATGGTCTCTGAGTTTGTAGCAGCAGCAGAATTGCTTTATTATTTTTCCAGTCAAAAAAATGAGTGAAAGCTAAGAGTTGGCATTTACCAAGGGATGCCTTGAGTCTAAACTGTTTTTTAACTCTTCCAAGCTTAATCTTTTCTCTAGAGAAGAAACTCAGACCTGAAGATAGAAAACTTGCATGTGACAGAATCAGGAAAAAAAATTTAAAGAGTGGGAAATAATCCCCACCTTAATTAAAGTCCCCACTTTGTATGAATACACAAGAAAAAAAGCTAGATGGCTATAGTTAGATACCATTTTTTCTTTCCTAAGATAATTTTATGTGCAAGCTAATGTAACTTTTGTGTGGTTTTAAATAAATATACCAAAGAATGTGAATATTAAAAAAGTTATTGCTACAATGCTCTGGCCCACCAATTTCAGACATGGGAGAGAAAAAACCTTCCCAAAGTCACTGCAGATTGTAGTTCATAAGCTCTACTTCAGTCAGTGACTTGGAGATTCTCAGGATTTCCCTAGCAAATAAAAAAAATGGGAAATAACACTGTTAAGTTTCTAAGGTATATTTGTTGGAAAAGCTGTGAGTGTTAAAGAAATGTCACAAGCCCAAATTTAGGAATCTTTCCTACCTGTGGGTGAAGTTCCTATAATAAATCCTCAAAGCATTTTGGCTAGGGATAGACATTACACATAAACTGGCTTAAGTGATCAGAAACTGGTTTAAACGTGTAATAGAACAGATGTTCAGTGCACATAAACCAGTTTGAAAATGGCTGAAATTGGCTTGAGATAAACCTGATCGAATGTAGTATCAAACTTACCTGATTTGGCTCAAATCAGTTTATGCAATGTCTGTCCCAGACCCCTTGGTGGTTTAAGATAAACCAGGCTTCCCCAGCATCCCAGCATGCTCTCTGGGCTGGGCAGGGCTCTCTGCTCCACAACAGAGTTGGCTCCACCCCTCTGCTCTGTCTCTGGAGTTCTTGCAGAGACTGCAGACACAGCAGGGTCTGCCTGGCTTCCTCCTGCTCCATGGGCAACTGGTGCCTTCTAAATCTGGGGGGGCACCTGATTGCTGAGCAGAAGGGGGGGGGGTCCCCTGGTGGCCAATCACTGAGCAGGGGGAGGAGGGAGGGAGTCCTTAAACCAGGAGATTGAAAACTTCCATATCATCAACAGATGCATAACACCCCCCCCTTGCCTCAAGAGTGCTAGCAGGGGGCTGGGACTGGCAACACTCCCACCCCTTGAGCAGCCAGTGGGGAAAAGCCTGGGACTATGCAGGCAGACCTCCCTAATCAAAGTGTCCTGACAGGGCCTGGCCATGTCCCCCCTCAGCTCAGCACTATACAAAGGAAGGGAGGGCTGCTTTAGCACTCCCTGGCTTCTAGTCTAAGCTACTTCAGGCATATGTCTGAATTTTCTCTGTCCAGAGAGAATGTCTGTTTGGTTACAAACTGGTTCAGCCTGGCCAGGTTAGACTAAGCTGCAAAGACAGAATCAATTCAGGCTCAGGATTTTTGAATGTCTGTCCCTAGCCTTTAACTTTGGCTAAATTTCCCATAAATATTTTGACAGCCTTATTTAGTCCTAAGTTCAAGAAGACATGCTAATTGAGAGCAACATTTAAACTAATGTGTACCATAAAGCATATGCTTAAACACTGCTCTGAAGAAAGGAACATAAGCTTACATTTTTTTGAACTGGAGACTTAGGATGCTCTGAGTATTATCTTCACAGGCACACACTCTAAGGTTTAGAAATCCTTGATCTTGTATAAGAAGTATAGACCATCATCTTCCTTGTGTTATTTATATTGAATTTAATATATTTTCAAACTAATAAAAATCTTTAGAAATAGTTATGCAAAAGTAAATTATTGTATCTAAGCTATAGGGAAACTGCTAAATGTGTTCATCAGGAGTCCAAAAGCAACCAGAGATATTTATTTATATATTTATATATATATTTATTTATATATTTATTTGGCATGAAATGTTTTTCCTCATCTTGACAGTTTCCCTGAAACTCAGATCTTTTGCAATTTAAAAACTGAATTTATATTAATACCATGGGTGCCTGTCTTTATCTCTTGGAATTATATGGCTATTTAGCTTTAGCATACCTCAGAAAATCTAGCATGCATCTTATGTTTGCTAAGCAGCCTAACTCCATTCTTATTATTTTTCCTGAAGGCTATGAAGAACCAGTGCAGCTGTGCCATGGCCAGTACCACAGCCCATGGGCTGTAATGGCAGCTGCTTCTCCTATGCTCCTGTGCTCCAAGAGGGGGGAGAGGGAGGTTGCATGGTTTTTGGCATATTAGTTTCTATATTCCCCTCTTATGGAATACTCTCAAACATTCTCCATATTCCCCTGGGTAGATCTGCTAGAAAGCACTGCTGATAAGGTAGGCAGAATCCCATTTATGGCCTCTCACCACCCTGAACAATTCCATTGCCTTAGAACCTTGCTTGTAGCCAGGAATTCATGGTTTCTTCTTTCCACCTATTGTCTCACAGTCCACCTGGTACAGTCTAAAATTATTTATGCTTCAGCTGATTGGCTCTAGCTAGACATTTCTCTTTAGCCCTTTGTTTTAAAACCAGGAGCAATGATGCAAGCTGCTTTTAACCTTGTAGTGATGTATCATAAACACATTTTTTCTGATCTATGAAACCTAAGTACAGCAAACTAAGGTTATGTAAAACTGAACCACAATTGACATAAGTACTTTATAGTAATTTCAGGTATATTCTGTGAAAAATATCTTTTCTCCTTGAGGATGACACCTTTGCAAAATGTGTTTGTGGTTTCACTTCAGACTTATCCCACAGTTATGCACTGTCGTGTTGTTATGTGTATGTTATATATATGAATGTAATGATGTTCATACAATTGCAAGGTATGGAAGTGTGCATCTGTCTCTTGCTCTCAAAACTGTATTAAGATAGAAATTCATTTCATTGTTAATTCTGGATATTGGATCAACACCTTAATACACAGAAGACTTGTCAATTCTGGGGCAGAGCAAATAGATCACCACAGAGCCCTGTGGTCTTGCTGACCTCCTTTTCAAATCAAGTAGAAATGGGGAAATCCTTCATTACTGTTCATCAAAAATGGATCCAGAGGTAGAAACAGAACAATGCCAGATGCTTTTGGCTGAACCATATCTTTGCCTCCTATTCTAATGAGGTATTAAAAATCAGGCTCACAGTTGCCCTAGAGTCACCAACTGATGTAAAAGTCTTAAATGTGATTTAATTGTGGCAAAACACCTGGGACCACTGTAAATGGTGTTGCTTACACTACTACTAGGCACTGGATGACCTGAGAGTTGGGAAAGGGAAAAATGGCTTAGAGCCATCATTTTCCCCAACCCAGTTACTTGATGTAGCTGAGGATACCATTCCCTTCTCTTTCCAGTGCTTGCACATGCTGGTTTGTCAGTATACCCAAATTCAAACATCCACTCATGATCCACAGTGATGGCATTACTGGAACATATTTGTGCATATGTTTCTTCTCTGTTTTTTCTTTGGTGTGTGAATCCATCAGACCTTGTAATTAATTTCCTTTGTATTATTAGTATTATCTTTTGTTTACAATGGCTTTTCTTCACATCCTCTTCAAGGGTAAGATGTCAGGGTGATGTGGATTTACCATGCATTCATAATGCTGCCATGCTGTGTTTAACTTTCACTTTTCATTAAGCATCAAAACTGTGAGAATTAAAAGCCTGATTTTGATGTTCCAATAAAAAGTGACAGTCAAATTTGGCATAACAACAGCAAAATATATTTTTTTAAAAAGGCCTACTTTGATATTGAATGCCCAGAAGGAGGATGGGAATGAATTTCAGATTAAATTGTGGTGCAAGCCAGGGGAACATTAAAAATATAAACCTTTGCCATTACCATGTTATCATTTGGAGATTGGGTTTGGAAGGAAACACAACACATATGTACATTGAAAATAATAGAGATGTTGCATTCCTAAAAGCCAGTTTCAACCAGAAGCAGAGAATATACAACATGTTTGTTATTAAATGAAGTCTAAAAATTATATTGTGGGTTTCTGCATTTTTGCACAGATTTCTGTAATACATGAGTGACTGGTACACATTAGTAGCATACATGTCATGGGGTATAGTTCTGAGAAAATTTAGATTAAAGCAAAATTCTATCAAAATGCAGAAACAAGTTTTCAGAATATTAAAAGTATTTCAAAAATACTTTTTTCTGGTCCTATTTTCTGACTAGTTGGACACTTGTAATCTCTAGACACCAGTATTTGTATGTAATGAAATCTAATCAGGGACTGTGCTGCTGTAGTTTACACAAACAATGGGCTGGAGGAATGAAGCTTAGCAGGACGAGTGATTAGTAGTAAGCTGTAGAATTGTAAGCTACAGTAACCCTCTAACACACACATTCTGTACTATCTTCTATTCCCTAGGTGGATCATTTATGCTCACTTAGGCCACATCCAGACAACCAGGGGCATGTGCTTACAGCAGCACAAATAGTAGCGGCACAAATTTGTGCTGCTACTTTGTGCCCAGTGGCAACACATAGGGGTTCACGGGGGTGCATGTGCACCCCCTCAGAGTGCCGGTGCACCCCCTGACTGGCTGCACTTGCCGCTTAGGCACTGGGTAGGGGGGGCAGGCATGAGGACTGGTGCCACCCCTGCAAGCACTGGCTGGGGAGTGGAGTGCAGTGGTGCTCCCAGAAGTGGGTGCACTTCCAGTAGTGGCCTTGCAATTGGCCACCTTGCAATCAGCTGCCTTGCAATTGGCCGTGATGGGACCCCTGCCTCCCCAGTTGGCAGGATCGGCTGTGGTTGCTGACTGGTTGCCAGGGGGGCATGTGCTACCCTGACTAAGGTGGCACCAGTTGCCCATGTTTGTGCCACAGCACACACTATTGCACATGTGCTTTGTGGAGGGACAAATTGTTCCACTTCAGAACAATGTGCCCAGCTCCTCCTGGTTCCTGGCCGGGCTCCATGTGCTGCAGGGAGATTGGCTGGAGCACAGGATGCCTCAGTACAGGGCTAACTAGCAGGCAGCCCCTGTACTGAGGCACCCTGTGTTCCAGCCAGCCAAGGAGTGGCATGTGGAGATGGGGGAGCAGGCAGCCCTGGGCTGGCTGCTCCCCTTTTGTGAGGTACACTGTGCCCCAGCCAGCCACTAACTCCACAGATTAACTGAATGAATGCTGTATTCTTGTCTTGTGTTCATTCCTTTCAAGCTAGCAATTTTACTCAAATCTTATTAATTATGCAGAGCTTATTCCTGATATGATTGAAATAAAGCTCAAGTAATTCTTAAACACTTTCATTTAATATTAAGTTTTTCTTTTTCCATAATGTTTCTTGTACCCATGACTAAATGTATAATCTACATATATGCAATTACCATTCATCTTTATATTTCTTTACTTTGCTCTGTCTTTGTTGTGTCTGTCTCTAACAGGCTCATCTCATCTCTGTACCTTCCTCATCTCCTATCCTTTGGGTTCTGTAAGCTCCTTGAAGGTCTCAGAGGTAGTATAAAAACCTATCCTGCTTGGAGTTCAGGTCAATTCAAATGTACATCTATGTTTTCATCTCATGTTCCTTCTAGTATGCAACTTTTCGGTCTAGAGACTAGTTAAATGTATAAAGCCTTTAGTATGAACAGTGATAATTTCATAAGAGAAACTTGCCTGATAATAGTAATTTAAAAAAAAAGAATATTAGACATTAGAAACTGTTTCCTTATAAAGAAACAATAATTATTTCTTAATAAATATATTTTCTTAAATAGATTCAGAAAGTGACAAAGCACAGTACTTTGGTTAGAGTTGCATGAGTTCATGTGGAATTGTATTTGAGGTCCAGGCCTAAGGTTACAAAAATCCATAATCTGGCTTTCTCTACGTCCTCTTAAAAAGCTGGGGGCAGGGTGGGGGGGAAGTATTTTAAGACAATATCAAATTCTCCTCTCAGTTATTCAGATATAGGAACCATGGCAGTTGATTCCTCATGATTTAAGACTTTGGACATCAAGACAGCTAGATGCAAAGACTATTGGGGCCCAGCAGTACTAAACCTAGAACCTGAATTTTGATTTATATTTGAACTTTACAATACTCTAAATGATGATTTACAGCAGTTTCACCTATGCTCACTAATCTCCTTAGATGTGAGTTTATGTTAAGTTGGAAAGTTGGTGACTAATAAGTTAGAGTTAAAAGCCTCATAAAACATGAAAACATTATTTAAAGGGAATGAATGCCATAGCCTGGTTATATATTTTTGTAAATTTATATGGTCTATTAAGCCCTTTATTTGTTTTGCTTAAATTACTGTTAGTTAAGTTCTCAGTGCTGTTTGTTTACTGTGATAGTTTTTTAATGCATTTAAAATTTTTTTTCCCTGGTTGGAATGTCCAGAGATTTCATGGATTTTGATTAAAAAAATACAATGTGAGATTGCCAGCTGAAGGTATCCTGGTTACAGTTTCTTTCACTGAAATGTCAAAGTGCCCTATATTCTGTGTTTTAAATGGTCTTGCTGAAATCCTTAAAAATCCTGGAAAAATAATTTACAATAAAAGAATGTAACCATGGAACGAATGCTTTATACACACTTACTGTATAATATATCCAGGATTTCATATTGCCATTAGATTTGTAAGGCTTCTAACTATGATTTTTCATTGTTGAAAGGTGAAATTCTAGTTCCCCTACACTAAGCACAAAAATGTGTTTGCCTGAGAGAGTTTCCTGAGATGCTGAAAGAGGGGAACACTGGAGTAATTCTCTTGGTCTTAAAGACAGAGCCTTGAAGAGTACCATAAACCCTGACCATAGCTATGGTTAATAGTGTAGAATTGTAGCATGCCCCTGAGTCTGCTGCCCACATTCCCACCATTCTCACTGGGCTGATCACAACATTGCTGACCAGGAGTGGATCCAGGACAGATGCAGCAATATAGTAATGCCCCCTTCATCACTTATGTCACTGTCTCTGGCTGAGCTCAGGACTCTGCAGCTGGAGCCCCCAGGATGGCAGGGAATGCTGGGGGCTGGGCAGGGAGCAGGCACAGGACAGGGAACCTACCCACTGCACCACTGTCCCTGTTTGACCTGGGTGCAGAGGGAGCCCAAGAGCTGCTACTGCCTCCCTCCATCTGCAAGCTGCGAATTCACAGGGTGCCAGGTTGGTGGAGGACAGTGGTGCCAGGAGGTGGATTTTCCCTTCCTGCATTTGCTCCCTGCTGTTCCACCACCATGATCCCTGCTGCCCAGGAACAGGTGCAAGAAAAGGACCTCACCCCCCAATGCTGCTCCTGCCCCAGTTGACACAGGCATGGGGACAGCCCAGAGCTGTTCCTGCCCTGCTTCAGCTGAAGGCTGTAGAGAGCAGCTATGTAGGGTACTAGGCTTGGCCTGGAACAGGGATGATGCAGGAGAACACCCACATTCTCCTTCCAATACCTGTTCCCTTCCATGTTCTCTTTCTAGTACCTTGTTTCTCCTTCCAGTACCTGTTCCCACTAGCATGGGACTCTCTGAGAGGGTGGTGAGTTGGAAGCAGATTCAGGAAGGAGGAACCCGCCCATTGCTGCTGCTGTCCCTGGCTGAGGCCTGTACCCTGAGCAGCTGCTTCTTGCAGCTACCTCTCTGCCCATCAGGTCCCATGGGGTGAAAAGAACAGCTCTGGGGCTCCCCCCAACACCTAAGTCAGTTGGAGATGGGAGCAGTTCTGCTCTTCTTTCCCCTGCTCTCCTCTCTGCCAGTGTCCCCCACTGGCCTGGGAGCTTTAACTGTGCGTCATCTCCATTCCCAGCCACGTACCTAGCTTGGACTACGGCAATTGACAGGCATTAAATTTGTAGTGAGAAATATGCTGTCTTAGTGCTGCAGAAAGTGAGCATATAGACTTTCAAGCAGTTTGACACTGAAGAAACAATGCAGTTCCACAGTGAAATGTTAGCTTTTTCTATGTAGCACCTGTATAATTATATGTAGTGCCACAGGATGTAACTTGGTCCTCCAGTATCCCAGGGTGCTTTTTCTCTTGGTCTTGACTCTGTGCTGAAGTGCATGTAGCATGCATTAGACCTGCTGGTACTGCTGTATCTAGAGCAGCAGGATGCACAAATGACAGGGATCCACTGTGGGAATTGAACAAGTGTGCTGTGGCTATGCAGTCATAGCACAAAATGGGGGAGTCCTTGATGGGTGTGATTCCCCAAGCAGCCAGCCAGTCAATGCTGTCCTCTGAGCTTGCCTGTTCTTGGGAAACTCCCTACACAGGGACCCATGCAAAGCATGCTGGGAACACTTCACAGTGGTCCTGTGGCTGTGGAACTTGGGAGATGCATGCTCTGTACAACACTCTGGATGACAATGTGCTTGAATGGATGAATGCACATTTCACACTATGTTTTTGTGGTGCTGCCCATTTCCTAGAAATTTTCAGTGCTTCAGTTGAACATTTGTCCATATCCGTAGACTTTGATTAAAGAGAACTCCAGGCCAAAAGGTAGCCATATACTGGCTTCCTATCTCATAGGAAATATTGCTGCATGAATAAACATAAAATTATTCAACACTTCTGTACATCATTTATATAAATCTTTCAGTCAATCATTTAGATCTTCTCTAGATTATGTAATAACATACCAGATTATAATCAAGATCTTTTTCCTTTTCAAATTCATCTTCTGAGGTGTAGAAAGCTTTCTGAAAGATACAGAGATATTTAAAAATCCTTTTTCACATTACCTTTCCTACCGCAATGAAAACTTGTATTTTTCCAGTTTATTTTCACATGCATGAAAATACCATACTCTGTTGGCATGTGAAAAATACAAAAGCCATTCATATAAATGATGGGTACATACGGGTGGTGACCTATGCTTTCTGTCACCTGCATTTCTATTCCCTAAGGAGTTACTGGACACAATAGTTAAAGCTAGTATTTTGATAAGTAAACACTGATGTTATGCTTGCTGCTTAGAAATTCTGAGACCTCATGGTGTGAAGCTTATGGGTCTGCTTTGTAGCAGTTATAACCGTTCTCAATAGGTGGTCTGTGCTCTGCCTGTGTGTTGTAGGGAAAGACTTTTTTTTCCTCCTACAGGGAACTTGTGCTTGTGTTTTGTGCAGGGACCTGAACTTTTCATAAGAAAGAACTGGATTTCAACTTTCAGGTTTTTGGGGAAAAAACATACAACTGTAGTTCCCAAATTAGGAAAAAAGAAGATTATCATCTCTTGCTTTTGTATGTGCAATATTGCTCCAGTACAGCAAGTGTGTATATTAATATGTGTAAGTGCACATATTTTTCCATTTGCCTAAAAAACCCCAAGGAATATTGAGAATATTGTGAAATGAATTTAATGTATTCTTCTCTTAATCTGAGGAAATTTTAGATTTTAAGGAATACGTATCTAAATTTCATCCTTTTTAAATCCCTTGTGACCTAAATGAAGTTGTAAGTGTTTCATGGTATAATGAAGGGTAAAATCTTGCCCACCTGTTTTGCAACACCTCTGTCTCCTGTATTGTATGTCCTTGCTAAGTGTGAAATTCATCTTTTGGGGGTAATGTAAGACTAGTGAATTTTGCACTACATGCTACTTCTGGCAGCCCTTTAAGGTGACAGTCATTCCTGTGCACACGTGCCCAATTCTACTTAAATAGCATATTGGTTCTTAACAAAAATTTAATATGAATTAAGTAGCACAAAGTCTTTATGTAGCACTAAAGAAATTCCTGAATGGTGCAGAATTGTATTTACATATTGTAATTTGAAAGAATGTTAATATTATCTTCTGAGAAGGTTCTAGTCCAAACCGATTCCAGTACATTCTGGTATTGGTAAGTTTTATATCAAAATAAGAATTTTGTACCTGAACATTTTGTACAATATTATACAATTAGACTTGTACAATACATAAAGCATTAACCAGGTGATGGAAAACATAGTAGCAAGAGTACATTTGAGCAAATATTTTTTTAAAGTTTATTTTGAGCCTGGCAAATTGAATGGCTGCTATAATAAATAGCTTGCACATTAATAATCACACATTTGCAACTAGTAGTGGGAGAAAAATTAGCAGTTTTACATGTTTTCTGAACTAGTTTAGAGATTAGAACTTTCTTAAATCATTGTTTTCATGGGTATATTTTCAAGTTACTGTTACACCAAGACTTTGAATACTAATTAAGCAAAGTCTACAATTGAAGGGATGGGCACAAATGCATCCCTCAGAGCATTCACTGATATACTTCCCAGTGCCACTCTGGGGTGATTAGTAGGATAAATTAATAGCTGAGACCTGGATAGTAACTGGAACTAATCTAATGATTTATTAATAACAACTACACAACTATGAAGCCACAATATCTATACTAACAAAGTACTAACAAGTAAGGCACTATATACAATATATATACGAATATATAACTGGAGGGTTCAGATTATACACACAGGTTAACACTACCACGTCTAGAGGATTTAAGGACTACAATAATGTCAAACAGAATAAACAGGAATATGAGGACAAGTACAACAGGTATGAAAATGGCAAGACTCACAGAAATACAGCTATGAATGGGTTCACCCACAATTCCCACACCCTGGGATTGCATATATGTACCCTAAGGCCTGGCAGCTGCTCAAAGTAGGCGGGTGACGCCTACGAGCCAACTGGCTTCAGTGCCCTATTAGGAGAACAGAGAAGATCTTCAGATGGTCCCACTGCTGGTCGCCTTGCAGCACACCTCCACCACTGCAATCACGCTACCGAAGGCCCACAGCCTGACTGGCCAGGTCAGATATGGCTCTTCACAGCTCCAAGCTCTCTCTCTCTCACTATCAACTCACAACCTCACTTATACTACACAGTTCACACTCCAAACTCACACTCGACACTCAGAAACCCACAACCTACATACAAGCCATCACACATCTGCTATTTATAGCCTCCTCAGAAAGTTCCAGAAAATGACCTCATACATACACATGCACAAGGTCACAGTTTCACACTTTCCAGCCTGTCACCCATGTGTACTCACACCACAGGTCAACAGTTCAGGGGCTTCAGTGACCTACATGCAACAAGCGGATCATACAGGGGTCAGCATATTCTCACATTACATCATGCTCATTCTGAAACACATGAATACATTAACATAAGCAAACAGCGTAACTGGACATTATCAACTCAGAACATGAGGCGGGTGCTACTGAAGTGTCACTCCAATTACAATAGTATTTGCTTTCTGAAATTGAACTAGCCAGGTGCCTATACACGTGCGCTGATTAGAATGTCGGAGCAGGCTCAATTAATTGAGTCTGTTGGAGCCTTCTATTTAGAACACTCCAGCATGTTGTAGCATCTCATGTATTCAGTATCCCATGTTTCAAAATGGCTGAAGGAGTGCTTTAACTCAAGCTCATCAAATGAGCTTTACTTACAGTGCCCCACAAACATTTTGAAGTGTGGGATGCTGAATACATGAGACACTGCAGCATTTTAATTAGAGCAGCTCTTGAGAGCCACTCTAATTAATGTGCCCCCACCACTCTCACCCCAGAGTACATGTAAAGGCACCCTCTTCTCATATGGAAATAGAATGAAATCTCTCAGAATTGTATCACTGGTTAGATAAATCTGTAAGAACTGCATACCTCTTCAATGTATGTCTCTAGGTGACTGGGGACCTAAAGATGCAGAAAAAGTGACTGCTCTAGAGATGGACATCTAAACTGCTTAGGACTCCTGAAAAACCTGTTGGGTGCTCATTTTCATGCTTAAGCACCTAACTACTTTTGAATATAAGGCCCTGAAGTATTCTCATCTGCCATCCTACAAGTTGATTTGTATTTCCTTATGGCAGCGTAGGTGCCCATCTCTTGAGCAGTCAATTTTTCTTCATCTTTAGGTCCCCAGATACCTAGAAAATCTGATCCTTAGTTCCCTAGTATTCTATTTCTTCTATTCCATGCTTTTACCTCAATATTTCTCACCTGTGCATGACATCTTATTTGTAGCTGGGATGCCAGGCTAACTTTCACTTTTCTCAGTGCACTCTTCCTTTTAGAAGCCTAGACTTTTTTTGTTTTTGCTTCATAGGTTCCCACCTTCTCCCTTTCTTTGAACTGGTTCTTAGAATCATAGAAGATTAGGGCTGGAAGGACCATCACCAACTAAATCATTCCAGCAAGGATTTTGTTAAGTCAGGCCTTAAAAATCTCCAAGGATGGAGATTCCACCACCTCTCTAGGTAACCTGTTCCAGTGCTTCATTACCTTCCTAGTGAGAGTTTTTCCTAATATCTAACCTAAACTTCTTTGCTGCAACTTGAGCCCATTGCTCCTTGTTCTGCCATCTGCCACCACCAAGAACAATCTAGCTCAGGGGTCAGCAACATTTTTGAGCAGTGTCAAAAACACCTGCAACTTTGACTTGTAAGATACTGGTGTGCCAAGGGCAGACAGTAGGGGGACAGCAGGGGAGCCATGAGGGGCCTAATTCTTGTGGTGACAGTGTAGCCCCAGCTCCTTCCCCGAGGTGCAAGTGCCAAGCAAAGAGCCTTCACATGCCATGCTTTGGCACATATGCTGGGGGTTGCCTACCCCTGGTCTAGCTCCATCCTCTTTGTAATAACCCTTCAGGTAGTTAAAGGCTGCTATGAAATCCCCACATAGTCTTACAATCTTCAGACTAAATAAATCCAGTTTCTTCAGCCTCTTCTCATAAGTCAGATATTCCAGCCCCCTAACCATTTTAGTTGCCCTCCATTGGACTGTCTCCAACTAGTCCACAGCTTTTTTGTAAAGGGGGGCCCAAAACTGGACAAAGTACTCCAGATGTGGCTTCTTCCTATACTAAACTGTCTGATATTTTTTCACTAAAGGTATTTAGATGTTTGTCCCTCCCTTCTTAGCCCTTGAACTTTTCAGGTTGAATTAAAACACTTTAAGTTTCCAATCAAACCAAAGGAATAAAGTGAGCTATTTTCATTCTTGGCTCTTTTCCTCTCCTCATCATCTAAAGAGTCCTTTTTGTCCCCATTAAGTTAAAATATGTTTAAAATGTATTTAAATGTATTAGATACTCCTTTCCATGCCAGTTTCTGTTATCAAATACTATGTTTTTTGCACTGTCAGTGGGAAAGCCCCATCAATCACAAGACAGTTGACTTAGTTCTGGCTTTTGTCCTGTTTCTGGCTATTTTGGATAAGGTAATAACAACCCTGTTTAAATTAATGCTACTGGATGTTGCCATTCACACATAATCAGGCTTCTATTGCAAGAATCTCAAAATGTTTCCTCCAGTATCATTATAATTTTGGGGTTTTTTTAAAGACATGTAAGCCAACCTTTAAGTAATATGGTAGGGTACAAAGTCTGGAAATACAGGACGCAGCTGCAGTTAATAAAAAACGTGATACTCTCACAAGAATAATTTCAGTAATTTATTTTTCCTGGTGATACACAGCTGTGCTACCTTTGGTTGTCATGCTAGCTAAAGCCCACTTGACACACATGAGTAAACTTAAGAGATCTATTTAATTTAGTGGAGCTACCCACATGGGTAAGCATTTGCAGGATGGGGGCCTGAAATTGGCAGTTCTTCAGATTACCTTGAAAATCTTTGTAGAAGTAGGATTGCATTCAAAAGTTTGTCTAACTCTGTCCCAACCATGCAGTTGGTTCAGTAAAAGATTTCACCCACAAAAATCCTTGCCTCTATTTCATGAAATATTTTTATTTTTAATGAAGTAACATTACTTGACAGAACATAAAACGCATGCACTTAGATTGACACTAGAATTAGCCTCACAGGTCACTGACAGACACGGACCCCTTCCCCACCCCCACAAATGGTGCTTTACTTTCAGCTCAGTGCATCCCGTGCCAAATATGGCACATGCCCAGAAGAAAAACGCATCAGTTTGACCTGGTTCACCCAGTGTCTGTATAGATCATGTGCTTCAGGGGAGCTTTTTGGCACTTTTATCTAATAGCCGATTGAATACGCTATTAGATAAAGGAACCAAAAAGCCCCCTTGAAACGCGATATATGCAGATACTGGGGAGCTGGGTCAAACTAATGTGGCTCCTTTTCTGGTAAAGCATTTACCCCTGCTGTCCCTACCCTGCCCCGCCCCCCCCAAATCTGTCAGAGGCCAAAATGTTTAAGAGTAGATTTTAAAGCTTCTTAAATATATTCTCCCATTCCCAGCTGCACTTGATGTGTGGTCTCTTTTCTGGGAATTTCTCTGTTATTACAAACCAGTCTTTAATTTTACTTCCTAATTTTACTTTACATTATATGCTCACATGTTTCATTCACATACAGTATGGTACTCTAATTTTTAATTTGTTTCATTGAACACCTTTTAAATAATGTGTGGTATTCTGTAATAACATTATCTTTTTTAGCAGGTCAGATTGTTTCCCCACAATCCGCTCCAGCCTGCATTGAAAATAAAAATGATGTGAGCAGAGAGAACAGCAGTGTTGATTTTAGCAAGGTAAGTTATTGACTGTGTAAAGAGAACTTTCTGCTTGACAAGCAGAAAATTTAATGTAAAGCACAGTTTGTATGAATCAGAGAAAGCTGTGAAGTGAAAATTTCACTCCAGTATTCAAAATTGTCAGTTAGGCCACAAAACACATGCTTCTACTTACAATAAAGTGGGTTTTTAAAAACATTTTGAACGAGACACTGTTAAAATCACATTTCAATCACATTTCAGACTTATTCACAGCAGAAATATGCAATTCAAATTCTAGGCTATTACTGATAATTTAAACCATAAATATGATAGATTCCTAGGTTCTGATAGATTTATAAATTTTGGTAAACAAAAGTTGTACTCTTTTCCTGGTGTAATATCTAGTCACAATTTTGTTAAATTACTAACTAATATAATTTTATTCAGGTGAGTTTGTGCATACTAAAATGCCCCATTTACTATAAAGAGTAACACTAAAAACAGGTTTGTCTAATTAGAAGTTTTAAAATACAGTGGTGAAACACACAAATACTTGGAGAGCATCTCACCACTTCACGTAATGATTTTGTCACAGAGTAACCCAGTTACACTGAAATTTGAAAGCCAGAAAAAGATGGGGTCACAGTTCTGGGACTTGACTTCGTAGATTTCAAAGTCAGACTCTGTTTTTTCATAGTTTCATAGTTTGTAGGGGCGGAAGGGACCTGAGCAGATCATCAAGTCTGACCAGGGGGCAGGAAAGAGTACTGGGGTCAAGTGACCCCGGTGAGGTGTCCATCCACCCTCCTCTTAAAGATCCCCAGGGTAGGAGCCAGCACCACTTCGCTTGGAAGTTGGTTCCAGTTCCTAGCCACCCTGACAATGAAGTAGCGCCTCCTGATATCTAGCCCGAATCTACTCTCTGCCAGCTTGTGACCGTTATTTCTTGTCACTTCTGGTAGTGCTCGGGGGAACAGGGACTCTCCCAATGCCTGCTGGAACCCTCTGACTAGTTTGTAACAGGCCACTAGATCCCCCCTCAGCCTTCTCTTGTGGAGGCTGAACAGGTTCAGGTCTTGTAGACTCTCCTCGTAGGGCCTGCCCTGCTGACTCCTGATC
>NW_017729031.1:45441947-45443389 GCF_001723915.1 Gavialis gangeticus
TGTTGGTTGCCCCTAAGCATAATCTCCCCTGCTGGCCCCTCACGGACATGTGTCAGGATAACTCTCTCAAAAAGCTTACCCAGGACCAAGGTAAGACTGACTGGCCTATAGTTTCCTGGGTCCTCCTTCCTCCCTTTTTAGAAAATGGGAACCTGTCACAGAGCACTCAGGTGCCCTGTGCCTGAGAGCAGAAAACAACTTGGGAGAGACCCTTAGTGGCAAGATGGGGGAGGTCCAGCTGCCAGTTGCAAGGGCAGCCAGAGTAACAGGTGCTGGTTGCCAGGACAACCGCTGGGGAGCCAGCTGACAGGAAGGGGCAGGGCCTGGCCCATATAAGCCCAGGCAGGAGGGCAGTTCCCCTCTGGCAACCAAGGAAGGAGGAGTTCGGCCAGTGCAGACAGAGGGGACAATCCTGACTGCATGAGCATACCCTGGGCGCTGCTGGGTTTGGAGTATTTCCTGGTAGGAATTGAGTGTTGTTTGGCTGGACGGGTTAGCTTTATGTTACAGCCCAGGGGCTTTGTGTTTTTGTGTTTGTTGTTTTAACCGGAGGACTTGGAGAGGCTATTAGGGGTCGGAGGAGGCCTCATAGGGACTCCACAGTAGCGTGGGGACCCCAGCACCAGAGAGGGTGCAGCATTTTGGGGTACATTGACCCCAGTCCCAAAAAGGGGAGCAAAGAATCAGAGGTCAGGTAAGGCTGAGGCTGCCTGAGCCCGGAAGGGGTTTGAGACCCTGAGGAGGAGATTTGGGGGCCAGGTAAGGCTATGGCCACCTGAGCCCCAGGGCAGCGTGGGAAGCCCCAGAGAGGGCGCAGCGTGGGAAGCCCCAGAGAGGGGGCAGCGTGAGGAGCCCCAAGGCAAGGAGGCAGCAATTGATGAGTGCCAGAGGGGCACAGTTGCGAGAGACAAGCCAGAATGCCTGTGTGGCGCAGGTTACAAGAGACAAGCCAGAGCACCAGTGAGGCACAGGCTGTGAGGCAAGTTGAGCGTCGGTGGGGTGTAGGTTGCGAGAGTGGAACAGACCCGAACAACGTCAGGTACATCTGTGAGCCTTGGGCTGTGGTGTAAGGGAGCTGCAGATAGTGCCCCAGGCATCAAGACAGAAAATGGGCAGCCTGCTGCTTGATTAATATCCTCTAACTGAGCAAGTAACAACAAGGCATGGCAAGAGAGAAGGCAGGCGGTTGGCCCATAATGGTGTTGCGGGGTCACTAGTGGACAGACCCGGAAGAGGCACTCCTGCCACAGAACCACATTGGCCCTTTTCCAGTCCTCTAGCACCACACCAGAGCACCACGAGTGCTCGTAAAGCCATGCCAGGGGTCCTGCAATGACCTCAGCTAATTCCCTCAGCACTCTGGCGTGGAGATCGTGATGACCTGCTGATTTAAATACGTCCAGTCCCTCCAGAAGTTCCCTGACTAGGTCCTAACTGACCCT
>NW_017729031.1:45443467-45453682 GCF_001723915.1 Gavialis gangeticus
CCTCCCCTGGGACCTACGGGGGTCCCGGTGGGGGGGGGGTGACCTGGTCCCTGCTCAGAAAAATGGAGGCAAAGAAATTGTTAAATAGGTTAGCTTTGCTGTCTGGTGTGACAACCAGATTTCCTAGCGTGTCCTGCAGAGGCCCCACTTTACCCAGTACCTTCTTTTTACCCCCTATATATTTAAAAAAAGGATTTCTTGTGGTCCTTGATCTGGGTTGCTAGTCCCAGTTCCATCTCTGCCTTGGCCTTCCTGACCACCCCGCTACAGCCCCGAGCAACCAAGGTATAGTCCTCCCTAGTTATGGCCCCTCCCTTCCATTGGGTGTATGCCTCCTTTTTAGCTAGGAAACATTCCTGTATGCTTTTAGGAAGCTAGGAGGTGGGAGCGGTGAGCACTTGGGGGAGCTTCTGCCCCTGCCCTGGGGAAGGGACCCCCTAGGTCCCTAGGGGGGAGCACCTGGGGTCCCCCTGCAGCTGATCACCAAGTTGGTGGGGCATGGGGGGACTTCCGGTCCACTTCCAGGTCCAGCGCTGAGCACACGGGGGCCCCCCTGTGCTTCTGTGGGATGCCCCATCCACCCCACCATCTCAGCATTCACAAGCTGCGCCTAGTACCTCAAGGTATGTAGAAAAAACATTTAAAGCTGTGTCTACGACTGAAGCACTGACTCTCCGAATCAGTATCAAACCTTCAGATTTGGATTCGGCCGAATTAAATTGGGACAGTGATCCAAATCAACAAATCGAATTACTGTCCCCTGATTTGGGCCAAATCCAAATCAAATATGGCCTGTTTCACACACCCCTACTGTGCAGCTTTTTAGCTTTAAATTGTGACTGCTCCAAGCTTGAGCTAGCACTAACACTGGTCATCATTTGAGCAGCTCAAAGTGCCATGTGTAATAAGGCTCTCAGTCTGTACGTTATGGTGTATCATAGGCCAAACATGTTGTCTATTTGATCACAGTGTAAGACCACCCAGAATCGAGAGTGTGATA
Source organism: Gavialis gangeticus (assembly GCF_001723915.1). Lineage (NCBI taxonomy): Eukaryota > Metazoa > Chordata > Crocodylia > Gavialidae > Gavialis > Gavialis gangeticus. Next base: position 45,444,468 of record NW_017729031.1, read on the forward strand.
AAGTAGTATTGCTTTGTTTTTTATTTCATTTCTGGTTAGTTGTTTTTTCAGTTGAGGTATGAATCAATTTCTGTTTGAATTTCTTTTTACCTGATTTGTTAAATTAAGTAAAAGCCTCTTGACTGATTCATATTTTTTTTTCCTAAAAAAGAAAAAATGCAAATCTATAATAATAATAGGCTTATTCTATCTGTCTGGAGCACTCTTATTGGTTATCTTGGCAGCCAGTCATAATGCTTATTGAAACAACCAATTGAGTGCTCTGGACAGACAGAATAAGTGAGTTATTATTATAGATCCTTAGGCATTTCAAACAGATAAGCAGGCGAGTCAGGGCTAGAATTAATCAATAGCAGCCTCCGCTGTGGAGCAAGCAGGCTCCACTGAAAGAAAAAAAAAGTGGTGAGGGGCCTGATCCTTTTTCTTTTCTTTTTATCCCCCTCAGAGCCTGCCCACCTCTCCTCTGGCTGGGGGGTGAGCTGCAGGTGGCCCTGAGCTACAGGGGGCTCTGGTGCTTCCCTTCATGGTAGTGACACCCCCCAGGACCTCCTGGCTGGGGTGCCAGCAGGTGGGTGCTGCCCAGGGGGCTCTGCCGTAGAGAGAAGCACTGGGATTCCCTGCAGCTCAGGGGCTGCACAACCAGTCAGCAGCTAGTGAAAGAGAGACACAGGCAGGCTCCAGAAGAAAAGAAAATTCAGGCCCCTTGCCACTTTATTTTTCCTCAGCAGAGCCTGCCACTGGGTCACACAGCCCCTGAACTGTGGTGAGGGGCCCAGAGCTTCCCTCTACAATGGCAGTGCCCCCCAGGGCTTCCCAGGCAGGGTGCTAGCTGTGCGAGTGTGGCCCCGGCTCACAGGCAGCACCTGCCAGATCCAATGGTGCACAGGGCACTGGAAGCCCAGGCGTGCTCGAGGAAGCTCGGTTCTTGGCAGACTTCCAGTGACCTGTGCGCTGTCCCTGCCACCTTCCTGCTGCCTGGGACCATCTGGAGACCAGTTGGCTACCCTGGGAAGGTGGCAGGAAGGTGTCTGGGTGTGCTGGCAGGCAGAGAAGATGGTAGGGACAGTGCACAGGGCACTGGAAGCCCACCAAGCCTAAGCTTCCTCAAGCATGCATGAGCTTCCAGGGCCCCATGCACCACCCCATCGCCTTCTCCAGATCGGGCCCTTGTACATGTGAGGAATACTGCTGTAACTCGTTATGTAGCAAACTAAAATACATGGGATGTGTTTTAGTTTGCTACGTAAAAAAGTCATTTAAATCAAAATAAGTGTCAAACGTGGACATTGTTACACAATTAAATCATTTAAAAAAGAGCAATTAAACCACTAAAACATGCCATTTCCTCACATGTACAAGGGGCCTTAGTCACATGTACAAGGGCCCTCTTATTCTATGACTATAGACAAGTCACAAGGTCAGAGTTTTGACAAAATATGTATTTATATTCCTAAGCCTGTTTTATACATGGACCGCTTTATGTAGCCTTGTCAAGGGTGAGAAGTTTTGATTCCATTAAAGTATTCAGTCAAAGGATAACTAAAAATCCTGCATTTAAAGAAATACTTTTGCAATAAAAAATTAATCACAAATGTTTTGCAGGTTTCAGCTAGTAAATACATAAAAATCTGGGGAAGCTTGTGTTGGTTACATTCTACAAATTGACTGTTATAGATATTTTAGCTGTTAGCATGAGAGATGGATAGCGGTTTCAAGTCATCTAGTCAGTTATTGTGGAAAAAAAATGAAAAGGTTAGTCTATGGCCAGTAAAGCATCTCATGTACACACACTCACTATGTGTTTGTCTGCCACTTGGAACCATAATTTGGGATACCTCAGTACTTTTGAAATATAAATGGGGTGTTCTAATAAGGCATTAGGAAACATCCCTCTATAGTAAACCACAATAAAAAGAAAAACAAAAAACAATAAAATCTGCTTGGGATGACTGAGTCTCAAGCATAGGAACATAGTTTAAATTTTAAAGGGCAATGTTATAGCCTTCTCCTTTGCCTCATTTTTTCATATGTTTTAATCTACTGAGATTCACATATCCTTCATTGCACGCCCTTAGCAGCTAAGGGTGGTGCTACCAGAGTACTAGGGGATCTGTGGTGGGTGTACTTGTGACTGAGGAAGCCAATGCAACCTTTTCCACAAGTCCCACATTTCATCACATCCTGTAAAACTGTCTCTTAGTGCTGATGTGTCTTTCCCCTTATATCCTTTTTTGGCTTATTCTCACATCATAAATGTTTGAAATGAATTAGGCTTTTCTGTACCTTGGTGCCTCATTGCTGCCAATCAGTAACAAGAGATTCATATTGATCAGCTGGTATGCTTTTGATTTGTACCAGATACCACTTAAAAGTATTCTTAAAATGCTTCCTAGGGCAACTGTTTCCTCTTCCTAAGCTGTAGTTTACTACATGGCTACTGCTTGGGCATTTGAATATTATCATGCTGGACTACATATTCAGTCCAGTACAGCTGAGCCTTCCGTTAATGCTGCCATATTCATGCAATTGATGTGTTACAAAACCTCAACACCCATCCCTTTATCAGTATGCACCTGTTAAGCAGAAGCAAGATACACAGGAATTTTTCATTTAGTCTCTCCCAAGCTGCTGAGTGTGCTTTCTGTATACCAGCCAGACCTCATAGCCACTCAGAAGTGTCATTGCTATCACTGCTTTGTTGACCTTCAGTTTAGTAGGTAGTCTGATATCCTACTGAATTCAAACCCTCTTACTGAGCTTGCCAAAGCCATAATAACTTTCTAAATATGAAAACTTATTTCCATGTAAATACAGGTCCACTAGACTGCTTTTGAGATGGAACAGAAAATGAGATCTTTGTTGCCAGGGAAATTCAGAAAAAGTGCCTGGAACAAGATCTCTAGTTGACCTCCATAGACACCTCCAGGTTTGCAGCTTAATAAAGTAGCTCAGCTCTCTTGAAAGTTTGTAGCAGTGCTTAACTAACTAGATATAGGAAAATATATTCTTTTATTCTTTGCTCCTCTAGAAATGTCTGTGGAGTATTTCTTGGTCCTTCATACTGGTGTTTGACAGTTGGCTCTGAAGTGTCAGTCATATTTTCAAAAGGAACATTTTTAGAGTAGGGTAAAATTAAAATGTCTTTGAGATTTTGGGTGATGGTAAGATTTTAGAAAAATATTTCATAACACAAGCAATTCTGTTAGTCTAAATTCTGATCAAGTGCCAGAGCCATTTGTAAGAAAACAATTTTCTAAATATTACCAAAAACTATGTGCACTAGTACTGACAGATGGCTTAAGATAGACATTAAAATGGTCCACTTTAACAGTTTATGTTGGATTTGGTCACTGTTGTTGTTTTTAGATTAATAAAAGGAAAGTAAATGAAAAAAATGAGTGCATTGTCAAGTAAGACATACAAGATATATAATGTACTGATGTATTTCCAACTTTATTACATAATACTATGTAGAGTGATACGGTGGAAATTATACATTAAATAAATTATTCTGAACATCAGGGAAATGACTAGACAGTAGTGTAAAATCACTGCAATCAAGATATGTTAAAATCTATGTAAAGTGTTTGAAAATAATAGTTTAAACATCCAGGACAATCCAAACCTAAATTAAAACAAGTTGGATACTTAGATGTACGTAAGGGTCTGACCCTTGCTTAAAGATTGTTCCAATGGAACTCTAAGGAATCTTTATAAAAGTGTTCCTTGCTTTTGATACCATTCGGTGATGAAGTGGCTTTCTCCATCTCCTCAATATTGAGTATTGCTGCTCTCTAACTTCAGACTTATAGTTACTCTGATTGTTAAAGTCTCCCCTCTAGACAGTTATATTTACAGTTTATTTTCTCATGCTTGGTAGATGGGAAAGCATCTACCAAGCCTGACCAATAACATGATTTTGGCTGGTAGGAACAAACTGTTGAAATATGAGGCAATCTCCCATCTTGCTGGGGCTTTAGTCCAGCAAGCTTACCCAGTGAATTGGTTTCCCTTGCTTACACAAAATGGAGGCCTTGGTTCCTGTAACTGTTATTAAATAACATTATAAAAAAAATATAAGAGAATAAAGTATGGCATATTGAACATTTGTTTGGCTCCTGTAAATTAGTTACTTAGGTCCCTGCCAGACATACAGGTAAAGGCCTAATGGGATCTGATGCGTGATCCACACAATTGTACTTCCTGCCATTCCACACATATGGCAGAAGGAGTGATTGTGGGATCATGCATCAGATCCCATCATGCTTTTTTCCTGGTGCAGGAGGAGTCTGGATACACAACCTACACTCCCCCCTGCACTATGTATCAAGCTCCTGTGGCTAGGAGCCCCCTCAGTTGATGGGGCTACCAGACAGAAGGGCATACCTGGCCATACGTTCAATTAATGGAGTAATATGAACTAGCCACAAAGTTATTCCACATTGTATCACACCATTAATTGTTTGAACATGTGGCTAGGTTAACTAGTTAATAACATCTTAAGTGTAACATGGAGCAGGGCCTTGGGTTACATTAAAAGTTGCCTATGCTGCAGGATTATATATTTTCCCATTGCATAGCTGGGCAAATGCTACTAATTTATGATAATTCATACCACTAAGAAGGAATTTAATTTCTCTCTAAATTTTTTTGAGAAAGAGAACATCACAAGCAGACTAATTAAAAAAACCCTTGTGCCATCGCTGGTGACCAAATGAAGGTTCTCTGTTCCCACAAAATAGAAAACAAGAGGTTGTTGTATATGTTAGCATTTTGGATGACTCACTGTGCTCTTTCCAGGTTGATCTACACTTCATGAAAAAGATACCTCCTGGGGCTGAAGCTTCAAACATTTTAGTTGGAGAACTAGAGTTCCTGGATCGTGCTGTAGTTGCTTTTGTTAGGTTGTCCCCTGCAGTATTGCTTTCTGGGCTAGCTGAAGTTCCAATTCCAACAAGGTAAGTATTGATCGGTCCTCCTTCATTTTCCTAAAGTGTATTACTTGGAGCTATAAAGCAGGATGATCCTTCAGCTTTGTTGTTTATCAGGTGATGAACTGGATTACTACCTTATAACAGGTGCATCTTTCCTGCCTTTTTAAAAGTATGTGTACTTGGGTGTGTTTTGGAACTTGAGGCCTGTTGGTCAATGTTGTGTTTCTTCCTAGAAGTAGAAGTTTATGTGCCAATCCTTGTATGGTCCCTGAACATGGCTTAAGAGCCTCAGCACCTCTGGTAAACAACTGAAAAAGAGAGAATGGAAATTCTTTCCAGCATTTATATATTGCACAGCCCCCCTGTTATCCTGTTTTGTCCTTTTCTTTCCTGTGTCACAGCTTATTTCTATCTTCTGTTCCCTCTTTCAGAGGAAGCTAGGAAAGAGAGGAAGAAAAACTTCTAGGGTTTTTTCATGAGAATAATTAATATTTTATTAAAACTAAAATGGGTGGAGATGTCCAGGAAAACTAATCAATGACAGTGTTATCAGAATAGTAAGAATTACATAATAGTAAACAATTTAGGTATTAATGAGAATTCAGAAGCCCTTGAATATTGTGCAAATATTTGGGAAGATTGAATATTTCCTTGCTAAGGCCAAATTGTGGCCCATATACAGAGGCATCATGGGGACCAAAATGGTAATAAGGCACAGTCACTCCATTTATTTTCTTACACAGTTGAAAGGAATTGTGGCCTTATCCCACCAATGGATGCACCAAGGCACTGGAGAATGTCTCCTATGTAGAGATAAAACAGGAGCCATTTACTTTCCTAAGCAGAGGAGGAACCAAGAAGGAAACTGATTCTCACTTATGTTACCTTTCTGGACAACGCAGCAATGATCAAATATTTACTCTGAGTTTATGGCAAAGGCCACAGTTGATTCCTGCCCCTGGCATTCATGACACAGTTGCTCTGTTCATTAGTCACTTTTTGCCAGTTTTAAAAATTTGAGGAAGAATAAACAAAACCATGCGACTTAGGTGAACATTCAAACCTCCAAGTAGTAAATAAGTAGGTTGAACAGTTTGAATGCTCCATTGATGGTGAAACATTTTATATAAATGTTTGGTGAATATTAGTAGAACTGGGTGAGATTTTTCTGCTGAAACATAGTTCATTGGAAAATGCCAATTCATCTCAACAAAAACTTTTTGTCAAAATACATCAATTTTAAGGAAACATCTGTTAGGAGATATATTTTCTTCAGGATGCAAGTTTGGTCAGAGAGAAAAGAAACACCTCCAGAAAAGCTAGTTGCCCAGTAATTTGAGTATCACCTGGGATACAGGAGACCAGAGTTCTAGCTCTGCTGTGCCAGACTAAAGCTATAAGCAGATATTGTTCTTGGAGCAGGATCATTTGTTCCAGAATGTGCCCCAGCATAGTTGATTGGCTTCATTGGGTGGCACAGATGTCTCCTCTTGTCCCAACTCGGGGCACGGGAGAGCAATACATGTGCCTAGCGAATCTCCTGTTGGGGGGGCTAGCGTGGCACAGTTCTGCAAGTGGGGAAACTTGGGCAGATGCTCCTGGGGTTTCAGAAACCCAATCTTGCAAGGGCATTCCTGGGGTACGCAGGATGAGACTCCTGAAGCCCTGGGAGCTTTGGGCTACACATGCTCTCCTGCCATAAAGCAGACAGACATCCATCATGTAAAAGGAAACACAATGTTTACCACCTATTTTTGTGTCCACAATTCTGAGCATTTGTGGCATGACAAGGGTCAGGGACAGCTGTTTGCTTGGACTTTTTGATGCCGTAACTTTTTTTATGGCAGCATAAAGACAACATCTGATTGCAGCATAAGATGTGACTGTAGTTTTCCCATATCCCAGATGAGTCGTGAGAAACCTTTTAAGAATGCCTATTTTTATTCAGAAAATGTTTCAAATGACAGATTCTGACTATAAGAATCCTGATTATTACCCAAGTATATTCATGGTAAAATATTCCACAGTCCAAACTTTGATGATAAGCATTTGGGGTATGAAATAGAGGGGATTTAGTATGCAGTTAAAATAATAACAAAAGGCAATGGGTGTTATTTTTCTACCCTACATAGTGTTGTGCACATGCATATTTGGGATAACTTCCATAATATTGCAAGAGTGATACATATGAATACATTGAACAGCTATCTCTGTCAAAGGTATTTTTGCATGAAACTTTAGGATTATCTATGTGGGTTTAGTTCATAAGGAAATTTGAGTTCAAACAACCCAGTCCAGCAACAAAGCTCATTATATACATATGTTTCTGGGGTAAATTTCAATTTTTTATGTCAACATATTTAAATTATTGTGTAAGGATCCTCTGAGGCTGGTTATTTTTTATTATTTTGTTGACACTATTTCTTGTGGTTAAAGTTTTAATGAATGGTTTTGTTTTTACATTAAGCTATTTCAGCTTTTCATTCTTAAAATATTTTGGTTTTGCCTTTTTTGTAGGTTTTTGTTTATTCTTTTGGGACCACTGGGAAAAGGCCAGCAGTATCATGAGATTGGGAGATCAATTGCAACACTAATGACAGATGAGGTATTCATTATATACAACTCTAGATTGTTTTTTTTTCCTCCTGATATTTCAAACTGAAGATAATGTAGGACCAAAAGGTTCACCTGATTTTTGTTCTGTCTTTCCTTTCACAGTATTAAAGTGTAACCAAAGATAGGATTTGACTCCACAAATGGAAAATAGTTAATCTTTTTTATGATGTGGAAACAGCAACAGGATCCAGTTCACAATTGCATAGCTGAACTGGTTACAGGAAAAAAATAGGAATGACTTGAGAGACATTTCACCCATAGGGTATATACAGACATTTGGGGTGGTTTGGGAGAGGTGGATGACATTACAAATGGCCACTTGATTTAACTTATTTCACCCAGGTGTGAACCTTACACTTTGGGTGTAAACAGGAGTGCAGCTCCCAGCTGTAACTCAGAATGATTTTTGCAAAGCGTTCTGAGTTGCAACATTACCCTGGACCAAACAGAAGTTCACTCTTGGTTCCAGGGGAGAGGGAAATCTAGCTGCACTGTGAGCCTGCAGTCAGGTTCCCATAGCAATGGCCAGGCTTTCTGCCAGTGCTCACTGTTGTCAGAATGGGAGCAGTGAAAGGCAGTGGAGGGAGCTCATTCTTGGGGCTCCCCAGCTGGTGCTGAAGGGTGGGGTGGGTGAGTTGAGTCCCCCCATCTTGGGGGGTGGGGAAGGGCTGCAATACACCCACCCCACCCTCCAGGGGACTGAAAAAATCCCAAACTGAACTCACTCTGCTCCCTTTCCCCCCTCCCATTCTGAAAACCGTAACAGGCTGGGAGCTTGGCAGACACAAGTTACAAAAGAACTACATTTTGTAGTATCTTTATCCAATACCTCATGCAATGAGGGGGTCAGATTTTCACCCAATTGGCCATTTTTTAAGCTGTTTGGAGCCGTGCACTTGTGTTTGGTCACAGCTATAAACTTTTTTTTGTGGCCAGATCAGGCAAAAATTATCACTTTTGTCTGCACCCTTAGATACCACCCTTAGTGAGGTAGATCTAACTGTGAACTGTACAGAAGAAGTTCAGGACAGTTAAACTGGTCTAAAAATGGATGATCCAATCTGTGTTCAGTGCACCTCTGAGATTGGTCTCACCAGACCTGATCTAGGTTAGACTATCTAATTAAACTTCTGTACAGTTCCCAGTGTAGCCCTAGGGCTGCAAAAGCCCAGACACTGGCCCCAGCCCTGGGGCTGTGCTTCCCTTACTCCCACCCCTGGCACTGGGCTGTTTTTAGGCCCCCTGACCCCTTTCTCAGATTGACAACCCCCCACAGACCAGCCAGTCCCCACCCCAAGCCCACCAAACTTATCATCCCACAGGCTACTCCTGGGGCCAGTTTTACTAGTGTTCACTGGTACCAGGAGCTGAGGAAGTAAATTGGGGTGGGGGGTTGGTTTGCCAGAGGAGGGTTGTTCATCTGGGGTTGGGGTGAGGTTGGGGGCTAAAAATAGCCCCTGGTCCCCAGAGGTGAGGGAGAGAGCCCCTTCATCCCCTTCAGCCTCCTTGTGGACCCTGCTGGCCCCCCTGATCCTAACAAACCCTCCTGGACCCCACCAGCAGCCCCACAGACCCCACTTGCAGCTCCTCCTATCAGGAAACAAATGCAGTGATGGATATGACCATTTACAACTTTAAATTTTAAAATTTATTTTCTTTCCAGAA
>NW_017729031.1:45458682-45459890 GCF_001723915.1 Gavialis gangeticus
ATCCTGACTTACCTTAGATCTGGTGGCCATCCAACCTCCCCCTAGCCTCCCCAAATGTCTGTACATACCCATAGGCTAGGGACAGATATTCAAAAATCCTGAACCTGAATTGATTCAATCTTTGCAGGTTAGTCTAACTTGAGTAGGCTGAACTGGTTTGAAACTGGACAGGCATTCTCTCTGGACTGAGGAAATTCAGACACATTCCTGCAGTGGCTCAGGCTAGAAGGTGGGGGACACTAGAGCAGCCCTCCCTTCCCTTCTGCAGGGAGCTGAGCTGAGGGGGGATGTCTGCCTGCATGGTTCCAGGCTTTTCCCCACTGGCTGCTCAAGGGGCGGGAGTGGTATGAGCCCCCAGCCCTGTGCTGGCACTCTGAGTCAAGGGGTTGTGTGCAGTGCATGCATCTCCTGACGATACAGAGCTTTTCAATCTCCCTCCCTGCTTCATCATACTGTCTGCAGCAAACTGACAAGTGAGCAAGCCAGCTGGGGTGGAGGATGGGGGACGGGCTGATAACGGTTTTTGTCACCCGATTAGCAAAACAATAGCTTCTTTCCATGTTACTTCAAACTTCTTAAGCAGCTTACCAGCTGACCTGCTTGTTAGCTCCAAAAGCCCTAAGTGGTCACTGTTCTCTCTGCCTATCGCAGTGAAATTGGAGAGAGTCACACACACAGACAACTCTTGGCATTAGCTAACATATCACATGCTGGCTATGGTTTATGCTGTGGCAGAGAGGAGGAAGTGATTTCTGCTTAAGCAGGGAGTGGTGGGGGAGAGAGGGTGGTACGGGGACGCCAGCAGACCCTGCTGTGCCTGCAAGTCTGTGCCAAGCTCCAGTCAGGGAGCAGAAGGGAGGGGCCAGCCCTGCAATGGAGCAGAGAGCCCTGTCCAGGCCTGAGGGCATGCCAGGATTCTGGAGGACTCTGATTTAACTTAAATCAGCAAGGGGTCTGGGACAGACATTGCATAAACTGATTTGAGTCGAATCAGTGAAGTCTAATACTACATTCAACCAGGTTTATCTCAAACCATTTTCAGCCATTTTCAAACTGGTCTATGTGCACTCAACCTCTGTTGTGTTACAGGTTTAAACCAGTGTCTGATCACTTAAACTGGTTTATATGTAATGTCTGACTCTAGTCATAAAGAATAAATTTAAAAGATAAGATGCCATTTTATATAGTTACATTTTAGTGGAATCAGT
>NW_017729031.1:45464890-45470499 GCF_001723915.1 Gavialis gangeticus
TAATGTCTGACTCTAGTCATAAAGAATAAATTTAAAAGATAAGATGCCATTTTATATAGTTACATTTTAGTGGAATCAGTCACATTTTGAACTGTCAATCTTAGGAACATTCAGTCTTCTGAATGAGGCTGGTTATAGTGTCCGTCTCATCAGAAGTGACAGCCAGTTCAATATTGTGATTATTTTTTTTTACAAAGAAGTGGGAAAATTGATAAATTGCATTCCTTACAAGAGAAAGAAGTAGAAATATGAAAGAATTTACACTTACAATCTTATTTATATGTAAATGAGAGTTTCATATATTTCTGGCTTTTGTTTTCCTTCAACAGGTATTTCATGATGTAGCATATAAAGCTAAAGATCGTAATGACTTGGTCTCTGGAATTGACGAGTTTCTTGATCAGGTTACAGTTCTCCCTCCTGGAGAATGGGACCCAACAATTCGAATAGAGCCACCCAAAAATGTTCCTTCTCAGGTGGGTAAATTACACTTAAAATTCAACAAGCACTTATGTGCTTAGCAAGCAGGTGAAGTGTGAATTATCTATATTTTTTTTTGCTTTTTAGATTAATCCTTAATCCATTAAGGAACTATTAAGAGCTGAGGAGAACAATTCTCTGTAGTGGCAAGACTGTTGTTTATAGTTTTATGAAATCACACAAAATAAAATGCACTCAGTTTGGTTATGTGATGCTTAGATACTCAAGAAAATTGGTGATTTAGAATATCTGAGAGACTGCAGTTCAACCAACCACACTGTTATTTAATTATTTTATTTTTACCTTTGTTCATTTCTCAGTTGCTCTAGTGATTTAATGAATGTCTAAATGTTTTTGTTCACGTGTACGTCTCTGAAATTATGTCATTATAATCTATATATGCTTTCTGTACAGCAGAGTATAAAGTATAATCTTTATACTCTTTCTTCTGTTTATTACAATTACACGCTTCTTGAAAATAGAAAATTACAAGAGACCTAAAGTCAATATTAAGTTATCAGTTACACAAAGCAAAATACCATGCTGCAACCCTGTGAAGAGGATGAGAGGATATGTGCAACTGATACTTAGTACCTGATTGAAAACTGATCACATACAAAGGTAGTGAGTGTGGTATACAAACGGATACAGGGCATATTAGACTATTAAGGATAGCTCATGGCTTTGAATAAACAATTACTTTTATACTTTAGAAGGCATTAAGCTGTCTAGTTTTCAAAGAGAGGAACAGTTAAAAGCACTTTTACCCTTATTCTGGTCTTATCTCAAATAAGAAAAAAGTAAGATAAGACTAAATCTAAATAGGAAAATCAGTAGAACTGTCTTTCATAGAAATGGTAAATAAATCAGAAGACTGAGAAACCTATTGTTACTTTGTACAAGCATAGATATTTTTTCTTGACTTCCCAGAGAAACTGTTTTTTTCATCAGGAGGAAGTATAAGCAAACCCAAGAAAAAGCATGGAGTAAATATATACTTTCTTATTTATTAAATTGCTTTTAATTAAATGATTTTGCTTTTGCTGAGTTGCTACTTTTTAGTAAAAGTACAATGAGCAGGTAAGAAGGAGATCTGAGCGTAACATAATGATATTTTCATTTCCCTAAAATATTTTCCTGGAACATAATTTTTTTAGTCCAGGTTCAAAATTCTTTGCAGCTGGTGAGCTACTTGTGGTATTTTCATATTATGGCAAAGTTTGGAGAACCTTCATGAGACTTATCTAAAGCAACTGAAGGCTTTAACCTAAATTTGGACTTAATCCTGTGCCCTTTATACTGAGCATTAAAGTCCTAGGATACGTTGCGTACGGAGCTAAGAAATTCTGAAACATTCAAGAAATTTCAGAGGGAGATGTACAGAAGCTTAACTAAGGAGGGTGACTTGGGCACCAGCCCTGGGTACTGGTGCAAAAATAGTAGCTACTCCTGTTGCTTTTCTAGCTATTGTCCCACCCCGGCAGCCTAGCTGTGGCAGCTGCCCTGTTCACTGTTGCTGTCCAGGGCTGGACTGTGGCTGTCCAGTTACGTGGGTAGTTCTAGTTACTAGTTTTTTTGCAGTGCGAAGTCCTTAAACAATTACTCCTTAGTAATCTACTCCCTTTCATACCTGCATGGAAATTTCTTGCAACTAGAACTAGAATTACTGGAACCGGCTTTAAACTTGCATTACAGCAGTGATAGCCTGGAACTAGTGCAGGGTACAAAACATGTCTGATGAGCTTTGTGAATGTTCAGTTGGCTAGCCAGTGCAGAAATCTGTGCTGCTGTGGTTACATTAGTTTAAGGTTGATTTTGGCATGTGTACTTGAACTGTAGTCATACCACTGCAGTATAAATAAAACTTTATAGAACTCCTGAGAAACTGTCTTAAGATACCCTTCCCACTTCTACTGCTTGGAAGCTGCTCCTGCAGGTCTCACCCACCTCTTTTTGTATGAAGGCAGCACAGCCTCATTCCAATTATAATACCACACACACAATAGAAACCTAGATACAATTTTAAACGTGTTTCTATTTTACTTAATGGATGGAAACTAAAAAGGGGAAATAACTATATCTCTTGCCTTCTTTTCTTGCTAAAATCATATTTGGATGATTAAACTGAGTAGAAAAAAACTTTCCTTTCTTGTAGGAGAAACGTAAGATCCCAGGAGTGCCAAATGGGACAGCAGCTCATGGGGATCCAGAACCACTTGGAGGGCATAGTGGACCAGAATTGCAACGGACTGGAAAGTTAGTGGGAAATTATGTTATATGAGATATGTTTTTTTTTTAAGCAGTATGTGCCCAAAGAAAGTGTATTGGCCTGAATTTCTCTCAACTACCCGGATCCAGCATGTCACTGTATTCACTGCAATGGAGTTATTCCTCATTACATGGTTATCAGGTTGTATATTATGTAGAAATATCTGGTATATGTTGAGTATCAGAAGTAGGATAGTTGTGGTATCCTGACAGTCCACCCAGGCTAATATACCATGCTTAGCAAGTAAATTAGTCCAGGCAGAGTGCTGCACTAATTCAGTTACACTGCTTTTCAGAGCTACCTTGGTTATCTTACACAACACTGCATAGTGAATGAGATGCAAACAAATAAGGTATTAAACTAGCAATTTTCACTTTTTGTTTTCTATAGAGTATGCTTTCTATTCTTTTAGTGAACGTGAGCTCTTTTTTTAATACTATGAGATGATCATATGACTGGTAATCATGATTAAAGCTGCTTGTTTCATCTACACATGCATGGTAATGCACATTGACCTATTTTAATGCACATTAAAGCATTACAAAAAATGCGCTTTTGCTAATGCATCTTTTTCCAGAACCTCACAATGGAGGCACTAGATTTAACATGCAATAGCAAAAGTGCATTAATGAACATGTAGACACCCTCTGGAGTGAAAGGAAAGTCAGAAGTAGCTGCTCTCATACACTTTAAAAAATATACTCTTTTGTCACTGAGCTTTTTCAGTGGTTGAATACCTTGCTCAGGTGGCGACTGGGGTGAGTGGCTGGAAGCTCAGAGGTTGAGAGTTCAAGGCTACAGCAGAAACGCTCTTGTCTGGCTGCCAATGAATTTGCAAGTTCTGCTAAATACTTTGTCACAAGGACACGAGAAAGGAAAGGAAGTGGTTGAATTGTGCAGCTCTGGCTTTAAATACAATAAGCCAAAATCTCCCCTCAGATAAGAAGCTCTGAAGGTATATGTTTGAGGGTAGATTTGTCCTAAAGAATATGTGCATGCTCTTTTTTTGCACATATTATAAGCACAGAGGTTTCAATTGGCTGTGAGACTGGTAACCACACTATGTATTTAATTTTCTTTTCACTCTCCTTCAATTTTAAGTCTTGTTTAAGTACATTGAGCTGGAAGTGTATGTGGAACAGCTGAAGAGGTGATAGCAACAGTTTTTTTAAACCATCTTTTCAGAGACACCATTTATCTTAGGAATGACGAAGAGCCAGTCATCTTCCTCTCAGTAAAATTTAGAGCAGTGTCGATGTGGCTCTGAATTATACCTGCCTGAGTAAAGTCTCAAAGGCCATTCTGACAACTAAGGATTGTCCAAAGACAGAGGCTCTTTAGCCCTGGAACACCCGGTATGCAAGGATCCTGGCAAAAAAAGAGTATTGCAGAATCAGTCTGTCAACGACACCCAAGGGGCATTTCTGGGTAGGTGGCTTAAACCAGATTTGGCAGCTGTGTACAGACAGACTGGATCAATGCAGAGAGATTGAAGAGTAGAGTCCAGACCATGGCTTTTATTTACTGAGTATACTTGGTCTTTTACAAATGGCAAAGGAAGACACAAAATTTTGTCACGGAGAAGTGCATCTAATGAAATATTTGAATGAAAAATTTGTTGTTTATCTGATAAAAGGAGAGAGAGAGTTGCTGCCTATTGTAAGCAGCACCATAGGAGAAAAGTAAAAAAAAAAATATATATTCTTTCCCCTTTGTTTTTCTTAGAGTTTTTGGAGGACTGATTATGGACATCAAAAGAAAAGCTCCCTTCTTCTGGAGTGACTTCAGGGATGCTTTCAGCCTACAATGTCTCGCATCATTTTTGTTTCTCTACTGTGCTTGTATGTCTCCTGTCATCACCTTTGGTGGTCTGCTGGGAGAAGCAACTGAAGGTCGTATAGTATGTGTTTTACTTTAATCCGAAATTTTAAAACGCATTGACTTTATTAGGTATGTGGTTAGTATATTCCTAATGTGGCATAAATCACCTTTACAATATTACAGTCTGCATGTTTGAAGGCTACAAACTAAGTTGTTGCATACAGGGCTTGGAATCTAAGGAAATATATGTAAGCTCCTGTTTGTTTCGTGTGCAGAGTGCAATAGAATCTTTGTTTGGAGCATCCATGACTGGAATAGCCTACTCGCTCTTTGGTGGACAGCCTCTTACAATACTAGGCAGCACAGGACCAGTTTTGGTGTTTGAAAAGATATTATTCAAATTTTGCAAGTAAGTGGAATCATTTTCATATTTAAAAGTTTCAGGGAACATTCTCAGTGCAATGTGGTGCATATGGCTAAATAATAATTGCAAATCATTTGGTGTCATGAGGATGATCTAACAATGTGTAATGTAAGTGAGGTTGTCCTTTTCATGTGTGCCATCATGAGCTCCTTTTTAATTGATGGCAATCTAATATAAAATTCAAAATATAGCAGTTAAGGGCATGATCCTCATCCAGAGGTATCAGCACCTCATGGAGTAAGATCAGAAGTCTTGATTGTGGGAAATAGAGCTTAGACTTTTAGAATATGTCTATGCAGGGCAGCAGTACGCTCCATTGGTATGCTACTGGCTATTTTCCACACGCACATCCCTCTGTCCCTGCTTGACACTCCAAGTGTGCAAATACACTCTGGGATGTTCCCTCTTTTCTTGCTCTTGAGACATCATCTTCCAGCATGGGAGTGGCATGCTTAGTACTATCCTGGCTGGCACATGCTGCTGCTACTGTACAGTCACACAGAACAATTTCTCAGTGATGAGAAGCAAGGAACCTGTTAATTACATCAAAGCGAGTTTTTTTTTACCTTTTATAAACCTAGTTTCATAGTTTGTAGGGTCGGAAGGGACCTGAGC
>NW_017729031.1:45471285-45475023 GCF_001723915.1 Gavialis gangeticus
GCCCGAGGACTGAACCCTGTGGAACCCCACTGCCCACATCCCTCCACATCCCTCCAGGTCCACCTCTTCTGTGAGGATTGTATCCTATCCTAAAACAATTACATTTAAATTTCATGACTGAAACTCAGGCTGTAGAACAAGATACGCTCCATAGATTTAGCATTTTTTCATTCCTAACAGTGGAGTGCAAATGACTAGATATTGAAAATTGATGGCATCTCTTAATCCTAGGATGTAACAATTCCCATCTCTTTAAAAGTAACTAAATAAAGCTTAAAAAACTAAAAGAAAAAAGCTATGCCAAAATAACATATGGCCAGCTTCTCACTTCTAAGCTAATGTACTATAAGTAATATCCCTCTGCCATGATGTGGGTGAAAATTGTGTCTACATTCTGTGTCCCTAATGGTGAATTTCTGCTTTCCACAGTCTGATGTGGGAAGGTGGCCACCCTCACACTTCTCCCAGTGAGTCCAATCCCTTGTGTCAGCCTGAGTTACAGCTGGGACTTTTAAGGCAGGAAGGCTTGATAGCAGAGGAAATCTCAATCCTCCCATATATGAGCAATGCAGAGTAGGAGGCCCTTTTTAGGTTCCCAGGTGCTCTCCCTGATCTCCATGTAGCAGAGCTCTTATAATGCTTTGTGCAGGCTAGGTGGAACAGAGGCATACATAGCTCTAGCATATTTTATGCAAGATTACGTACAGCAAACATAGGATTTTGTTCTGGGTCATGAACAGAGTGTGGAAGAGAGGAGTCTGTATGGGGAAAAAAACAAGATTATCAGACTATTACATCTGGTTTCTTGCTGAGTACAGCCATTTGCTGACTTCAAGCTTTCAACTTTGAAGAGAAGTAGCAGAATCTACCAATTTTACTACCCATTTAGTATTAGAGTGTATCCAAAAATTGCTCACTGCAATTTTATTCTCAGGTCTTCCTTTGTTCTTAAATTGAGAGTAAAGATCAGGTGGGAATCTGACTTGAAGAACTCTGACTTCAATTCATAAAAATGAGAAATTCTGACTTAAACCTGCCTTCACATTTCTTTTTATTGAGAAGTTTGAGTTGGGAAGTTTTTAATACTTTCTATTTGTTTTTCAACTAGTCTACAGACAGAAAAAAAATATTTAAAAAGGCAAAACTGAATTACCTGGGAGAAGTAATAGCATTTTGATGTAGCTTTTTAGTAAAAAAATAATACAGCTATGCAAAGTATATTTATATACATTTATAGGTCCATGGCTTAAAAATCATCCCAAAATAATATTTTACCTACCTAATTATTTCTAGTGTTTTTACATTGCACATCATGTAAACCTCTGATCAATCCCCCACCTTGATGAGTTGACATTCTAGATGTTTCCTGTCAGGACAGTATCCTGCCTTGGATCGGTGGTAACTGCAAGTGAAAACATGGCAGAGTTTACTGTACCATACAAATCATAAAGTTTTGGGTTCTCCTTACATCTCTAGTTACAGATATAGTACTAGAATGCACTTTTGTGATATGTTGGGCACTGAGTTATCTGCATTATTTGTTTTACAAGCATCTCTTATATACAGATAACTTCCTTGGGTTTACTATTTCTAGAGATGATGTTTGTAGTTGGCTGGTCAAGAAAGGGTGTAAAAGCTGGATATACCTATGCAGAGGTGATTTTTGGATTATTTATTTTCTCTGTCTGTGAAATAATGGCATGATAAGTTATGGGTAATGCTTGTTTTCCATTTCTTTAGAGAGTATGGGTTGTCATACCTTTCTTTGAGAGCCAGCATTGGACTATGGACTGCAATTTTATGCATCATCCTTGTTGCAACTGATGCAAGCTCCCTAGTCTGTTACATTACCCGGTTTACTGAAGAAGCTTTTGCTTCTCTTATCTGCATCATTTTCATTTATGAGGCCTTAGAGAAGCTATTTCATCTCAGTGAAACATATCCAATCAACATGCATAATGATTTGGATCTGCTGACTCAATACTCGTAAGTAAGATTTCTTTTGGTAACTGAAGGAGATTTCCTTTTCATAGGTAATGCTTTCACTCTATGAGATAAATGTAGTGCACAGGAGAGAAAGCATTTTCATGCTTAAAACACATTACTTGATATATACAACAACCTACAGACACTGAGAGAATGTTTATCAAAATTACATTTGCTTCACATGCTATTGTTGTCACTTTTTACTTGTTCCATGTGAGTGTAATGAAAGCTCTGCACAATGAGGAAAAATATGCCTTTTAGGTCCTGATTTTTCTGTGGTGATTCAAGTAGAGGTCCAGTTGACTCCAGTAGGATTTTTGCTCACATCAGAACTGCAAGATAAATGCTTGATTTTACATAAGTTTTATTTCATAATGACTGTTTTCTTGAATTTTGCTTCAAATTCAGATTTTCGTGGGCGACTGGTGCCTCCTGAGTCGGAGGGACACCAGTTCACTGACGGAGGGGTGTCCCCCAGCCACCTGACCCGGGGGTGGGGTCCTGCAGCAGCTGATCGCTGGGGTGGTGGGTGTCCCCTAACAGCTGTTCACCAAGCCAGAGGCAAAACCAGAAGTGCAATTCGGCGGCACTTCTGGTTTCATGGCTGGTGCTTCTAGGGGGTGCACATGCTTCCGCGTACACCCCCTACACATTGCCAGTGCAGATTATTATTCTTTCATTTGTATTAGCCTTGTATTAGCCAAATGCAGCTTCCTTAACTTTGAGTTCGATCTCTCTCTCTCTCTTTATATATATATATATCTCCCAAGAGATACTGTGTTAGGAAGAAAAATGAGTAGGTTCAACTGGATTCTCACAGTGGAAAATATTCAGTGAAAATATTTATATTTCCACCATAGAAAAAGTACTGATTATATTTTGTCATTTAAAGGATATTTTTAAAACTAAAGTTACTGACTTGGGCAGGAGTTTGCCCTTCCCACCCTCAGGCTTACTGAAGAGGTGGTTAGTGGAAGTAAGCTTTCGTACTAGAACCTTCAACAAGACATCTGGTTGAGTCAGTCAGGATCCCAGTATTGGTAAGCCCACACATTTGAAAATCATGACTCAGACTCCTCCATAAATGATGAGAAATGCGGTTTCTTTCTGTTTGCTTTCCAAGTTTTAAGCCTTTAATGGTTCAGGTTTTCAATTTTTTCTCCAAACCAAAGAAGGAGTTGAATGCAGAGACTTTTGTGTAATATGTGACTCCAGCCATGGTGAAACACCAGATGTTGCAGAACTCACAATTAAAATAATAACAACTAGCAACAAGGGCATTCCCCTCCATGACTCCTGGTAACCATTGGATATAGAATCTGCTTTGGGCCAAGCCAGCTCCAGAGGCTGGCAGAGAGGTTAAGGGACATTATCACCCTTCTTTTACCATGTCTATAGGCCAGGAGTGGGCAAGATATGGCCTGTGGACCAGATCTGGCCTGCCAAGGGATTCTATCCAGCTTGCAGTGGGTCCCTCAACTCTGCCTGACCCAGGCACCGGGGGGCAGCCTGGGCTGTGGTGTGTGGGGATGGTCTTGCCACCCCCAAGCATGAGGCAAGCCAGGGGCAGCACAGCAGCCAGACTTAGCTTCCCACCAGCCCCTGCAGTGATGACTCCTTCTGGGTGCTGCTGTCCATGTTGCGGCCATCACCAGATTCGGCCCGGTGTATGGGATGGGGCCACAGGCAGTTGGGAAATGACATCCAGGAGCAGCATAGAATCATAGAATCAATGAGTCGGAAGGGACCTAG
>NW_017729031.1:45475779-45493571 GCF_001723915.1 Gavialis gangeticus
GTTCAGATCCACCCACTTCTCTAACCTATCCAGGTCTGCATGGGCAGACAGGATCAGGATCATGGGGCAGTGAAAATGCAGGGCCAAGGTCCAGGGCAGAGCCGCAATTCATTCCCTGCACATCCCCCATCCCATTCGTCTAGCCACGTGTGCCCTGCCTGTTGGGGTCCTGACTCATCTCCATGAAGACACTGCCTGCCTGCCTGCTCGCTGTGTCTGGCACTTCCAGTGGGGAGTGTTAGGCAGAGGGGCCCAGGGCTGGATAGGATCAATTGCCTGTCTCTGCCACACCAGGCTGGGTCAGTACCACCTTCCCCCTACCATGCTGGACCAGGTCAGCACCTCCCCCTGGCCCACAACAGCTCACCAAAATCCCTTAAGTAGTCCTCCAGCCCAAATCATTGCCTGATCCTGCTCTAGCCATAGTGAACCAGTGCACTAAAACACATGCAACCATAAGCTGGTCACACCTTGCACTACATCATGAGGGAGCTTTCTCTTTTTTAATATTCATTGTGGCATACTAGTTTGGAGAGTTACCAGCTGCTGGCCTTGAACAACTGCATCAGGTATTATCTAGAATTCTTGAATCCTCAAAAATATACACAACAATCAATTCATTCATTAAAAGTTTATTTGTTTAATTAAATATAACATATTAAACACATTTAAATTAAACAAATTTAGTTAAAAGTTAATTTGTTAATGAAACGTACAACTAGTTGTTATACAACATATCAGAATAAAATATTAATGACTAGCATGAAAGGAATTATTTTTCTGTCTGTGTCAAAGTGAGAACAAGGACATTCATCAGAGCTGACCAGGAAATAGAATATCTATCCCCCAGGAAATTCCAGGTGTTCAAGATTTTGTTTCATATAGGAGCAAAACATCAAATTTCCAGGGTGAGAACATGTTCAGTCTCCGTCTTTGCCATGGCTAATCCTGCGTGGAAATTCATGGGCTAATGACAAGAGAAGGGGGCAGGGGTGGGGGGTGACCAAGCTGATGATGCTATAGGGCAGGGAGAGGGAAGCCTGAGGTTGGCAGGTGGGAATCTACCAGAACTTGCCCAATTGTGCCTAAATCAAGATGAACCTGTGATACAACCTGACCTCAGATGTGGTCAGGTACGCCTCTGAGACACACACTCTTGGGGTGTTCTCACACCTTCAAGGGTACCCTTCAGCCCCAGACTTCTCTCTGCCATATGCTGTTTGGCCACTGAGAACAAACTGACTGACTTCAAAAGTCATGTCTCTGACCAACAGCACTTCAGCTTGACCCATGTCACCTAAGTCTTGTCAGCACTTAGCAGCAGGGTTTTTGCCAGCTATGGGACTCACACCCTTGTCCAGTCATATGCTCAGAAATTATAGGCTCCCCCTTCCTTGAAAGAGACCTACCTTTATTGTCAAATGCTTTGATATTACACTTATACTGACATTTAGTTAATTTTAAAAGATAACAAAAAGATTCGTTACAAAACTTGATGCCCATATTGCTGAAATCCTTTGATCCCAGCAGTCTTTTCTGCCCACGTGCAGGGGCTGGACCCAATGATCTGTAAGGTCCCTTACAGCCCCTAACAACTATGAAACTATGAAAACCAAGATAAAAAATAAGACATCAATAACCATATGTTGAGACACTGCCAGAGATATAAGAATAAACAAATGAAAGAAAATAGACTCGGGACAGGGCCGGGGGTGGGGTTGTGGGGCGATGACAGTGCAGGGCCAGAGCCCTGTGATTCCAGCCCTGGCCCTGCCCATCCATCCCACTTTCAGATGCTGCTTCCCTGGATCCCAGCCCTGCCCCATCCTGGCTGAGCATGGAAGAGAGCCATGATCCATTGCGTGCACGCCCTGTGGGCAGAGGCATGCAGGAAGGGGATCATGGCTCTGCCTCAGGCACCACCCCGCAGTCTTGGCACCACCTCACAGTCTTGGGTTTGCATGGAGACTAGTTAGGACTTACCCAGGCAGAGTGCATAGCCAGGTGAATGGGATGGGGTTATGGGAGGGAGGGGAGCTGTGTCTGAGGCCAGGTTGGGAAAGAGCCATGATCTGCTCCCCACATGTTCCTGCTGCAGAACCTGCACCCATCATAGTGGCACATAGGGAACAGACCATGGCTCTGTCAGCCCTGGTCTCATGCTGGCATCACCCCAAAATCCCTGCCTCTCCCACCCATACCATTTCCGAATACCACTCCCTGCCCACCCGTAGACCCATCCCATCCGTCCAGCCACATGGGTCCCATCCCCTGCAGTAGGTGAGAGCTGGATGAGCTGGGGTGCTCAGGTTGCAGGGCTGGGTCCAACAGCAGTGGCAGCCTGAAGAAACTGCTGCTACCAGGGCTGCTGGGAAGTGAGTCTGGCTGCTGTGCCACCCCAGCCCTGCTGTGCACCCAGGGGCAGCAGGCCCAGCTGCATGTGCCATAGCTTGGGCTGCCCCCTGTGCCTGGGCTGGGTGGAACCAAAGGACCCGCCATGGGCTGGACAAAATCTCTCAGTGGGCCAGATCTGGCCCATGGGCTGTATTTTGCCCACCTCTGGTATATTTTTTTACTAGACTAGAAGTCTTTCCTGCTCCCATTATGACCAGGAAAATATTTGCATCCTTTCAGACATAAAGATTATTAATCCAATATCCTAAAGAGAGTCTCGCAGTGAATTTTCCTGCTGTGAGAAATGTCCATCCCTGAATGGCCTATTCCCAGATGTGATTCTTGCTTTGGGCCTTTTAAAATGTAGATTCATCATTGTGTGGAGGGGCCTGGCTCATGTGCCTCAGACCACAAGGGCCTATTTGAGTAATGGCAGATGCTAATTCTCAGCAAATACTTCTTCCAAGTCTGAACAGGCGAGGAACACTTAAGCTAATCACTACCTTACTAAATGGTCTTGATTAAAATATAAAAAGTATCAAAATTACATGTATTACATTTATATAATTCAGGCATAAGAACTGTTAGGCTAAATACAGCTTGAACTACCTATATGTAAAAATTGCACATGCCAAATCAGTAAAACAAACTCTGTAAAACATGCATGACATTCCACAAACACCTCAAAATATTGTGGGGATTATGACAGATCTCACAGTAAATGCAGATTTCAGTGAACTGGCTTTTTTTCCAATCGAAAATATTCAGTCAAAAATTCTGATCAGTTCTAGTATTAGTAATGACAGTGATTCTCAACCAGATTGTTTAGAGAATGCCAGGAGGTGTAAAGAGATAAGCAAATGTAAGGAGATAAGCACACGCTCAGGTTCTTCTATGCTTGGCTGCTTCCCTGTCTCCACTGCCCGACACCTCTGCAAGCACTGTAATAAAAGAATTAGTTCCTGAAAAAGGGTGTTGCTCAATGCAAAGTGGACGGGTGCCTTGAGTCTAAAAGGCTGAGAATCACTGAATAATGAGAATATTGATAATTATCAAATATGAAGAGCAGCATTTTGGTTATTTTTTCTTATGTAGAAATAGTATTGGATACACACAGATATTTTTCTATATAGACGTTTTTCAGTTAAAAATGGTGTGGCAGTTTAAACTCTGTGGATTGTCTAGAAAATTGCAAGCAGTAAAGCTGTGAAGTTGTTTGTCATTTTACAAGTAACTAAATCTCTTGCCAGAGCAGCTCCAGACACCTACACGCGGGCATAACAACAGTACGTGCTGCAAAGACCAGAGCTGACTAATGCAGTCATTTAGAGTAAGGGAATGGGAGTCAGGACTCCTGAATTGCGTTTCAAACTCTTGTTTCCTTAAATTACTTTGCCTCTGTGTGCCTCAGTTTACCCATCTATAGAATCCGTGAAATAGTTTCAGGCTTAACTGGCATTAACAAATAACTTTTTGTAAAGGGCTCTCAGTCCAAGATGATATAAAAGTCAATTATGTTGCTCTGAATAGGGCCTCCTGTCTTACTTCCTTCTCCATCAGTTTAAACAGACAGTGTTTTCACACTGTATTCCTGTTGCGATTATAAAATGTTAAAGAAATTGAAGCATGTTACGCCAAAAAGGCTGTATTTTAGTAGTGAGTGAGATTTCTGTGTGTAGTGAATAAGTGATTTAATAACTGAAGGTAATTTGGTTTATCTTTGTTCAGATTTAGTTTAATATTTTTATTTAACTATAAATTACTAAATGGTTCCTGTAATATAGTATTAGTTCTTGCAGTTTATTATAATAATATTTATATAGCATTCAGCTTATATTAATATTTCTCATCCAAATTTTGCTCCTGTTGTTGTGGTATGATTCTCATTCGATTCAATGGCATTTCAGTCATTTGAGAGAGAGAAGATTTTGATTTCCAGAATATAGCCTTAAGGAGCTGAATCTGAGAGATGAAAACATTTGGAAAGTTGATATTCAACACATCTTAGAATTGGGTCCTGTTGACTGATTTTTACCTTATTATTGTTAATGCCATGTTTTTATAGGGCTCTTTCTGTTTAAGCAGGTTCGATTTATAGTTGAGCTGTAAAAGATGGATGTGGAGGAAAACTTTCAGAGAACAGACAATGGTGCTAAAAGGATCATTATTTAGAAATAAAAAAATCCTGGATTCACGTATGTTATATGTGGAAAAAACATATTCTGATAAAAAAGGACAGGATCTAGTTCCATCCTGAAGCTGATGATGCCCATTGTCCTCAGAAACTGAGGCATGGCTAAAAAAACATTCTCAAGCTCAAGAGCCCCTCCAGAAACATGCTTTTTTAATGTTTTTATTGAACTCATATGAGCTCTGCACATATGGAGAGTGGGAATCCAGAAACAGCAAAGCTAGGGCAAGGCCACCACCTCCTGTTCCCTAGGAGAATAACAGTGACTCAGTCAAACTTTCAGTTTGCCTTCTGGATTGAAAAATAACAACAGAGAAGCACTAAGACATTTTTATATGCTGTTACCATTGGAAATAGAAGACATTTTTATATGCTGTTACCATTGTATGTGTATACTCTGAGCTGAGTATATGTACACAAACACATTCATACTTCATAGCCAGAACACATTAATAGAGTATGTTAAAGCAGTGGTGCACAACCTATGACCTTTATCCAGCCCAAAAGGTTCCCAGCAGGTTTGGAAATTTGGCAGATGGGAGTGGTGGCAACATGAATTCTTGCAGTTCTGAGAGCTATCACATTTTATCGCTCCCACTTTTCTACTGCCAATTTTCTGGACCCATGGGGAGTGCCAAAGGCCAAATGATATGGCCCCAAGTGCACTGACTCAGGATACGAACTGACTCTATATGCTGAACCAGGTTGCAGACTGACCCAGCATGCCGAACTGGGCTGCAGAGCAGCCCTGCACCACTCAGTCCATGGAGCCAGATAAGTTGGGCACCACTGTGTTAAACTATGGGCCTGTAAGGCGTATATACGCTCTCTTGCCAGGTTGCGCATTTTAAGTCAGTAGGTACAGGATTATTGGCTTTCCTTCATAGTCATATTCATGCAGAATAGACTGTCTGTGTGTATCCCCTTAAAGTGAAATCACAGCCTTATCAAATGTCTTTTAGCTACTGACTTGCATGGGCCAGAATTTCACTTTAAAGATGGGGATTAGCATAAGCCAGTTTTTTTTTTCTTCACAAGCATCAGTATCTGCATTGGAGGAAGGAGCATGAGCTCTAGTGCTTTCATAGTGTTTCAGTTCAAGGACAGTTGAAATATTACATGAAGACTACATTTCATTTTGTTTGGGCACCATATTTTAAGCAGATCTAAAACATTAAAATATTTCATTAAAATGTAAATACAAATATCAAAATAGTCAGTTTTATTTGGACCTCCCTGAATTTTACAAGAGCTTCTGAAAATGCAGTTAACAGCCTTCTTAGGTATAGAAAAGCTGCTGTACAATGTTTATCATATTTCAAAGGACATGTTTTATCAGCATGGGGCCCACTGAAAAAGCAGCATTTTAAAAATAAAATTAATTACTATTAAATTGTGTTTATATACAGTTTTTAAACTACCGGATCCATTTGTAAGGGGAACTGTCTATTTCCTGTAAACTCTTGATGATGGGTATCTTCCATTTACTTCTTTTTTGGTGCCCTTCATTGCGTAAAGGCAAGGTATGCACAATAGGAAAAATAAGTGCCAATCAAGTTGTCTTTGTCCCCTCAGACTATCGCTTTAGGATTGTCCAGTCCTAAGATACTAGACTATCAACCAGTGTCACAATTTCTAAGTGCAAGTCCACAAAAAGCATGAACCTTTCAGGTGTTTTTCAAATATTTAAAGATTACTTAGGATCATAGGAAAGTGGGGCTGGAAGGAAACTCATGAGGTCACCTAATCCATCCCTCTGCTCAAGACAGGGTCACCCCTGGCTAAACTACCTCAGTCATATGTCCATCTAACCTGCTACTTGTCTGTATCAGATTTACATTTTTGTATCTATCTGTATCAAAATTCTGATACATTTTCTTACACATTATTTGTTATAATATCACTGTTTTGGGCTTCTTTTCTCAGTTATAGAATCATAGAAAATTAGGGTTAGAAGGGACCTCAGGAGGTCATCTAATCCAAACCCTGTTCAAAGCAGGACTATCCCCATCTATATTATCCCAGGCAAGGCTTTGTCTTGTCAGATCTTAAAAACAATTAGTTAATAGCTAATTCATTTCAGGTAGCACAAAGAAATACATACTTTCATTTTAATATTACTTACTATTTTGTGTGAACCTAATTGGCATTTACACTCACATGTTCTCACTGTAGCCATACCCTGTAGTTATCAGTGGTGCATGTTTGCTAGGTAAAATAAGACCAATGCAAAGGAGTAACAACTAGCAAGATCATAGAGTGCTGTGGACAGGGTGGGGAGTGGGGCTAAGGTTATACCAACCATTGTCGGCTGGGGGAAGGTGGGAGGCACAGGTGCAGGGAAGGGAAGTCTCACCTGCCCAAGCTATTGCTGCTGCTGTTGTTGCTGTAGCAATGTCAGCTCCAACAACAGTAGGGCTCCTTGGGAGCTGATCCTGGTGCCTCATTTGCTCCCCCCACCCTGCCCCCAGATAAATATATATTGAGTTAGGGCTGCACCTGCTCTGGCAAAGGCTCCTGTGGGTAGGGGGCATTATTCCATTTCCACTTATCCCACACCCCACACACATGCTGCTGGGTGTAATGCAGTGCAGTTCTGTCCACTCCTATAGCCATGCAGGGCCAACATGGACCTACCCCTGCTCTGGTAGACACTCCCAGCAGGGGGGATTCTGGCACCTTCTCATAGTCAGTACCTGGGGCTGGTACTCCACTTGCCCCATCCTAGTTACACTACTATTAGTAGGGCTATTGAATGCTAATCTTTGCTGAGCACTGGGATAATTCATAATATTAACTTCTATAATCTTCATCTTTCATCTACAAACATATTCATTATAAAAACACATTTTCCCTCCATTGCTTACCCTCCAAACTTAAATAACAGGCGATTTAGAGCTTGCTTAGGTTGAATAATACTTTTATGGGACTTAACTGCACCATTGCTTTTTTAAATTTAGTATCCTTGAAGACATCAGCATCCTTATTGATTGTCTTGCATATGATTCCTACTGCTTCAGGCTGTGCTATGTTGTCTGAGCACACCTTCCCATTCTCTTGAACAAATAATTTCAAATCTTCTTTTCATAGATTCATAGATTGTTAGGGGCTGAAAGGGACCTCGCAGATCATCAGGTCCAGCCCCCATGGAGTTTTCTACTCCATCATTCTATCACTTTGTCAAATATGATTTTGTTTGTCCTAGTCCTTCATTCATTTATTGTCCACTCAAAACAGCTACCTTCCTCACTTGTCTGTCTCATGTGTGTGTCTGATGTTTCTACTGCTTCCTAATCTATATTTTACTTGTACCTGCAGTTGAATCCTCCTCTAGCTTTTGATGTAGTTTTGTGTCTCTGACCTCAAAATAGTTTACTTAACCTCACAGCTTTGTCAAGTCCATAGTCTGTTTTCTGCACATATATGATAGGGGAAAAGCCAAAGGAAAATCTGATTGAACTGTTTTTATAGTCTAAGGGCTAGCTACACCTCTGTGTCCTTGCTGTTCTTTTTGACTGGACCACCACAGGTTTTGGATCTTTTCTGTTTCAGGGAAGAATCTTGTGATTTGTCTGTTCTTAGGCACTGACCAGGTTACACTGTTTTGTGAATACGTTTAAACTTGCAAGTCTAGTTGGGTTTTAGAGATCTGATTTTCCTTTTTCAGTAGCCTGTGACCAATGTTCTGGATGAACAACCTTTTTTTTTTTTAAAAAAAAAAAAGCATATTAATTTAACAGCTGTAACAACACTTTAGAGAAGAAGAAAGGATTTTAATGTGTGTGGGACATCCCACACACATTTAATTTAATTTAATATTATGCTTTCATTCCAGGCTAAAATAGGCTTTCAGCTTCAGCTACAGGAACAGAACTAACTCAACTCACATTCTTGTAGGCTGCCAAGATCCTTTACTGTCTGTGGATCTCCCAGTTTTCATCTCCTAATTGATTCTTTTCTACCTCTTTTGTCAGGGAAGCTTGGCTTAAGAAAGACTTCTCCATGGGATCTGGTCCAAATTCCACATTGTTCAATAATTCTTTATTCCAGGTTTATTTTTGTCTACATCAGAAAGCTTTACCAATTAACGAAGTGTAAGAGTGAGTTTTTTATTTCAGCTTAAATCATAAGTGAAATAAGCTTTCTTTAAAAAAATAAATAACTACTTCTATACTGAAATAAGTATATCTATTTGAGAAGCTATACTCCTGTGACTGCAGTGATTGAAATGACACCTAAGCTGATGCTAGTGTAACTCTGTCATGTACAAAAGCCTCACACTGAATTATGTTTTGGTTGACTACAGTATCAATCATGGCCAGTCCAGGATGGCACTTTGTTTGGCAGGTCTCATGTGAGCCATGAGATTAATTCAGGCTAACTTGATTGGCCCATTCTCCATATAGGTGAGGCTGTTGAAATGGTTTGATTCCCCCTAATCTAATACCCCTTTTTAGAAACAAATAACATTTGGGGATATAGATAAAGTATGCAAATAGTAAAGATATATCAGTGATCATCTTGTGTTACATATATCATTCCTATAACTGAAGTTCTGAGACTCAGAAAAATATCTGTATGACATGCAACTCTTTCTCCTGACCGGTAGCTTTCCATATAAATCAGTCTCTGAATACTCTTAAGTTCGTTATTACAGTCTTTAAGCAATATGAAAAAAATTGGTTTGCAAGTAAGGAAAGTTTTAATCAACTGATAAAACAGTACACATCAAGTATATGTCATTTTACTTCAAGTGGTGAGTCAATATTCTTCAGACTGCTCAGAGAAACTCAGTGAGATCTACTTGTGCATTTATAGCCAGTATGCTGTAGCAATGTACAAGTTATTTAAGTGCAAAAGAAAGGTGGAGCTAAACTCTTCAATATCGGTGCAACTTTTTATCCTCATGCATAACTTCAGGATGGATCAA
This sequence comes from Gavialis gangeticus, assembly GCF_001723915.1. NCBI lineage: Eukaryota > Metazoa > Chordata > Crocodylia > Gavialidae > Gavialis > Gavialis gangeticus. The sequence continues at coordinate 45,485,295 of NW_017729031.1, forward strand.
CTGCTTGGACTAAGACTACATCCATAAGATATTTTACTTGAGAAGGACTTTTGGAAAAAAATGGGTTAAAGAAAAGAGTGGTGGACTCACTGAAATGTCTCTGACACTATGGTTGTGTAGATGCTATTTCACCCATTCTAACAGAGAAACCAGTAAGTCAACAGCATAGACATCTCAGGATTTGTGGCGGATAAAAGATTATTTTTAGTTTGGGGCAGCAATGTCTGAAATCCCTTCTTCATGAAGAAGGTTTCCAGCAAAATATGCCCTAGCTCTCTAGATAATCAAATAAACAAACTCTCTTCCAGGAAAATCTTCATCTTGTTTCTCTCAAGGACGCCAACTTTCTTTTAATAACCCAGCTTTCTCATGTGGGACAGGTGACCCCAGGATAACTGTTTCCTTTTTTTCCCAAGGTTGTTTGGCTTTTACAGATTTCTGCCACACGCAAGTTTGCATCCTTGCCTCTGGTGATGGTCTTCTCTACCTGTTTATTAATCATGCAACTCTTCCAAAATGGCATTACCACTATGGCTGTCTCAGTTCAGCAACCTAAAAGACAACCTCTGATCTTTATGGATCCAGGCCTAGGTTAGAGTGTTTCTCTATTGCCAAATCTGAAAAATATTAAATAATTTGAGCCAAAAGGCTCAGAAACCAAAATTCCAAAGATATTACTAAAACTATCACCTCTTGAGTTTGGAATACTTGAGCTTGGCAAAACTGTTTTCATGTAGAGAAGGGAGTTGTTTTTTTTCCCCAGCAGCAAACCTGTTCCCTTCATTCTTGGCTGAAATCGGTTGCTGGCTTCTGCTGGACCAGGGCCTGTTCTTAAAAGGACCAGCCCAGCCTGTTACAGAAGCTAATTATTATGTGCAGTTATGTTAGAATATAGAACTAATTAAAACAGCTGTTTGTTTTTTCCTCTTTGGGGGTTTTACAGACAAGTTTTTAATTGTTAGCAAAGCCTTGGCAGTTCTTTAATTAGCAGTGGATGAACTTCAAAAGGTTGAGAGATTCACTTCTGTTTGGATGTTTATCCAAAGCCTGTGTACAATTTTTATCATGATTCTGCAGAGCTGAGCTAGAAAACACAGGTTTTCCTGGAAAATATCCATGGTTTTCTGTTTCCAGTTTGCATCCACCTGGGGAGAAGGGCAGTAAACAGGCAAGTGAGGCCACATGCTGGATTTGAAGTTTACGGCTTACTGTGGAGTCCTGGGCCAGCTCTCTTCTCATCCCTCCCTTCAAGCTGCTGCAGGGCTCCCCAGAGTTCTTAGTGCATTATATACATCCTCCTATTGTATGAGCCTAGTCTGGGAAGGTTCATTGATTTTGAAAGGCTGCCAGAATCTTCCCTAGGAATACAAGTGACAGAAAGGAAATGATAATTTCAGCACATTATCTCAGCCAAATCTGTACATTACAAAGAAAATACACTTCTGTAGTTTAGATGGGATTCCCCTGCCAAATCTCAGAGTTCTGCTACAAACAATGGAGACTATCTCAAGGAAAATATTGCAAGTAGACCTTTTAATGGAAAGTGTCAGGCAATCTGGGGGTGGGGAGGAAGAGAAGCTACCACCATCTATAACAAGCTACAGGAGACAGGGAAGGGATATCTGTGATAAGCTGTTTCTAAGGAACAAACACAAACATTTGGATATAACAATATTGTAAGTGAACTTAAATGCTTTCCTAAAAAATGCAGTTCTGGCAATTCATCTACAAGAGATAAATTAAAACCACTTAGCAAAATCACAACAATTTCAAGGATAGAAGAGAAGCTACTCACCTGTAATGGGAATTCTTGAACACATGTTGTCCAATGTACATTCCTTTCAGAATGTTTCTGCCTCTAAACCATTTGATTTTGGAGACCTTTTTTCCTCTAGTGGTAGCCCTCCCCTGCAGTAGTACAACAAGCAGTGGGTGATCAGGGTACTAACCTTGTGCACCCACTGGGGACACATGGATGACAGCCACTGCTGCTGCTAGCCCAGCTGTCACATCCAACTGGGCCCCTGTCACTGCTGTTGCCCAGGAGCAGACTCTGGCTGTTACCCCACTGCCACCTTGCCTTTTCTTTTGCTCTGTGTGCAAGTATATAAAGGGCAGCATGGGCTTCAGGCTCATCAGTTTCCCCTCAGCAGAATCTCAATACCTGGAGTTGTGAGGAAGAGGGGATGGAGGACAAGATGTGGGATATATTTATGAACAACACATCCCAAAGAACCCTGTTTATGGGTGAGGAAATTCTTTCCCCTTCAGGTACTTGTCCATATACACACTCCATTGTGGATGACTCCAGAGAAGTATCCATGTTTTCTGGAGGCAAGTCCATGCAGACAGGGGTTGGAGGACTCCTTGCAAAACTGTCTGATCTGGAAGGCTCTGTGATGATGTAGTGCTTGGTAAAGGAATGTATGAAGGGGCTGACTTGTAGATGCCCAGAATAGAGATGTTCTGAAGGGAAACCACTGGTACTACTTTGGCCCTGGTGAAATGAGTTCTAACCAAGACCTTTGGCTCAGATCCTTGTTACACATTCATTTTAGGTGGCTCTTGGAGCTTTTAACCCCTGGATTGTCCACACATTAGCACCTGAAACTAGTTTAAAATGCACTTTAGGCAGCTTAAAGTTATGCCACTCTAGTGCAGGCTTATCTCTGGTCTGTATTACCCAGTTCGTGTTTCATTAGTGTGTGTCCACTCCAGACAGATGAGTCACCCAAGTTGCAGTCCTCCAGCATCCCAGGATGCAGTGTCCCCTTCCCTATCCTCCTGTTTTGTGTGGACAAACTTTCCATCCCGTGAACTCTACCAGCCAGGGGGTGGTTCTGGCATTAAGCCAACTCTCTCTGCTCCCCCCAGGGCTGTGACCTTTCTACCTCCAGGGGTGCAACCCCATGCAAACAGCTGGCAGAGCTCATGCCAGCTAGCCAAGTCGCAGGGCAAGGATGGGTTCAGGAGTGGGGTCTAGGAAGTGTTGGGGGGATCAAAGTAGGGGGCTGAACTGGGTCACCATAAGCTTGGGCTTCCTTCCTGGGACCAGGGCAGTAATTCCCCCAAAATAACCTTTCCTAACTGCTCCCACCTCCCAGCCACCCCAGGAAGCAAGACCAGCACCCCTAATCCCAAATCCCAATTTATTAAAACATGAGACTTTTTTTAATTTACTTCTTTTTTTCTTTTTAAATTCTTCTTTAACTTTTTAAATTTTATCCTTCAGTTGCTGACTTCCTTCATTTCACCACCCTTCCCCTACCCCGTTTTCCTTTCCACTTCCCATTTCATTACTCACCTCCACCCCATTAACTCTCCACCTCCCAACTTCATGGTCCTGCCCCCCACAACCCATCTTTTACACCCCCCCCACCTACAGCAGGGATAATATCTGCCCTAGCTCATCAGTCACAGATGTAGCTCCTAATTAGGTTAGGAGTTGTAAGTCACAGGTTGGGGGGGGGGGCAGGTGGAGTGGTTTTTAAGGTGTGACTGATCCAAACTCACAGTAGCACCAATACCAATCAACATTTGAGCAGCTTAAAGTGGAACTTGTAAAAAGACCCTAATTCTGGCTGGGGTTAGTAGGATCAGCCCTACTGAGTTCTTCTTCACTTTGCACAGCATTTCTGGATTTAGAGGTGTAATCAGATAGGCAAAGTAAGTGAGGGAGGTGTTGGACAGGGTCCAGGAAATAAATCTCTATTATTTCTTGTTGATGTTCCAAAGCAAACAGCTATTCTCTGGATGCTTCCAGACTCAGAAAGTGACCTATCAGATAGATTCCTTAACTTCCCATTCATGATGCAGAGATACATCTTTTGCAGCCATCTACTCAGCTATTTTGCAGGCTAGAAGATGTATCACTGAAAGGTATATCCAATGATGGATGCACCAGTTCAAGAGACTGCTTCTGTGGGGGGTTTGGTAGGTAAATCTTGTATTTTCTTTTAATGCTGCAGAACAGAAACAGCCAGCTGGTTGCCAGAGGGTATAATGAAAGGAAGGAAATGATGGAACCTCTGGGAATGGAGTGCATTTCTCAACCATCCTATCACAAATGTCACCTCTTCCCTGAGGGGTGGTGAGTTGAAGGCTCTGAAGAAGAGGAGTGCTGCTTCTTGGGAAAGTGCTGGTGTTTTCTTGGGGTCTCTGGAGATAATTGAGAAGAACACAAGTCAAATGCCCATGGCAGTCCATGGCTGGAAATTATTTGTACTTCTCCTGGGGACAAGTGCATAGAACTCTAGAGAGCATTGGCCCTGGAATAAGGATTCCTACACACCTTGAGGGTGTGTAAAATCATTTTAGAATTGAAAAGCTCCTTCAAAGGCTGGATCCATCAGTTTATCCCAGTGCTAAATCTGGAGACACCTTTCTAGCCCAGGAAATGAACATGAGATAAGTGAATATGAGACTTCCTCAAACAATAATGCCCACACATGGTAGACATAGCCTCATCACATGAGAGAGACAGCATGGATCCAAGTTACCTGCAGGAGACCATATGGATGATCAAAGGAGGTGCCTAACTGAAGTGAGGTTTAAAATGGGGAAAGCAAGTAACACCAACCTTAGGAGATTCAATATCACTATAAAAAGTGATTGAGACAAGAAAACAATTGAAACCAAAAGAAAGAGAGGGAGAGACTACTTGTCAAAAAAAGAAATGAAGAGAAAGAAACAGAAAAAAAAAAGAAGTTGCCAGGTTCTGAAAGCAGGTTTGGCTGTAAGTTAAACAAACTTTGGGCCAGACAGCAGAAACTCTTTCTCAAGCCAAGGAAGTTAAGAGGAATTGCAGAGTAGTAAATGCACACCTCTCCTTATGCCCTCAGCTCAGAGCTTGAGAAGTAAGTCATGTATATGCTATACAGGTCCTGCTGGAACAGAAGTCTCTGATGTAGAGGGCTTGAGATGCATAAACACCTTGAGTGGAATGTACCTATGGATAGACAGTGAAAAGAGAATTGTCTTTCACTGACTGATCATAAGTCTTTATCTGCTTCTGTCTCAGACAGTTTTCCTGTGCACTGTGTTGGAGTTTAGACCTCATTAATATAGCATTTTCACAGGTAGATTACGGCACCTATACACACTCCCAGTGACTTCACTGGGGACTGTGTGTATATACAAAATTGAGGCTTTTGACTTTTGGGGCAAGGACCAAGCCAGACACTCAGAAGCAATGAACAATAATAGTTGCAACAACAAACTGAAAAAGAAAAAAGGAAAAATGTAAATTCTATTTTTAAAAAATATATCCTTCAACCTGCAAGTGCTTTAGATATTAATTTTTTTAGAAGTCTTAAAGACATGTAAATGGCAACTTGGTTACTTATATAAGCATGTGATCTGTTCATTATGTAGAGTACATACTTTTGAGCCTGTTTCTTATTACTGTGACCTTTTCATACTCGTCTTGTCCTTGGTGTTTGTAGGTTGGCATGGCAACTCCTTTTCGTTTCTCCCCATCCTGCCTCCTCCTCCTTTCTCCTGTTCTCATCATCTTCCAAACATTTTTCTTCAAAGTGCATTCTACCTGGAGTGCTTGAACATAAGCAAACAAAGTTTTTAACGTGGACACTCAATATTGCGATATGTTTTTTAATTAAAGATGTTGTCTTGTCCTGCTTTTTCCCCTGTCCCATGAATTGAACATACAGGAACTCAAGAGAAAAGCGGAATAAGCATTTCAGAAATAAAGAACTGTTTTAAAAACAAACAAGGGCTTTTAAGTTCAACAGCACTTTAAGATATTTATCTTTAAATCTGGAACACGAATGCCTTCTCTGATTGGTATTTCACTTGGGATGTCAGGAGCCTTGACTTTTTTATCCTTTATTTTTCCAAAATGAGGAATATGTGTTGCCTTTATACCCAAGTGATTCTTTACCAGAAGTTACTCAATTATTAACAGACTACATTGAATAATTTTTAAGTGATTTCTTGGCATAGTAATATGCATATTACAATCTGTCTTAGTACTGACATGTACTTAAGAATTAAGAGGAGAAAATCCCACTCTTTGATGTACTTATGGAGCCAAGTTCATGTCAGTCTGATATGTCGTATGTGGAGTATAGATATCTGTGCTTATGCAATATATCACAAACGTTGGTTCTGTGGAATCTGCAATGCATGCATGGTAGCTTTAGTTATTTCCCTGTGTCTTTCTAAATTAATCTACAGACACAGTGTCCTAAAGGCACTCAGTGCCATATGGCAATTGAAATCAATATAATTGCAGGGGTTGTACCTCACAGTTCCTTATTAGCACCATGGATATAAATCTTGAGTTCAAGTGAATTTAATTATTTACTTTTAATTCAGATATTCATGAAAATTCTCTTTCCCGGTCCCTTGCATTATCTTCCACTATCCCTAATCCTCCTGTTACTTCAGCCTTCTTCCCTAAATTACACCATCCTCAGCATCCACTTTCAGCTGCCAGTTCCTTCTCTCTCTCTCCTACACAAAGACCAGCTTCAGCACAGTTCCTGCTTCCCTTTCTCTCTCCAGCTGTGCAACCCATCTGCCCAAACTCTACCCTACCCAGCTCCTAAGTAGGAGGGTATTCATCTGCCTGCTGCTGCTGCTGCTGCTTTCCCTTCTTTCCCTATCTAGGATTTCCCCATTATGCTTCCAATTGCTGGCACCCTTTACTAATCAGCCACTATACTTTGGAAACTTTAGAGATGTGTTCCCTGCTCACATCTCAGATTCCAGGTGTTATGCCATCTACATCACAACATTTTTGACAATTGTGAGGACTTTGTAAATTTTTTGGCTTGTTTTGCTATGTGTATTGCTTTTTCTCTAAGCCTCAGATACAGTACATTCTAACAGAAATCAACAGTGAATATGCTATATATAGGACAGGGCCATCCAACTGATGCCTGCAGGTTGCATGCACCCACCATGGGGTTAGCATGTGGCCCCTGGGACCCCAATCTGAGGCTGCTCACACTTTGTTCTCCTTTTGCTGCTAGTGTCCAGAGTCACCACATTCCCTGCTCCCCCTCTATCTTCTTCTGCCTGTCACTATTCCTGGGGTTAGGGGAGAATGGGACTGAGGGACCCCATAGCTGGGAAGGCTTAGTGGGATCCAGGGACCATGCACAGCATAGAACCACTGGTGTGATGCATTGAGAGTTGCCTGCTGTGTGGTGGGAGCGGGCTGTGTAGCAGAAGGGGCACACAGCGTGTTACAGTGCCTCCACGCATCATGGTGTTGGGGCCTTCATGTCACATCCATGTAGAGAGGTTTGGGCATGTGGCTGAGGGACTCATGAAGCACTTAAGCAGCCTGTGTGATGTTGCAGGGTTGGGGTGCATAGGGCAGGGTCTGGCCCACATGGCACATGTCTCTGGGCTGTGTGGAGCCTATGTGTGTGTGGCTGGGGGGCCTGTAGCCTGTGGCCCCTCAGAATTTGGACAGCCCTAATATGGGCCATTTAGTGCAGTACTTCTAAGCCCAAAATAGATTGAAACTATTTTTACAGATACATGTGCCTCATTTTGTCAAAGAAACACGCTTACATTTCAATACCATTTCTTGATAAAAGCTTTTAGATAAATTGTAATGAGAAATACTTCCCACAAAAGAGCTGTCTTTTTGAACATTAACTCATTGTTGGTATTTGTTTTGGCAACTTACTATAGTACTGAGGACAGTGCATAGACTGCATTCTGGAAAATCTAGCTACCCAGTTACAAGGTATTTCATTTATAAAAAAATTTGTATTTGTTTTCTATATTAGTTCCTTCTCCTCTGAGCCTGGGAGATTATGGATATGAGAGACCATGACTATGGTTATTAATACTGGCAGGAAGGAAGTGTGAAAGATGTATGTCACAGCCACATTCATTTCGGTTCTTTAATTTTCTGTACGCTTCTCCATTTGTTGGAGAAATAGTTTTAACACAGTCCTTGCAAGACACCAATCATTTTTGTGTTGTTTTGTTTGAACTAATTCAGTCTTCCTTTAATTTTTGCTTATTTTAATTTTAAAAATTGACATAACAGAGTGAGCTGGATTTTTGCTACCCTAGTGAAAAGGCCTTTCTGTTTCATAGGACCCACACACCTTTGTCCTCTGGCAAAGTAAGGAACTTCTGAAATAGAACAGAAGAACACTTTGCACAGACCAAACGGGCAAAGATATAAAAGGCATCCCTTTTTCACTGGTCTGATGCAAAGCATAATGTGTTCCTACCACCAGAGGTGCTGCAGGTTTACCATAGTTTTTTGTTGTTGGGGGGGGGGGGGGG
>NW_017729031.1:45493659-45495668 GCF_001723915.1 Gavialis gangeticus
TTTTGTGTGGGGGGGGGGGGGGAGGTTTGGTGTATAATGGCAGCTAAGGTTTCACAGGTATGACTCATATGACTCATAACATATTCTTTCAGTGCTTGTATTTTTTCCCTTAAAAAGGAATTTTGTCCTACTATTGTTGAAAAAGTTAAACATAGCAAATTATTCTCTCTCTTTTAGCATGTCAGGGGTAACTGCTAAAGTGCTGACCTATCACTCTTTCCATAGTAGCCAGTTGAAGAATATTGTTTGGCTGGTGTGACAGGCAAGGATTTTGGTGGGTGATAGCTTTTACTGGACTTAACTGTATAGTTGGCATGGATATAGAAAAACTTTTGAGTACCAAATACCCTTTAGTTTGTCTGAAATGGCATTTACAGCTATAATGCATTCCTTTAAAAATGCATCTGAAAAAGTGCATTACCTTTGGTATGAACGAGGCCTGAACTCTGCAGTAAGCCAGAGGTTGTTTCTATATGAGACTGTGCAGTAAAGCGTCCCCATCTATATGTGCACACTACTTATTGTGGAGAATTAATCTACTGTACAGTTGGCTACTACTCATAACTATGGGTACTAAACTATTTTGTGCAGTAGATACTGTACAGTAGCATATGTGTAGATAGTGACCAGGGGCAAATTTACTCTCAGTCAGCACCAATACCAGGGGTTCACAGGGGATGGGGAATTCCCCTGGTCCTGGTGCTGCTCAGCTCCCAGCTCCCCCAAGAGCCAGGAGCTAAGCAGTGCTGGGACTGGGGAGCAATCTTGCTTCCCTGCCCAGCCAAGAATGGGCCAGGAGCTGTCCCACTTCTGTGGCAGCTCCCTTCCAGCCCCTGGCTGCTCAGGGAAATCCCTGCCCAGCTGGGGGCTGGCTGGGAGCTGCATCAGAAGCTGGGCAACCCCTCAACTGCTCAGGGATTTCCCTGCATAGCTGGGAACTGGCTGGGAGCTGTTCCCCTTGTCCCAGAAGGGGGACAGCTCCTGGCCAGCCCTCTGCTGTATAGGAAAACCCCACTGGGTACAGGGCTTGTTCCCATGTGCACAGGGCCAGGGGAGTTCTGCAGCAGCCATCTCTTGGCCCTGTGCACATCAGGACCCTTCCTGATGTGCATGGGGCCAGGAGACAGCTGCCGCTGCAGCTGGCAGACCTCTACTGGCCCCTTGTACATTGGGACCAGTTCCTGTGCTTGCTGCCAGCCCCTGGGCTAGCATCCTGGGGAAGCCTGGACCTCTCCCTGGCTGCTGTACAGGGCCAGAGCAGGATAGGAGTAACCCTGTACTGGGCTGCTCCCACTGGGCGCGTGCACACAAACGCGCACATGCCTCTTGCCTCACCTCAGACCCCTTTGAGGCAGGGCAACAGGCATGTGCGGGAACAAAAAAAATATTCCCTGTGCTTCAAACTTGCAGTGCAGGGAGAAAATTAGACCCCTGGATATCCAGGGGGCTAAAAAAAATTGATGTTTAAAAAAGCGGGGCAGGAGGCTGGTTCCTCCATAGAGACACTCTGGCTGCCAGAGCGTCTCTATGGTTGGCTCTTGCCCTGGTGCTGAAACACACAGCTGGCCGGGCCACATGTTTCAGCACCAGGGCTCCGGTGCCAGTGAGTAAGGGGTCGGGGGGGCTGGAGTAGGGGGAAGGGGACCATGGGGGGACCCCCAATGGTCTTGCCCACTCCCCTAGCTTTCCCAACCCCTGCCAGCCCCCCAAGGCCGCTGACCCCTGCCCTGGCTGGCCCTGCCCCTTGCCAGCCCCTCCCCCAAAGCTCCCAAGCCCTGCCACAGCTGGCCCCTCCTCCCACCAGCCCCCCCGAGGCCCCCAACCCCTGCCCTGGATTTGGAGATATTTTACAGAGAGACTTTGGGATTTTTTTCATCACAGATTTTTCAGTTTTCCAATAGGGAACACCAGAATTCCTGCTAGGGAGGCCAGTGGCAGGACCCTGCCTGCTCAGAGCTGGCACTTTGGACCCATCTGGCTGTGGCTGACCTCTTGGATAAATGGGGCCA
>NW_017729031.1:45495771-45520966 GCF_001723915.1 Gavialis gangeticus
AGGCCAACCCTGCAACCACAGTCCACTGGCAGCTGGCCCAGAAGGGCAGATGCCTCTACTGGCTGTGCAGTCCCCATCCAGATCTTGTGGGGTGCATAGCAGGTCACAGCCAGGCAGCAGCCCCCACTGCCAGACTGCTGCAGTGGGTAGAGGGTGCAGGGAGCTCTCAGGGCTGCTTCAGCAGTCCAGCTGGCACAAGAGGTAGTGTCCCCAGGTACTAATTGGCTGGGCCCCAGAAACTCCTGAGAGCTAGTAACCCTGAGCTACTTCCAGGGCGGCTTTTTATACTGCTGGGGCCACAACAGGGTAGCTTTTTATACTGCTGGGAATAGCACAGGTGCTGGCCCTGGGCTCTAGCTCCCCCTGGGTGAAGATCCGGGAGGAGCCAGGCAGGGTTATTTTGCCCCAAGTGACACAATTTGCTCCACAACAAAGTGCATGTCCAAGCACGTGCGGTGAAGCAAAAAGCCCTGGCTCAAATTTCCATCGCTTCTATTTGAGCTGCTGCAAGCGCACATGCTTGCATGTGTGGACATGCCCACTGGGAGCAGATTTGCTCTCATCAGGGAGCAAATGTGTAGATGTGCTCCCAGGGAAGGCTTAGTGCACAGTATTTTACTGTACAGTAAGCCTTTATAGCACTAATCACATGTAGATGCATCCAGTGGTTGTATCTACACGTGAATTAACATGTTTTAGTTAATGCACATTAAATCTAGTACCTTCATTGTGAGGTACTAAAAGAATATGCATTGACCTATTTTAATGTACATTAACTGGATGGCACAGTTTTAGTGATGCTTGAACACACACAAAATAGGCTAATGTGCATTAAAGCCACGTATAGACATGCCCACTTATATGTGGACCAAGTGAATCCTGAAGCCTGCAATAGCAACAATGAGCTATTACTTCATCTTTGGAAGCAGTATTTTATCAAGACTACTTTTGTTCTGAGCAAGATTAGAATTAAAATATGCTCCTGGTTTAACAGTAATGTAATGTAGTCCTGAGTGCCTACTTCCATATCACAGAAAATAAGACAAAGAGTTTTCATTTCACCTAAAACTGCTATATTCCCTTTTACCTATTTTAACCTTAGGATTTAAAATAAAATCCTGTTTGCCTCCTTCTCCACTGCATTCTTAGTATGGTGTTTACAACCTATTGTACATAAGCACATGTATTGTGTTTGAGAAGGAAACCTTACACAGTGTGCGTTAGGCCTGATATGAAGTGTTGTAATTTCTGCAATGCACAAGTTTTGATCACTGAATGCCACCTTTGGGGGCAGTTTGAGCAGGTAGGTCAATGACTGAATGTGCAGAGAGCATACTCTCACTCAGACAAAGGTTTCAGAAGGACAAAACTTCAGTAAATTTAGGAGGAAGTGAGAAGATGTTTGCACTGTTGCTGCCTGTGTTGTAATTGTGCTGTGGGCTGATGGATGTCTGGGAACTCCAGGACTCTCAGCCTACTGAATTTTCCCCAAAATCAATTAACAAACAAAACCATTGGGTTAGCATTAAGAGATCATGCAGTAAAACTATCACCAGGTCTTGTTATTTAAAATGTCAAATGTTCATTTCAGTAATTTTTTTTACAAGATATAAACCCTGGCAAAGAACATGCTAGCAGGATCATGCCCTTCAAATCCAGAAATCTGCCCGAAGATGATTAAACAACAAGTGACATGACATTACATGATGACCCTCCTCTCTGTCTCTCACAGCATGTCTACATTAGGGATCTCTGCACTGAAGTAACTACACTCATGTAACTATGTGGTGGAAGCCCCAGGGTAGATGTGCTGCATTGGTCTCAGACTAGAGTAAGTCACACCAATATAAAAGCCCTGCTAAATCCATAATGTTGACATTCTCAGAGCTATTTTTGCCTTCTCCTTCTCCTGCACCCTCAGCCACTAAATCTTACTGTGTTTCCTCCTCATGCTTTAGAGAGCCAGTCCTTGCTGTCTATTCTAACGACTAAAGCACTTGTCATTCTCTGCTTCAACTACTATAATTTCCTCCTATCTAGCATCTCTTAACTCACATTGCTCCCCTCTAATCCATGTGGAGGTCTACAATCTAAATTATCTTCCACGATAGGAATTAATCTGTAAATTGTGTTACTGGTGTCTCCTCACCCATTTGATCAAGTTTAAACTTATTATCCTAATGTTCAGGACTCTGCACAGCTCAGAAATCCTGGATCACCTTTCTCAGATTTTTCCTCCTTTTCACTTCACACAGAGTGATAACAGTATCAATGTCCCCTATACTCTTTCTACTTTGTTGTTTTCTATACATGAGCGATGAACTTCCAGTTCTTGAAAACCCACCTCATCCTTCACCTAACTCATTTAGATGACCCATTTCTTCTGATAGATGACAATGAGATCAATAACAATTAAAATATTTTGTTTTAGATGACTCAAAGTTACTTTTTTCCCTCAAATTTGTTGGTGTTTGTTACCAGATTGGATGGGGCTAGTCTTTCTATTTGCGACTTGTATAGAATGTATGTGTGAGATCACTATGTGAAGAGGCAGAATTGAATTCTATTCCTTTGTCATCTAGGACTGCTTCAGCATCAAAGCAAAATTTTCAGAAGAATTCCCCAAAGCCATAATTAGTGAATCCCCTGCAGTATCACGTACACAATGGGAGTCACAAAAAACTGATTTTTTTTCACACCCTGAACATGTACTTTGACTTAAATTTTATGGATTTAGCAGAAGACAAGAATTTGATCCACTCAGTAAGGGCTTAATTCTGGTCCCTGTGAAATCAGTGACAGAACTCCATTGACTTCAGTGCTTCAGGATTACAACTTTGATCTACATGGACTGTGTTTATACAAGTAACTTACAGGTGAATGATCTGCCACCAACAAATGCATACATTTAGTAAACACTAGACAAAGGCCTTATGTCTCCCTGAAGTAGGCTTTGATAAGGATTGCTCTGTTTATCCACTTTTATAGTGTGGCAGGCCCAGCAACAGCAGTCACATAATATATTCAGGTATTTGTCAGATGTTATTGGAAAAGTTATGAAATTCCAAAAGCAATTCACCAAACTAATTGAGGAATTCAAATTATTAATTCTTTTTCTCCATTGATCAGTAGTAGTAGTTGTCATTTATTTACAGCTTCTGCAATAAGAAAATAACAGTATTTCTAGAATTTATCATTTTTGCTAAAAAAGTAAAGTAATACTATCCACTCTACCAGCTAACACAAAATTAAAACAGAACATAGTACACGATCCCATAGAAGAAAAGATAAAATGAAGTACTGGACATCAAAACAAAACATGAACATTCTGTTTGATCCATTTATCCCATTTCTGACTGAAAAAATAGGAAATTTTTGGTTACTCTATTTAACTTTTAGTTTATTATTTGTAGTTAGGTGCATTTAAGTGGTGTGGCATAGGTGATATGCTGTCTTCCCTTTTAGAGAGCAAGTGACAGTGTTTGAACACCGCATCTCATCCTAGCCTAATGGAATCAAAATCCAATGGGCTAACTAAAATATCTGCATTATTGTATGAACATCAGTTGTTCTGTTGAAATAAAGTAGCTGTGTGTGTGGAGGAGATGGGGATGGGGAGGTTAGGTGAAAGTTGGCACGTCTACACATGCATTAATGCAGCATAGTTACTGCACATTAAGTTTAGTACCTGTAATAACAGGTGACTACTTCGCCTTGGTCTTTCATCGGACCAAGGGGACAATGATGCCAGATGGAGTAGAGGATGAGCATGGTAAAAATAATCACCTTCCTACTATTGCTGTAGAATTGGTGTATGACCAATTAAAAAAATTAGATGTATACAAGACAGCAGGACTGAATGATCTTCATCCGAGAGTCGTGAAGAAGCTGGCCAAAGTCATTGCGGAACCCCTGGTGAAACTCTTCCACAACTCCTGGCACTCTGGAGAAGTCCCTGAGAACTGGAAGAGGGCCAAGGTTGTGCCCATCCACAAGAAGGGCAGGAAGGAGGACCTGGGTAACTATAGGCCAATAAGCCTAACTTCCATCCTAGGGAAAATCCTAGAGAAGTTCGTCAAGGAGTCTATCTGCAATAAGCTTGCAGAAGGTAAGATTCTGAATGACAGGAAGCATGGTTTCATTGTGACCAAGTCTTGCCTTACCAGCCTCATCTCTTTCTCTGACCTTGTAACTCACCACCTGGACATGACAGACCAGGTTGACATTGTATACCTTGATTTCCAAAAGGCCTTTGATCTAGTATCCCACAATGTCCTTGCAAGAAAATTGGAGGAATGTGGGCTCAACTCCAAGACAGTCAGGTGGGTGAGAAACTGGCTGCAAGATAGAACCCAGAGAGCCGTAGTGAATGGATCCGTGTCATCCTGGCGAGAAGTGGGCAGCGGTGTCCTACAGCAGTCGATGCTCGGTTCAGTACTTTTCAACATCTTTATTAAACATTTGGATGTCAGGGTGTGAAGAGCTCACTGGCCAAGTTTGTGGATGACACCAAGTTATGGGGGAGTGTGGTCACACTTGAAGATAGGCTACAGATACAGACGGACCTAGACAGGCTAGCAAGTTGGGCGGATCAGAACCTGATGAAGTTCAACATCGAGAAATGTAAAGAGCCCCATTCAGGATGAGTAGCCCCAAGCACACCAAAGGATTTGCGGCACCAAACTGACTAGCACCACGAATGAAAGGGACCTGGGGGTAATAATAGACCACAGTATGAATATGAGCTGGCAGTGTGATGCTGTAGCCAGCAGGGCAAATGATACCCTGGCATGCATCGATTGATGCATCTCCAGCAAAACGAAAGAGGTGATTCTTTCACTCTACTCAGTACTGGTGAGACTGCAGCTGGAGTACTGCATCCAATTCTGGGCCCCACACTTTAAGAAGGACGTGAACAAGCTTGAGAGAGTCCAAAAAAGAGCCACCCATATGATCAGAGTCTTAAAAGGCAAGCCATATGAGGAAAGGCTGAGGGACCTGGGACTCTTCAGCCTGAAGAAAAGAAGGCTGAGAGCGGACCTGGTAGGAGCTTACCACTACACTAAGGAAGTACGCCAAGGGCTCGGTGAGGGGAAAACCAGGAGTAATGGCCACAAACTCCTGAAAGATTGATTCAGGCTCAACAGTAGGAAAAAACTTCTTCACAGTCAGGGTGTCCAGACTTTGGAATAAGCTCCCTCCAGAGGTGGTGCAATCACCTACCCTAGAAATCTTCAAGAGGAGACTAGACAGTCACCTTGCTGGGGTCACCTGATCCCCAGTTATCCCCAGTTATCTTTCCTGCTTGGTGCAGGGAGCTGGACCCGATGATCAATGAAACACTAAGGGGTGTGAGAAGTTAGTGCATAGCTGTTACTCCTAGTTTATAGGGCTGTGTGAAGCTTCAGGTGATGATTTGATTCAGAGGAGATTCGCCCCACCTGCCCTAGCTCCCGGTCCTTTAAAAAAAAGCCCCGACTCACCGGCTGCTGCCCCTCACTGCCCTACGCTGCATGGGGGGGCTGCCATGAGGTCCCCAACTCCCTCCAGCCACCCTCATGGCTGCTTCGCCTGCCCCAGCTCCAGCCTTTTAAGAACCCCCCTCCCCCAAAAAAACCCTGGGCTCACCAGCTCCTGCAGGGGGCTTGGGGTTTTGGGGGGCTCATGCAGAGCCCCCCATGTGGTGGGGGGCAGCTGGGGGCAGCAAGGATTGCCCCCCTGCTGGCAGGAACTGGTGAGTTCAGGGTTTTGGGAGTTTTTTTTCCTTAAAAGGCCAGAGCTGAGGTGGGCAGGGCAGCCATGGGGTGGGATCTGGGATAGTGGGGGGGAGAGTTGGGGGCTCATGACAGAGCCCCCCATGTAGTGTGGGGTAGTGGGGGTCATTGGGGATCCCACAGCTCGCCCCCCCCCCCCAGCCAGCAGCACCTGGTGAGTTTGAGGCTTTTTTCCCCAAAGTGCTGGGACCTGGGGCAGGCGGGGCGGCCATGTGGGGGCTAGGACAGCAGGCAGGGGGGATGGGCCTTTGCAATTCAGAGATTCATCAGAAGCCAAATCTGTGAATCAGATTCTGCTGAATCAATTTGGAACAGTGATTTGAATCACCAAATCGAATTACTGTCCCCCTTATTGGCCAAATCTGAATCTGAAGCGAATACTAGCCATTTCACACAGGCCTACTAGTTTATGATATCAGTAAGCACTACTGTAGATTTGAAGGTATGGTTAAATAAAGAATACCACAAGGCAATATTTTTGCATCTGAGAACCTGAAAAGACCATGCCTAGTTCTTAAGGCTTTGCTGAGGCTTCTTCCAGAGCTTCAGAGCCTTAAAAGACTTAATCTTGATTTTTGAATGGCTTATTTGTAATGTTAACCTCCTACAGCCTCTCCCACATTTCCCCTGGTGTATAAAATACACCAGTTAAATGAAAATTAATTTTAAAGGCGGCTGTGGGAAAGGGAAACATGTCTGATACAAGCCTTAAAGTCTGCCCTGGACTCTTAGCAGATGTCTTATGCAGAGATATTGTAAAAGAAAAAAGAATGTTAGAAAACACTGTTAGAATTGGAGAAATACATGATTGTAGACTAGAGCCATAGGTTATTTATTTATTTCATTGCTTTATTTTTTAGGTTTATATATGTGGTCCCTATGTAGAAAATTTCAGAGATATAAGTAAAGTAGCACTGGTCTGTTCCCAAGATCAAGATCTTCCCTGGAATGAAACCTGTAGTTTCATATATTAGATAGCATTGCAGTGACACAGTAGCCAATTTTCCTTTATTTTTGTTCTACTTTAGTAATAGATATATTTCACAAGGAAGTGTACATGCATATATATGCTCCAACACTGCCACTAACTATTGATTTGTACTCAACCCTATAGAACTGTAGAATCAAATTTAATTAAAATCATATTAAAAAGCAGATCACAAATTTAATGCTTTAAATATAATAAAGATTTTGATTATTGTGTGGCAAATATTTGATAGGAAAAAATATTGTTTTACCTTTTCAGATGCAGTTGTATGGAGCCAGAAAATCCTAGCAATAAAACCTTGCAATACTGGAAGGACTACAATATCTCTGCATCTGATGTACCATGGGGAAACGTAACTTTGTCAGTAAGTGAGATGTTGGAACCTAATAACTAGCTGGTTAAATACCAATGTTATATTTTCTATTATATTTATATTGCAAAATATTTTATTCCCTTTCTGATCTTAGAGTTTGATTCAGGTCAGATACACTACTTTGCTGAATAAAGATTAACATGATTTTGTAGCATTAACTTTTGCTCTTTTTTATATTATATAGTCATTGTTAATCATTGTTAGTTCATAGTACATATTAGGGCAAGAATGTGCATTGTTGTCAAGTACTTCGAAAACTTCTTTGCATACTAACAGAGAAGTCTGGCTTGGATTAAGTCTGAACACATCAAATGACAGCAGTTTTGACCTAAATTCTACCAGATGGCAAAATTAAAGCTGCCTTGAGTGGAAAGAACCTATAAGCCTGTATTTCCCTTAAAACTCTCCTCCAGCTGTTCAGGCTATAGTAAAGAGGGAGAGGAGAAAGTATGTTAGCATCATATATCTGATACTGGAAGTCTCCTTTACCCCATTCCTTTCTTGTTAACTTTGTATTGTGTGACTGTCAGAGCTGTGTAAAAGATTCCTGCAAGTAATTATGTTACCATTCTGCAGGGCAGAACAAGAAACACACCATTCTTTTTTTCACATGCACAATATGTTTGTTTCTGGATTAATATGATTTTCTGGGTAAGGTTGGTGCTTCTCTTTTTCCTTCCTAACAGAGGCTTTTGTAACTTGATAATAAATAGCATATTTGAACACAGACCATTCTTCCCTGCAATATTTCTTTCTTCATCACTATGCCAATAAAAATTCAGTCTAAAAAAGACACAAAACTATTTATCAGCCCAAGAGACATACAAGATCCAGGCTTGGTGTCTTCAGTAGGGAGGGCCGAAGTCACCCTAATGGGCACCAGACTTATTCTTTTATCTTTGTTAGGTATTTTTGCAAGGAAATTAGGCTATGTGCCTCGGTTTATCCAACTGAACTCTATTAATGCTAATCCAATAAATTTGCTCTCATGGATATTATTTCCTTTCAAAGGCATAGCTTTTCAAACTGTAGGATGCCTCTCCAATCTTAGGGAGTTACACCCAGATCTAAGGAGTTCCTGATCTCCTCATCCTTCCAAACCTTCCTTAATAGCTAGATGAGATGAGCAGTTCCTGAATTTTTGTGCTTATTTTAAGGTGGGATTAAACTGTGGGAAATGTGAACTTTTTAAGGAGAATCCAGCCTTTTAGATTTTAGCAAAGTGTCTGTGCAGGGGCAGACCTTCCTTTTCAGTTTTTCAAATCTCAACCTATGCAAGTCTGTTTCAGAATATGTTTATGCTAGATTTAAGACAATAGAGTGTATTTTAAGAATGAATGTAAAAGCCCTATTCTGCTTCACGAAATCCCTGAAAACATCTTCCCAAAGTCCTGTTATCGAAACAATAGGTTAAATTAAGAGCAATAGGACTGGATGGGTTTTCTAATAACACCTTGGCCTGTCAAAGAAATATCACATTTTCCAATATTTATTCATTTACAGTTTAAAGTTTCTTGATGACATTTTTGGTACACACTTGACTCCTTTCACACATTGCTGTGATGCATAAATATTACCCTGTTTTTCATGGTGTTAATTCTTGTGTTCCCTATAATTTTTTACTTAGTGTTACTAGACAATGAGCACTAAGATTGTATCTTCTTTTGCACACATATTCAAATATTCTTTATATTTCTGTGAGCAGGGAGGCTGGGAAAAATCCATCTTTATGGCTGCCCATTTAATCAGTTGTTTAGACTGCTGCTTAGGGAGTCCTGTGAAATTTCCATCTGGGATTTTGGTTCCAATTTATCTATTACCTAAAAATTAAAATGAATAAAATTGGACAGTCTTTGTCACACTGGACTTGAAATGAAGGGAGATACCCTAAATAAGTGGTTACTTTTTTTTTGATTTTATCAGATCATTTTTAGAAACAAGCTAATCCAAACAAGAATTTGGTGGAGTGTGCTGCCCCCTTCTGGTAAATAATGTTGTTCCTTTCCAGGATAAAATTTAAGTCCAAACTTCTTTGAACAACTCAAATTATCAAATTGAAACAAGCCTGAAAATGGGACTGGAACAGCTTTTTATGAATGATATTTTGAATTTCTGTTTCCTTTCTTAATAGGAAATAGGAAGTGTAAACCATGTGGAAATTAAAAAAGTTTTAATTATCTTTTTGAAAAACAAAACAGACAGTTTGCAAGAATGGGTGAAGACTTCTGATTTTTTTTTCACCCAAATTGGTTTCATTATCTCTAACTGGTATAAAGTGAAGTAATACACTGTCATTAAGCATTTCTAGGGAAGAAAATTGCAAAATCTCGCTAGGTTTTTAGGGGCATTATAACAAGGTATTTATGTATGTACAACTCTCTTTGTTCTGAGACAGAGAATTTTTATTTTGAAGCTTTCACTTTTCTTCATAACATTATAGGTAGAAAGTACAATAAGTCCTAGAAAACTATGACCTAAAGATTTGTTTTAAAAGGAAAAGGGTTAAATATGTTTAATTTTTCATTGATAATTTATTGTATAATATAATTTGTATTTAAACTGAAGGCATAATTAAATTAATAAAACATTTATAGTAGCAAGACAATTGGGTTTGCTTTCCCCATTAGGAATGTAACAAGTTTCATGGGGAGTTTGTTGGACGGGCCTGTGGACATCATGGACCTTATGTTCCGGATGTTCTCTTCTGGTCAGTCATCCTATTCTTTTCTACAGTAATGCTATCATCCACGCTGAAGCAGTTCAAGACTAGCAGATATTTTCCAACAAAGGTAATAGAGTATATATTTTAATACAAAATTTTGTGTTACTTTGGTGGAGAACGAGTCTATTGTGTTGCAAATACAGATTTTTATTATTTTATATAAATTATTGCTCATGATTTTTAGTAGAATTAGGATTTTGTAGAGAAATTACTTAAGTATCTGTCTTTTTGGGGGGGTTGTTTGTTTTTTTGTTTGTTTTTGTTTTCTGTTTCTGCCTTATTGTTTAAAATATACATTACTTTATGGCTAAATGCAACATACAGAAACAGCTTAGATCAGTATTTGGCACTGCAGCTTATCACAGAATGAAGAATGTTCTGTAAAGAAACAACTCTTTGTGGATAAACTGCAAAAAATAAACATATTTCTATATCCTGTCTAGGAAAAGCATTGTGTACATTTGCTGAATACCTGACTGAAACTTTATGCTTTGTCTCCACCCTACCTTCTGTTCTGTGACCTTCATTTCTAAAGGCTCATATCTCTGTGCTCTATAGGACAAGGGATACCATTAAACATGTGTGTATGTAGAACATGTCTTGCAGATTGTCCATTATTTCTGTGGAGATCCATTTAAAAGTAGTGTGTCCCTATGAAGGCCTTTTATATTCATTATATATTTCCCACTCTGTGCATGTTAGGTGCCATGCCTGATCTTCCAGTAGGCATCCTTAGACAATTGCATATTGTGTCCTGAGGATCCATGGACCTGGAGAAGGGCAGCTGCTGCAATAACTTTTGCAAGGGTGAAGTGCAGGCTCCTTTTTATCTTGACTTGAGAAGAGAAAGACCTTGGAAAGGAAAAATGGAGCTAGTTTTATATACCCTACTGCAGCAGTGGCACTGCTAGTATATATGAGGACCTATGGACTATTATTGTATCAAGCTACATGCATGAACAAAAATAACTCTTTGTGGTCTTTAGACATGTGTACACCATGAAAGGACCTCACTAAAAAGCATTGCAGTGAAGAACAGCATGCCTGCTCTAAGGGCACTACCTTAAGATCAAATCATACCAAACCCCACAACCCAGGAACTAGCACAGAGAACCACCAAGGGAAGTTTCCACTTTTATATAAGAGATGCTGGGGATTAGTCACAAGCCACCAGGCTAAGGAGATTGGGAAAAAGCAGAGGTAAATAAACATTAGGATATATACACTTACATACCTGTATATATTACAGGTAATAAACCACGTCACTGTGGCGAAACCACCCAAGAACAGATAACAGGTAACAGACAGGGAACTCTTATACCGTGGTATATACATTTAATAAACCTTAACGTCTCCCTTTCCCCCTCCCCCAGCTCTGGAGGGACTCTAAACCAGCATCTGGTCCCAAAATGTCATCTGTCGTTGGAAGTGACCTCAGCAGATCATCGAGTCTGACCCCCTGCCCTGGGCAGGAAACAGCGCTGGGGTCAGATGACCCCAGCCAGGTGCCTATCTAGTCTTCTCTTAAAGACCCCCAAGGTAGGGGGGAGCACCACCTCCCTTGGAAGCCCATTCCAGATTCTGGCAACCTGTACCATAAAATTCTTCCTGATGTCTAACTTGAATCTGCTCTCTGTCAGGTTGTGGCTATTATTTCTAGTTACTCCAAGGGGTGCCCTGGTAAACAGAGCATCTCCTATCCCTTGCTGTCCCCCCGATGAATCTGTAGATGGCCACAAGATCATCTCAGTCTTCTCTTGCGGAGGCTGAAGAGATTCAGGTCCCTCAATGTCTCCTCATAGGGCCTTACCTGAACCCTCTCAAGGTTTTCCACATCCCTCTTGAAGTACAGTGCCCAAAACTGGATGCAGTACTCCAGTTGCAGCCTCACCAGTGCCACATAGATGGGAAGTATCATCTCCCTGGACCTGTTTGTGATGCATCTGCTAATGCATGATAAAGAAGCAGTTAGCTTTACTGATCACTTCATAACACTGACAACTCGTGTTCATTTTGGAGTCAGCTATGACTCTGAGATCCCTTTCTGCTACAGTGCTGCTGAGAGGGTCTTCCCCACTGCCTGTAAGTGTGCTGGTGATTCCTCCTCCCTAGGTACAGCACGTTGCATTTGTCCTTGTTAAATTGCATCCTGTTCTGTTCTGCCCATTTCTCCAACCTGTCCGGATCTGCCTGGATTCATTCCATGCCCGCTAGTGTGTTTACTTTACCCCATAATTTGGTGTCATCCATGAATTTGGACAGAGTGCTCTCCACATCTTCATCCAAATCACTGATGAAGACATTGAACAGCACTGGTCCAATGACCAACCTTGGGGAACTCCACTGCCCACATCTTTCCAGGTTGATGCCGACCCATCTGCCACCACTCTCCCATTAGCCAGTTTGCCACTCACCTGACCATGTAATCATCTACATCACAGTCGCTCAGTTTATTTATGAGAATAAGATGAGATACCATATCAAAGCCTTTCTTAAAATCCAGATAGATGATAGCTACCTCATCCCCTGCATCTAAGCCTTTAGTAACCTGTACATAAAAAGAAACAAGGCACTAGGCAGGATCTACCACCTATGAACCTGTGCTGATTGCCCTTCAGTATTATTGTTCCTGCTGCACTCCCACAAATGTGATTCTTAAAAATTTTTTCAAAGGTTTTCCCAAGGATAGAGGTGAGGCTAACTGGCCTATAGTTACCCGGATCCTCCTTTCTCCCCTTCTTGAAAATAGGGACCACATTCACCCTTTTCTAGTCCTCTGGGACCTGACCTGAGCACCATGAGTTCTCAAACAGCCATGGCAGTGGTTCTGCTGTGACACTGGCCAATTCCTTCAGCACGCTTGGATGAAAAGCATCCAGGCCTGCTAACGTAAACACATCCAGCACCTCCAAGTGTCCCTTCACTAAGTTGGCGCTAACACTTGGTGGGCTGGTTTCCCTCCTGTGCTCATCTATAGTCCAACTGAGAGATTTGTCCTGATCCATGTTCAAGCAAAAAACTCATTGAAGATCTCAGCTTTGTCCCTCCTATCTGTCACCAATTGTCCTAGTCTGCCCTTTAGGGGTCCTATGTTACCCCGTGCTTTCTTTTTGCTCCCTACATACATGTAGAAGGACTTTTTGCTGTCTTTAATTTTCATTGCCAGTCTAAGTTCCATTGAAGCTTTGGCCTTTCTAACTGACTCCCTGCAAGTACAAGCTAAGTAGGTATACTCCTCCTTGGTAGCTACCCCCTGCGTCCACAGTCTACATGCCTCTTTTTTGCCCCTAGGCTTTCCTGGATTTCCCTGTTCAGTGAAATGGGTTTCATGTCCCCTTTGTCCGCTTTCATGCACAATGGGATTGTCTCCTGTGCCTGAAGGATCATTCCCTTTAGGAACGACCACCCTTCCTGGACTCCCATCTCACCAATGCCCCTGATTATCAGCGCCTCACTAATTTCCTGAGCATATTGACCGTGTCTAAGCCCAGCTGCTACAGCTCAGTCCTAGTTGCTTCTCACTCTCATGCCATGTGCCTCTGTCTGCCATGCTGCTCCTTCCTCTTGTCTCCTGCAGCCTTCTGGGAGTTGTAGTGCATGATACAGTTAATTTTCCTAGTCCCCCGGAGGCTTCTGGGAACTATAGTTCACTTTACAACATTACAGTACATTACAAGGTGTTCTGTAACCATCTTAGAGCAGCACTAGCAGGCACCAGTGAGCTCACTTTTTGGGGTGTGACTATTGGTGCACACCCAGCACTGTTCTAAACCAGCTATATTACATCCATTATGGGGTGCATGATGTGTAGAATAGGTGTGCTGTGCTTCACGATGACTATCCCGAGTATGAAATTTGTGGTCTTGAATTGGTGTAGACATACCCTTGTGGCCCTTCTCTGGGCAGACTACTGCATAGGAGAAAGTATAATCTTGTCTTGAAACATGGTATTCTTGTACCCTGTCAAAGACATTAAATTGACACTGTTACGTTTTCTTTCTTAAATTACATATGGCTGTTTTTCTGGAAAATGACATTTGGCTCAATATTTGCAGGTGCGATCTATAGTCAGTGACTTTGCCGTCTTTCTTACTATTCTGTCTATGGTCTTACTTGACTATGCCCTTGGAATTCCATCTCCAAAGCTTCAGGTTCCAAATGCCTTCAAGGTAATCTGTTAATATATTGCACTGTCTTATTGCATTACTGAGATAGCCTGCCACATAATAGATTGAGACTGGAGAACATTTTAAAACCACTGACTAAACAGCTGTTCTCTGAACTATTTATGTGTGCACCAAACCCCTTGATCTGTGACTAGTGACTCATAGCTCTACTATAACAAAAGTATTGTTGCCATTATCTGTGCATATTGAAACCTTTATTATCCACATTTTTTATCTGAGATTTCCTATTATTTGTATAACCTAGTTTCAGATAAATGGGTTTTGGATACTAGTTACTTTTCATGAAGAGAATGATAGAGTTAAATGTCTACAGTTAGATTGATCTAACTAAGGAGTTTTAGCTGATCCAAACCCTCTATCCTAGGGGTGGGCAAAATGTGGCCCAGGGGCCACATGCAGCCCACCAGGCCATTCTATCTGGCTGGCAGAGCCCCTAAAAATTTAGAAAATTAATATTTATCTGCCCTGGGCTGCCTGTCATGCAGCCCTCGATGGATTGCCAAAACTCAGCAAGTGGCCCCTTGCCCAAAATAATTGCCTGCCCCAGCTTTATGCCCTGTCTCCTGTTTTTATCCTTTCCAGGCTACCCCATTCTTCTGTATTGGTGGACCCAACAAGTAGGCTGTACAGTCTGCAGTCAGATGTTCCTTATATTCTCTCAGTGAAAGATAATGGTTTTGAGTACCTCTTCCTACTCCCCCGCCCCCTCCCCCCCCCACATCTGGAGGCCTTTGTATCATTTTTATTCTACTATATACAATAAAGCCTATAGCCAGAAGGTAGGGCAGGGTGACACCTTAGAGCAAGGATTGGCAAACCCTGGCACACATGCCGAGTACGGCATGCGAGGCCATTTTGCTTGGCACACCATGATCAGCCCTGGCTTCTGGTAGCTGCTGCTAGTGACGGAGCCCAGGCTGCTCCCAGCAGGGCTTGCAGCATCCCAGCTACCTGCTGGGAGCAGCCTGGGATCCCGGCTGACAGCAGCTCCCCAGAGCCGGGGCTGACTGCAGCTGGGAGGCTCCAAACAGCTGTGCTGGGCTCCAGACTCTGGCATCATCTCCACACTGGTGTGTGCAGGTGCACCTTGGAGCGGGGGGCGGGGGGCAGGGCCTGGGGCAGCATAGCCCCGGTCTCTCCCCTGCTTCTGGCACAGAGGTGATGGTAGGCTTCCAGAGCCTGGTGCAGCTGTTTGTAGCCAGCCTGGGCTCTGGGCAGCTGCAGCAAGCAGCGGGCGGGCAGCTGCAGCAAGGAGCGGGCAGGCTACAAACAGCTGCGTTGGGCTCCACAGCTCTGGCATCAGCTCTGTGCTGGTGGCGACTGTGTGTGCACCTCAGGGCAGACAGCACGGCAGTGCAGCCGGCCTCGAGGTCCCCATGCAGTTGCTGCCAGCACGGAGCTGATGCTGGACCTGTGGAGCCCGGCGCAGCAGTTTGGAGCCTCCCGGCTGCAGCTGGCTTCAGCTCTGGAGAGCTGCTGCCAGCCAGGATCCTGGGCTGCTCCCAGCAGGCAGCTGAGATGCTGCGAGCCCTGTTGGGAACAGCCCAGGCTCCAGCAGCTACCCAGAGCTGGGGTAGCTACTGGCAACCATAGAGCCTGGGCTGGGGGGCAGGGGCTTTGGGTTGCGGGGCAAGGGGCAGCAGGGCTAGGGGACAGGGGCACAGGGTGGCAGGGCTAGGGATTAGGGGCTTTAGGTGGGGGGCAAGGGGCACAAGCAGGGCATCCTGCCATGTACCCCTTGCCCTTATTTTGTTTTTCTGCCATGCCGGCACCTTCCAAGGTAGGCATTGTGGTGTTTTTCGGCACTCCGGCCAAAAAACATTGCCTACCCCTGCCTTAGAGACTAATTGGTTCAGAGAGGAATGAACTTTTGTAGGCAACAACATATCTCATGAAATGTTAAGTCTTGTACTATCTTATATAACTGTTAGAGAAGGAATGAAATGCCATATTTAAACTTCAGGGATAAAGAGAAACATTCAAAAAGCCTGAGCCTGAACTGATTAAATGTTTGCAGGTTAGTTTAACCATGATCAGGCTGAACCAGTTTGTAACTACAGATATTCCCTCTGGACTGAAAAAATGCAGGCACATGCCTGCAGTGGTTCAGGCTAGAAGACAGGGGGCTCTAGAGCAGCTCTCCCTTGCCTTCCACAATGCGGGGCATGGCCAGGCCCCAGCAGGACACTATGATTAGGGAGGGGCTTCCCACACCCTCCCTGCTTATGACCAGCCCAGTATGGAGTTGATAACAGCATTTAGCAGTCCATCAGCAAAACAAAAGCCTCTCTCATTAGCTCAAGCTCTTCTTAAATAGCTTTTTCCAAGGAAGGAAGGGGGAAGGGTGTGAAGGAGGACATTACCATAAACTGGTCTGACCCAAATCAGTTAAGTCTGATACTACATTCATCCAGGTTTATCTGAAACTGGTTATAGACATTTTCAAACTGGTTTATGTGTACTGAATGTCTGTTCTGTTATAGGTTTAAACCAGTTTCTGATCATTTAAACCAGTTTATGTGTAATGTCTATCCCTAGTCCAGAGGGATAGGTTGTAGCCGTGTTGGTCTAAGGACGTAGGCAGACAAGGTTGTTTGGGTAAATTCAATATCTTTTATTAGACCAACTCAAATAGTTGGAAAAATTCTTCTTAGCAAGCTTTCAGGCACAAACACCCATCGTCAGGCTGAGGAAGCATCTGCAAATGGTTTGTACTCTTCCTGGATGCAATGGTAAAGCAGCCAGAGGCCAGTATATGCAAGAAAGCAGGTTAAAATGTAAATTGGGGTGGTCAGGAGGTGAGAGACAGGTTGGGTGTGGGGGGGAGGGGACTATTTATACTTAGTTTTTTTCTTGATCCTGTTTTACAGTATAATGTTTAGGATTTTATCTGGTGGTATACAGGGAGAATGTTTATTAAAAGTGCATAGAATGCTGTTAAATTAAATAAATCCTATCCTAAATAGTATTTCTATATACATGTGTAGCTGCAAACTCAGATCACTTAATTGTCCCTAGAATTGTGAGCTATTCATTTATTACTTTATTATCTTCTAGCCTACCAGAGATGATCGGGGCTGGTTTATCACCCCTTTGGGACCTAATCCTTGGTGGACTGTGTTAGCTGCCATAATTCCAGCTTTGCTTTGTACTATCCTTATCTTTATGGACCAGCAGATTACAGCCGTTATTATCAACCGAAAAGAGCACAAACTAAAGGTATTCAGTTGCATGTTCATATGTTCATTTTCCCTTCCTGCTTTACGTTACTTAATGTACGTCCATTTATTCAAAAAGAGTTAATTTACTGTGCATTATTTAGCAGCTTCCTAAATCAATTAGAAAACTAAGAGCGTGTATTAATTTTGTGCGTGTGATTTCTGTGGTCTTTGTCAGAGACTCTTGTTTGCACAAGTTTTTTAAAAATGCGCCTAGAGGCACAGGCCCCAGTTCAGAAGATTACTTCTTACCTAAATGGGCTCAAGACCCTTTGATTTTAAAGAACACCTATTGTAAGTTAAGCAGTTGCCAGAATCTTTGCTGAATCAAAATCAAATGTATAACATATCTTGAGAACCAGACAGCATCTTTCTACTGTGTTTAATTTTGAAAATTTATTCAGGGACACCGCGTCTTATTTTTTTTTCATTCTTTATCTTCTGAATTTACATATAAGTTCTTCTTCCATTCCTTTCCTTTCTTCTTAGAGGAGGATGAAGTGTAAAAATTGAACTTGGAGACACATAGGGATCTTAAAATGACATAGGACAACTTCCTGCTCTGTTCTCTAACACTCTAGACGCCTGCAGATGGAGAGAGAAAGGGGGACATCACCTCTCTGAAAAACTGTTGGGCAAAATCTAACAGCAGGTTTCTCTACATGTATATGCAGCAAGCTTAGGCTTCTTTTGACATACTTTTACTAAACAACAATCCAATCCCAAATTGCTTTAGCAAATGTATTTGCAACCTTCACTTTGCACTGCCTCTTCTTGGATGATTGTGACATTTGATATGTTCTTTTTTTGCCCTTTTTGTCAGCCTGGCTCTTCATGTCAATCCATAGTATTGCATGTGGTTAACTTGACAGATGCAGGAAATTGCTGCCAAGCTTTGGAATGTGTTTTTTCAGTGCTGGCATCTGGGAGTCAGATGGTCCTCCTGGCTGCCCCCTTGTCTTGCTGTATATTAGTTTTGCTGGGGTCTGGTGTATCATCACCTGTTGCTCTACTTCCCTTTTCTCCCATATGTCAGTTTCCTCAGAGTCATGTAAAATGTGAGGACAGGATCTCTGATTCTGTATGCATTAGTAGATACATTCCTCCTAAATGTGTCAGAAGGTAAAAAAGGTGTCTCTGTTAGGATTTAGAATTAAGCTCTTTCTGTGAATGCATGGATGTATATAACTAAATCCTTTATTTGACATATCTCTGAATTCAGCAAGACATGTTTTGGATGTCAGACTGATAAGCAACTTCAGGGAGGCAACAAGGTTGATGAAACTGGGGATTTTGTGTTCTGGGTCATGATTCCATAAACTCAGATGCTTCTCATTTTAGAAATTAAACTTGTCTTCAGAAGGAGAGAGACAAATAATTTCTAACTTGTTTTTCCCCCATTTTGTTATACTTTCCATAGCAGTTCTGAATAGTGTACATTTGAGTTTTTGGCAGCCTCTGTAGCAAAGCCTTCCAAGTTTGATTTAGTTACTTTTTATGTCAAAAGCCATTTGCATGGGTTTATGGGCAAGATTCTGGTTCTGCATATTCATATTGCTTGCATGTGCTTTAGTGTAAGAGCAGGAAATTGGACTTGGGGCCCTGCTACACATTCAAATTAAAGCTGGATAGAAACCAGCTATAGAGTTGTTACACATTTTCAAGCACTAACCTTATAGCTGGTTGGCTGTTTTTGTAGCTGGACAGTCATTTTTATAGTGTGATAATTACTTTGCATGTGTGGCTGGTCTAAATTTATTGCATGATTAACCAGTTAATTGTGTAATATATGTAACTTGTAGCAGGAGCCTTGTTGTCATTTTGGAAAATATTGTGGGATTTACCTTCAGGTGACTTTTTCTACTAAAATAGTTTGAATTCTAAATACAGAGGGAGAATCGGAGTCTAATGATGCTCTCTGGGTATTCAGAATAAGAAAAAAAACCTTTGTAGCTTTGACATCAAATTAAGTTACATGGACAAGCTTTGCTGATCTCTGATGAGGTGAGCTCAAAGAATGAATGCTTATGGTCAGAGCCAAGAGTTTTACTCCCCTCTGCTCTGTAACAACAATATAATTTTACTCTGTTATTCTACAGATTAAGTTATTGTCTAACACAATCAGACTCCAAAAACTGAGTTGAATACTGTCTTTTCCCTTCCTATGGGATGTCATTTCTTAAGAATGTAATGGGAAAATGAAAAGTGCCATGCCTGGTTATTTTTCCTTTAAAAAACCCCTTTTAACTTAGAGAAGACTGTTTTTACCATGGTTAAAAGTAGAAACAAAGGGGAAAGAGTCGTAAATAAATCTCATTTCAATATGGTTATGATGCTAACAACTTATTAACTTTAAATATGATAAAACAATAATATGAAGATACTGCCAAAAGATATGTGTATCTAAATAGTCTTTTATGAACTAAACTGGTTTCATAGTCTCTGACTTAACAACATTCAGCAGTGTTTTGTGGAGGGAAGAATCAAAAGGTGTATCTTTACCTTTTGTGTAAGGATGATGGTTTGTTCTCTATTAAGATTTTTTGTAACTTGAATCCAGTGCATGCACAAAGCATCTTGTAGTGACACCATTGGTGTAAGAGGCATCCACTCTTTATCCATGGAAGAGGTCCAGGTAAAGCAGCAGCCATGCATATTTCTCATGATGCCCCACCAGTGTATCTTAGACTTCATATGAAAGGACCATATTGAGAGATGCATGAACTTGGCATCTTCCATTAAAAAAAAGCCATTTTGGAGATAGATTCTTAATGTGGGCTCTTTCGCACAAGGAACTAGACAAAGATCCACAACTTATTTCATGTAAACCAATAAAAATCCACTGTATATTGCCATTTTTCCCTCGTTGATTCAATCTGGGTAGCACGTGGAGGACAGGTATTTCTTGCTAAATGTATGAATTTTTAAAAATTGTTTCTAATTGTTAGGAATGCCTGCTGCTAGAGATGTCCTGAATGCAAATGCCATTTTATATCTTATCTTGTTATTGTTTCTGTTAACAGAAAGGGTGTGGATATCATCTCGACTTGTTGATGGTGGCAGTCATGCTCGGAGTATGCTCCATTATGGGACTGCCATGGTTTGTTGCTGCCACTGTGCTCTCTATTTCCCATGTGAACAGCTTAAAATTAGAATCGGAATGCTCTGCTCCAGGAGAGCAGCCCAAGTTTCTTGGAATACGGGAGCAGAGAGTTACAGGGCTCATGATATTTGTCCTTATGGGCTCGTCGGTCTTTTTGACAAGTGTTCTTAAGGTAATTCTGGTGAATAAGACAAGAGTTAAGAGTACTATACTGCACAGAAAATGTAATTATGCTTTTATCTAATGAGTCACTGGCTGTCTCTTAACATACAGCCTGCTAGTTGGCATATTGTAGTGTAGGGCTGCCCAACTTCTGAGCAGCTGGCTGCCACATGCCATGCAGGGTATGGGTCCCTCAGACTATAGGCCTTATTGCCACAGGCTCTGTTTCCACTACATAGGCTGTGTGGACTCCCTGGGACCCCATAGGCCATGCTGCCCCCACCAATGGCAGGGGCAAGAAGTAAGAAGTTGTGGGATGGAGGTGGAGCCTTTTGGTGCTGGTTTTAAGACTCAGATACCTTGTTCCAGGCAGACCAAGACTCTCAGGCTGACTATGACTACTCCATTTGATAACAGGCAAATTTTATTGATTTACAGTGATAGCAGATAAGAATAGTGCAAACAATCTATATCTACCAGTCCCAGGGTTGTCATCAGAGGGAAGGTATGTTTGGCCAGTATGTGAGCTTCACTTTGAGGTTCTCTCTTGAATGGCAGATATCAGCAGCCTGGAGGTTGGAGGCTGATAGGGTGGGTGAGACGGGCTGGTGGTATGCCCTTTGTCCATGGTGCTTTGGGTTCCCCTCTCAGGGACCCTTTGCTGCTCTGAAATCCCTCCTTTTATATCCTATCTTCCTTCTGATGATTCTTCATCTTTGGACATCACTGATTGGTCTCTCTGTGGTCATCATACATATGGTCCATGTTCTGTCCTGTCAGCATATCCCTTTGTTTCACAGACCCATCACATGCATACATTCTAATTTGGTTCTTTCCTGGTCTTCTCCTAATTTGGTCTGTTCTCCAAAATTGGAAATCTCAAGGGTTCTGAAGTTGGGCACTGTGACCCAGTGACACCTTAACACATGTTATGGAACACTGTGGCACATGTCTTGAATTTCCCAGCCTGTGTGTCTGCTTGCTGCTTGCCTGTGTCAGACACAGTGGGCCTTGAAGGCACAAACAGACTTTTAGAAATCAGTTAACCCTTGCCATTGCCTGGGACTTTTGTTCTAGCATATCTACTTTACCTACAAGCTAGTTCCCAAAAGCAAACCTCTAAATACCTTTTTCTAGCCATCAAAAATCCCAACAGCAGCAGGAGATGCAGTGTGGGTAGATGTGGTCCATCTGGAGCCTGCAGGCCACAAATTAACTGTGTGGGCCATGAGTTGAACAACCCTATTGTTGTGTAGTAATTAACTTTATTCTGATGCTGTTGATGATAAAATATCAACATCTAATATTTTCAAGCCAAATTGGTTGAAGGTGAAATTGCAGCCCAATTTAAGTTAATGAGAAGCATGCCATTGACTTCATGGGACCTAGCATTTTTACACCCTTTGTCTACAGTTGGACTAATGGTAAATTTTCATCTAAAAGCAAAGCCTTATTAAATTCCACCAGCAACAAATGTTCTTGTATTTGAGTAACTCAGGGAGATTATGAACAATTTCCAATGGCATTCTATAGTCAATATATTTGAAATACCAAGGAAAACTTTCATTTATCCTCTAAGGCAAGGGACAGAAATTACACGTAAACCAGTATAGGTGATTGGAAACCAGTCTAAACCAGTAACAGAACAGAGGTTCAGTGCATATAGACCAATTTTAAAATGGTGGAATCTGGTTTAAGACCTGGATGCATGTAGCGTCATATTTAATCAGTTTAAGTTAGATCGGTCTATCAAACTTCTGTTTGAGATACCCTCCTGACTTAAGTTAGGTCACAGTCCTCTGGCATCCCAGGATGCTTTGTGGCCCCCTGCTAATCCTTCCTTGAAGAGCAGGCCAGCTAGCCTCTGCTACTGTTACTCTGCTCTGGTGGAGCCAGGCTGGCCCTGCTCCCAGGCTGTCACAGAGCTGAGGCAACAAAGCCCCTGTTCCCCAGCCCTGTAACCTGCCTACCTCTGTCAGCCCTGTCAGGCAGCACGTAGGAGGCAGGGAAACAGAACCCCATGCCCTGGCTCTGGGCTCCTCATGAGCTGGGATCTGCCCAGCTGGGAAGAGCCCTGTGCCAGGGGGGTGGGGGGACATTCCCCTTCCCCACCCATTCAGGAGACCTGTACAGCCCTGCCCCCTGTAAGTCTCTGCCTCTGCAGGGTTGTGAAGACAGCAGGGGACTGGGGACATGAGCCAAGCAGAAAATGAGATA
Organism: Gavialis gangeticus; assembly: GCF_001723915.1. Lineage (NCBI taxonomy): Eukaryota > Metazoa > Chordata > Crocodylia > Gavialidae > Gavialis > Gavialis gangeticus. The sequence goes on from NW_017729031.1 coordinate 45,518,516, forward strand.
TGGCTCACAACCAGCTGTGCTTGGGTGCCTTCAATAATATCCATCACACTGGGAGTCATGCAAGAGCACTCCCTGCCTTCTAGCCTTGGCCAGTGCAGGCATCTGCCTGTCTTCCCCAACTGAAGAGTGAATGAGAGTTTGGTTCGTTAATGGTCCAATCTATACAGCTTAGAGCTGTGAAGACTGGATCTATTCCTCTTGGGGTTTTTTGTCTCTCTGTATTTAGCCTAAAAGTTCAATGTCAAACCAAATAGCTAAGGGTCTGTTTTCACCATCTGCATAAATGATCCTTAACAATATTGTGAATTATAGACAAAATTCTGGTCTCAGTGAAGTTGTTATGAAGAAAAGAAATTTCTTAATGCTCATATTTTGGAATAATATTGCAGTAAATATATTGGTAAGACTTCTTCACAAAAAATGTGTTGTATGCATTGCATTTAAAACAGATGCTTAAATATGGAAAGATTTCCCTGCCTACACACTTTGTACCAGAGAGAGTCTGCACACTTTAAACATAGATATTCAAATTCACAAAATTGTTGTAAAATAACTATATGCTCTATTTAAAGGCATATAACATACAAAAAAATCCCTTACTGATAAAATAAAACTGATTTTATTTTATTTTTTGCAGTATTTACTGTCTTAAGTACTTTTATTCCTGAGGGTGTGCAAATAACATTATATATAGGATTGTAAGCAGCTGTCCAACTGGTGGCCTCTGGGCTGCATGTGGTCCCTGCAGAGTGAACACATAACCCTGCACTCCCAGTCCTGGCACTGCTCCCGTTTGCTCTCCAGCTGCTGCTGGAGCACCCAGATTCCCCTTCCTCTTCCAGCTTCCTCTGCCTGGTCGTGCTCCTGGGTGTAGGGGAGAGTGGAGTGGCCCACGGGGTGGGGTGGACCGTATCACCAGGGAAGCTCAGGAGAACCCAGGAACCATGTGAAGTGCAGAGACATCAGTATGGCACATTGGAAGTTGCCTGCAATGTGCTGGGTGGGAACCATGCAGCGGCAGGTGGGTATGTGGTGTGTTGCAGTATGTCCATCTAGTGGGGGAAGGGGCTGCACAATGTGTCCATGCAGGGGTGGGGTGGGAACATGTGGCTTAGGGGCTATTCTGGCATTTCAGCAGCCTGTGCAGTGTTCAATCATGCTGTTCAGGGTCTGTCCCAGTATGCACCCCCAGGTTGTGTGTAGCCCATGTGGTGTATGGCGGGAGGGGAGGGGGGTTGTGGCCCTGGCCACTCAGAAGTTGGACAACCCTATTGTATGAGTAACCTATTTAAGTATATGATAAGGATGAACTGCTCTCTTTTAACTTATTGTCTACCACCTGGTATATTGCAGTGCAGGTCTGGCCAACTTCTGAGCAGGTGGGGATTACATGCCACTTGGGCTGTGGGTCCACAGGCCCCCTCTCCCCAGCAGCCCTCCTCCCTTTACTTCATGGGTTGTGTGGACTCCCAGTCTCCCAAGAGCCATGACACACCACCATCGGGGTGGGAGCAGGAAGCAGAAGCCAGAGGAGAAGGGAAGCCTAAAGGCCCCAGCAGCACCAGCAGATGTGGTAGAGCAGAGCAGCAGCTGGGCAGGAGCCCATAGGCCACACGTTAGCATTAGGTCTTGTAAACAGTGAATAGATTACGTAGTGGCAACTGGAAAACTAAAGTTCCAGGCAACAGTGCCTATGAGGGACAGATGTAGCAGCAGCTGCAGTAGCCTTTGAGTCCCCAGTGCAAATCACTCCAGGTACCCATTTACAGCCTGAGGTACAAGACATAAGGCTTGAGCCCAGCCCCTTTCTGGGTTTGTTCCAAGATTCTTTGATTTCTCTGCCATTGTGTTCCAGCAAAGTAGTACTACTAATTTTTACCCAGTTCCTTTAGATGTATACTAGTTGGATTAATTCTGGAACTAGACTTTGAATTAAAACTATTTAAAATATAGTATACATGAACTGATATTCGACATATTCTTTTTTTCTTCTCTCCCCTGCTTTTTCATCTGCAGTTTATTCCTATGCCAGTACTCTATGGAGTCTTTCTTTACATGGGTGCTTCATCTCTGAAGGGAATTCAGGTAAAATGGAGTATAAGAAAAATGTGCACATTTCTCTGTTAATCGTTGAGTTTAGTTCTAGAAAAGATGGCTATTTTTATCTTTGGCTCTGTTGATCTCTTCCTGTGTATAAACTTAAAGGCATGCTATCAACCTTAATGATCAGGCTTCTTCTTTGGTTCACTCTCTCTGAGCATTCCCTTGCCTGCTGACTCCTTAATTTCACCTTTGTCACTGTTGTTACTAGTAAACTTCCTCATGTGTCTTGTTCACACTAGTTCCTATGTTTAGCTGCCTTAAAGCTGGTGTAGCCAGTCTCTTGAGGATTCCTCTCTCTGAATTATCCCTTACACAGGGGTAGAGGAACCATGTCCGGCTCCTAATACC
>NW_017729031.1:45525966-45527997 GCF_001723915.1 Gavialis gangeticus
CTCTCTGAGCATTCCCTTGCCTGCTGACTCCTTAATTTCACCTTTGTCACTGTTGTTACTAGTAAACTTCCTCATGTGTCTTGTTCACACTAGTTCCTATGTTTAGCTGCCTTAAAGCTGGTGTAGCCAGTCTCTTGAGGATTCCTCTCTCTGAATTATCCCTTACACAGGGGTAGAGGAACCATGTCCGGCTCCTAATACCCCCCTCATGTCTGTCTAAGGAAAAGGCAGTACTCCTGTCCTTCCCCATAGCTGGAATGTCCCTGGAGGCTGTGCTGGCAGTTGGCTTGTTCTTGGCAATAATGTGCACATAGGGCCCTAGCCAGGATTTGCAAGAGTACAAACAGCACCACAGTATCTCATCTCCTGAGCTGTGCCAAGCACTCTGCAGCTGAGGCATAGGTCCGGCACTAGGACTTTTTGCACCATATCTCATATACCAGTGCAGAAATAAATGGAATGGATAAAAACAATCCTATGCCCAGTTTACACAAGCACTCCTGAAGCTGCGAGTGCTAAAAGAGCTACATCAATGCTGGGTAGTAGTGCAAAAAATTCCAGAGTGGATTCATACTTGTAGACTCCAGGAAAGCAGCATATACTATGAATTCAAGAGTGAAATGAAGTCTCCACAAAATGCTGGCAAGTGCACAGAGTAGAAAAGATGCTTTGTTCCTTTCCCTTTCTTTTTTTAATCTGATCACCATTTTTGCAAGTTGACAATGCCCAATTTATTTTTACTTTTGTTTATCATAGCCAAGGCTGGTAGCACCACCTATTAAGGTTGCCTGACACTTCCCAGTAGAAGACCCCTGTTTTCAGCTGCTTATAATTATGCCAAACTTTAACAGTTTGGGCTGAAATTTGACAAGTTAGGTGTTTGCCTCAGGCAGAACTACTTAGAACATTTCAATTGAAATGGTTCAATTGTGTCTGAGCATGAAGCAAGCAGAAAATATGTTAGGGTACAATGTTAAGAAACCTTTGCTTTCACAAGTTATAACACCCCCTTTTGGGAGAGAGTTAAAATTTGCAGGGAATTAAAATTTGACAGGTTCAAGTTCTTTCAGAGATGGGCCTTTTGCTGTTTCTGGGAAGATGTGTCCAATTTGTCCCAGCTAAGGGTTTTTAAAGATTGCCATTGGCACATTTTTGACAGAGGCTTCTTAGCATTCCCAGGGATTCTGCGCATGCTGAGTTTGGCTCATGTGCCCACAGATCCTGGGTATACCTGGACTGTACACGTGTTATCACCACAGAACAAGTAGTGCCTTGCCTACATGGTAAACTTACAAGGCATGGAAGCAGCACCTGCAGGCATGTTACATTACTCCAAGTGGGCTGCCTCCTAAACCAAAAACAGTGTAGCTCTCTTTCTGTAATGCCAGGAGCAGGTTAATTAGCATGGGGGAAAGGGCTAATTGGCACTGCCACTCAGCCATGCTAATTAACCTGCCCAAAGTCTTATTCAGATATAGTTTGCAGTTTAGAAAGCTTGAAAGTGCTGCTGGCAGGCACAACAAGTTTACCAAGTAGGCATGGCTCAAGTTGCTGTACTCCCCAGTCTATAGCATGGAGGCTTAGAAACCTTTCCCTGTAATTACTGTTCCAGACCAGTAACCAAGGAACTTGTGTCTTCTGCGACCCTCTGGTGGCATTTGGGGAGTGTACCAGAAAAAGTTGCCTGACTTAAATACAGAGAGGAGGGAAGGGAATAGATTGGCCCAAGTAGTCTGGTGAGGCTGACACTAGAAGTAAGAAAGAGAGAATAAGGAGACAATAAAATATTGAACAGCTGCTCATTGTTTTATCCCTTCACAATGCAGCAGGGGTCCTTTAGGGAAAAATCATCTGTGATTGTGTAAGCAAAGGCTATAACAATGCAACTGTGCAAAGCGCCCAACCTGAGGCTTTGCAGTCCACTTCTATTCAGGCAGTTCCTATCTGTTAAATTGGGAAACCTGCTTTAATAATGTTGTACAGTCTTTGAGCAGGAGAGGTGTTTATAGACATGCTCTGGGAGGTGTGTGT
>NW_017729031.1:45528008-45531257 GCF_001723915.1 Gavialis gangeticus
AGGAGAGGTGTTTATAGACATGCTCTGGGAGGTGTGTGTGTGGGAGGGGTGCTTTAATAAGTGCAGCTCTGAGAGTTGTATTAATTAAAGCACCTGGAGTGTCATGTGTATCAGCATCCCTGCGCTGAAAAATTGCGATGGGGTGCTTTGAACTCAAGCTCGTTTTAAAGCTCATTTTAAAGTGGGGTCACTGCCATTTTTCAGCACAGGGACACTGATACGTGTGATGCTGGAGTCTGCTGGAGCACGGCAATTGCCACACTCCAGCGGACTTGATTAATCAATTAATTGAGTCTGCTCCAATGCACTGTAATTGCAACATGTTGGAGCAGCCTTCCTGCACATGTATAGGAGCCCAGGCGTTTCTGATACATGTTTGCATGGCAGACAATACAGTGGGATCTGATTCTTACTGGGCTCTTTAGGCACTGCTATTTAAAAGTGACGAATAATGGGGAAAAATATGGATTAAATGAGGCATACTTGAAAGTGTAACCCACACTTCCAGACTTAGTGCAGTTCTCTTGCCTCTGGTGGGCCAACAGTGCTTAAAGCAACAGAGCTTATTCCTCTAACTCAAGCAGTAACAGCTCATAGTTTTAGATGCCAGAAGTCTTTAGTACAGTCCCTACTACTGGATTATCTGTCCACGGTATTGTGTTCACACCAGTTGGCCTTTGAGTTTGCTTTAAACAGTGTGCGTTAACTATGTGGGCCAGTCCTTGCACATCAACACAGGTAGCCCTACACCTCATTTAGATGATAAAATGCGGCTTAATTTATTTCTCTCCTAGCTCTTTGATCGAATAAAGTTATTCTGGATGCCAGCAAAGCATCAGCCAGATTTTATTTATCTGAGGCATGTTCCTCTTCGAAAAGTCCATCTCTTCACTGTAATTCAGCTGAGCTGTCTTGTACTCCTGTGGATTATAAAGGTTTCAAGAGCTGCTATAGTCTTCCCCATGATGGTATGTTTTTTTTATTTCCACCAAAATAAAAGTTACTTCCTTTCCCATATACATAACAATTTTTTACGAACATTAATTTGGGATATGTATATTCAAAATCTCTCTGGGACTCAAGATCCATAGATGATTTCACACTACATGAACTAAGTACATTCTACATAAACCCTGAAGTTTTGGTTAAATATTGTTCACTTTATTATTGTTCACCCATGGGCAGCCAACTTCCTCTTTTGTGCAAGGGGCCAGAAGGATTCACTTCTTTATTTATATTTTTTGATATTGTTTGGAAATATTCTGCTTAATAGCTTTACATAAAAATGTTAATTCCCAAAGGGTATTTATAGTGCATGGGGAAACTTTAAGACAGTTGTGTGCATGCTTGAAATTAATAAATCCAGTGATTCTGTGGCTGGAATCAGTTATCCGGACTTACAGCACTGACTTATACAGAAATTAGTATCTTGTATCTTTCACACTTTAGAAGGAAGTTAGGGAAGACAAAGTGTCTCAGAATATACTTTACTCTTAAAAAAAAATCTAGACACTGAAATAAGTAACAGCAAGTTCCAAAGTGAAAGCTGAAACAAGGAAAAAAATGTAGCTTTCTTAGTTGACAAGGGAAGCAGGCCCAACTATTCAACTTGCATGGTTTGTGCTATGGATATTTTCCACAAAATTAAACACTTTTGGAAGTACTCTCCAAGCCTATTTTCCATTTTCACTTGTTTGCAATATCTTGACCATTTAAACAAATGTCTCAACCAGGTTTTAGCATTGGTGTTCGTCAGAAAACTCATGGATTTCTTTTTTACCAAACGGGAGCTCAGCTGGTTGGATGATTTGATGCCTGAGAGCAAGAAAAAGAAACTGGAGGATGCTGAAAAAGAGGTGGGTTCATTTTTCATTTCCTAATACTGTTCTAATCAATTTTTTATTAAATTATTTACAGCACAACTTGTTGTATATACTGGAGTGCATCAGTTCTTCGATATATTTATATCACATTTTAAAATTACAAATGTGAATTTCAATCCTGTAAATATAATATTGGCATAGTGTTGTATTGAGGAGAGGGAGACTGTAGGTGAAAGGGCTTTGAGAGATGCCTCTGGCTCCAAAATAAGAATCAAAGAAAGGGGCATGGTCTAATGTAGGCCAGAGTCTAATGCAACAGGCCAGACTTGGCCCACTGAAATGTATAGCCTGCGAGGTTCCCCAAGGCTCTGGAAATTTGGTAATAATAATTGCTGCTCCCTTGCTGCCAGATTTCTGGACCCTGCAGGCTGGATAGCATAGCCCTGTGCACCAGATCTTGCCAGTGTGTGACTGATCCAGACAAGTAGTTGAAGACATCAATCCCTCCTCAGTCTCTCTTCTAGAGTAAACTGTTCTAGTTCTTCCACTTTCTACTTCATTTTGAAACTAACATACAAACCATAGATATATGTTCCCATGCCTGTTGCTGTCATGATTCAGACTAATGGAAAGTATTCAAGGTAGTTTTTTCATGTACTTCTGGTAGTTGGAAGGAACCCTTTCCTTGTTATTCTTCTGTTTTGCTTTTGCATTGCTTTCTTTCAAATTCTTGATAGCATGACATCAAAAACAAAACTGGGAAAATCTATTTCTTTTGCTGCTACTTTATTTCAGTCACTGTCTATTTTGAGAGGTTATTTTTACATATTTTGGCATATCTAAATATTTGGAGCTATTATTAAAACTGTTTAACTGTCAGAAACTTATGAAACTGTGAAGCCTGGAAATGACAAATTAACTAGTAATAAAACTTCTGACATGTAGCCTAAAGAATTAATTGGAGAGTTGCTATCACAGAGGATTTATAAATAGAAATATTCTACCCACAAGAATATTCAGAAATAAAGTTGACAAAATCTAAAAACTTATTCGACTGAATCATGATTTCATCACTTAAGTTGTTTTTACGTTTCTAGAGCAGTTTTTCCTCTGACTTAGTGTACATTATTCACCTCTTCCTTACACAGATCTCCCCTGGAAACCATTTCAGAGTTAATCAGTTATATTGTTCTGAGGTGTGAAAGAAAAAAAAACACACTTTTTATGTTACAAAGAAAATGTAAAGATGGGAACTTTTTCTTTAAAATGTAATGGGAAAATTGCTAAGGAAGAGATTTCAGTTAAATTTTCCTTTTTGAAAAATCATACTGGCCTTTAGTAACTAGTTTCACATTATAATTATGGGCCAGGACAGTAAGCTATTAGGGCTGTGTGAGGCTTTGGTCGCTGATTCAATTTGGCAGAG
>NW_017729031.1:45531356-45531571 GCF_001723915.1 Gavialis gangeticus
GAGATTCAGAAAGATTCAATGATTTGGACATAGACACAGCTTTATGTCTTTTCTACATACCTCAAGGTACCAGCTGACTCATGTATGCTGAGATGGTGGAGCATCCCACAGGAGCGTGGGGGGTGGTCCCCAGTGCGCTCGGCAGCAGACCCAGAAGTGAACCAGAAGCACTTCTGGTCCACTTCTGGGTCTGCCAGGGAGTGCGTGGGGATCCC
>NW_017729031.1:45531622-45536488 GCF_001723915.1 Gavialis gangeticus
TGTGCCGGGGGGGGGGGGGAAGTCGTGGCACACTCAGTGGCAGACCTGGAAGTGGACCAGAAATACTCCTAGTCCACTTCCAGGTTCACAGCCAAGCATGTGAGGGGCCCCCCCACACTGCTGTGGGATGCTCCATCTGCCTCAGCATTGCAGCATTCACATGCCGTGCCTGGTACCTTGAGGTATGTAGAAAAAACATTTAAAGCTGTGTCTATGGCCAAATTGCTGATTCTCGGAATCAGTATCGAATCTTCAGATTCAAATTCAGCCAAATCAAATCAGGGACAGTGATCCGAATCAACCGAATACAGCCCATATTGCACACCCCTACAAGCTATGCCCCTGGCATGATGTCAGAGTGCCTGCCAGCCATTGACTGGCCTCTCTATTTAGGAGGGTTAATATTGATCAATCTCAATCATTCCAAACTGGTAGGAGACCACCTAATAGATTTAATAGGTTCTCTGGGTCATTTAATTTTCTTATAAATTTGTCGTCAACTCATCTTAAGTGCAGAGGAGCTTGGATTTGTCAGGTACCTTAGAGATTCTGCAGGGGTGCATGGAATGGGAGCTCTGAAGGGGAGCAAGGCTAGAAGCAACCAAAAATGGCTCTTACTTTCCTCCTCTTGCTGTTGTCAGAGGGAAGGGTGAGGTTGGGGGGGAGGGGCACAATAGCATTTTTTCTCCTTGAAATTAAATTTTTCATAAACTTCTGCAAACATGTGACCTAAAGGTCTTAATATATGACTTTCTTCATTTTGCATCCCCCCCTTACTATTCATGGGTGCCTTTGCATGTCCCAGGTGAAAATTTTCTCATTTAGTAAAAGTGTGCTTGCAAACTTAAGTTAGACATTGGTTGATTTTTAATGCACTGTGTAATGCAGCCAAACAGCCACTCTTACTTAGTATTTATAACTAAAATATATAGGTATATATGTACATGTACATATTTATTGTATATACATGTGTATGTGTGTGTGTGTAGCATAAAGTAGAGCATTATTCTTTAAATACATTTTCTTTATTGTAGATGTTTCATTTTGAAAGGTTTACAGCAAAAGGAATTAAAATAATATACTCATTTAAAGAACTTCAAGAAATATTAAATAATTAAAGATAAGAAAATAGTGATTTGTAAGATATGCATGTTTCAGCATTCAGAATATTGTTTAGTCTCTCACTTAGTCTCTCACATCTACATTCATCTTCCTAGGAAGAACAAAGTATGTTAGCAATGGAAGACGAGGGAACAGTTCAGTTACCATTAGAAGGACATTACAGGTAAAATATATATTTGTTTTTTATTAGTTTGTAAACATCAGCAGAGCACCAAGCAATGAAATAAAATTTTATCTGGGCACCATACATTGTTCCTCAGTCTTTTGTGACATACACTCCCTATCCTTTTACAGTGGTTTTAAAATACCACAGCGTGCACTTGGAGGTGGTAAAGCATAGTCTGGACTATGGGTTTCCAATGTGTGGCTGCCAGATGTGGCTCCTGATCCCCTTTGCTTCAGCCTCTCACCCATGCTTGCCTCTCTGACATGGCTCTTCAGTGGCAAAACTTGAGGAATCCCTAGTCTAGAGTAATGGCATCTAAACACTGGTCCACAACCCCCTGGTGCTTCTTGAAGCCATAATTGGTGGTCCATGGATCATATTCCCCATCCCTTTTCAAATCAGTTTTGAAGATAGACATGCATGTTGTTCCAAAACAAATTTTGAGTTGACAATAGGTCCATGTAGAAAATTGATCAGGGCGTTAGGAGCCAGGAAGTCCTTGGCTTTAGTTCTAGCTGCGTCATTGGCAAGCTGGGTAACTTCTTTGTTCCTCATTTTCCCCATCTCTATAGTGGTTGTGACATCTGTTTACCTTACTAAGATGATCTGGAGTGTTTTTCATGTTTTTAGAGTGTATAAGGAGTAAAGCATAAAATAAGTGCTATGGAATGTTTAGGTATTATAGAACATTTGCTAATACTAATCTCCTCATGACCTTAAGTTTTAACATCAGTTATTATATTGTATAAATGTATTGTCATCACTAATGGCCAATCACTCTTGCATGGTGTCTTAAATTATGAGTTTGATTACACAATGCTATATTGAGTATTCATGGTGCTTTCCTGTCTAGAGATGATCCATCTGTAATAAACATTTCTGATGAAATGGCAAAAACTGCTGTGTGGAAGACCCTGCTGATATCTTCAGAGAATGCAAAGGATAAGGAGTCAAGCTTTCCCTCTAAAAGGTTTTAAATTTTAGTCATCAATATATTAGGCCTTGTGTACTGGTGCAAAGTAAAAATTTGATCTTTAACTGAAAAATTAGGGAATAGAAAACATCTTTAGCTAAAGGTAAGATTTGAAGAATTATTTATTTGAAAATGTCTAATTAAAAATCCTGAGCTGCAGTAATACACTATCCCAAATAGTTGCTTGTTAGGGGATGCTACAATGGAAAAATACATCCTTCAGCATACCTGATACTTATATAGCAAACCATAGTCACATAACAATTGGAACCAGTGCAGCATCTTTTCTAGTTCTGTTTTGAAATAAAAATATGATCATTAATATGATGGAAATCTTCACAGTCAAATGGAATTAGAACTAACAAGAGTTATATGTTTACATTTAGAGCAGAATATAACCCCTAAAATCACAGCAAAAATATAATTTATTCAATACATTTCCATTTATTTAAAACTCACATTTAGAAGAGGTAAACATTTTTCCCATTTAGCATGAAGTTTAAAGTATCCAGGTTTATTGAAAAATGAAGAAAGGTTTATTTTTGTCAATGCCATAAAATACTAATATGAATATGAAAAATGTGCAGCATTACTATAACAAATATCTACTTCTGTTTCCATAAGTTTTAAATTAACATTATTTTCTACTTAATTGTCTCATATCACATTTCTATCATAAGCTCCCCTTCCTAATCACTCTAGAAGCTGATTCCCCAAAGGTAAGGCCCTACCCCTCAACCTACTTCTTGATTGCATCTTTCTATATTAAGTGGTGTCTTCTGGGAACCCAGCTGACTCTACCATGTGTAATTTTTGGGGAGACAAAATGAATGGAAAATTAAGCAATCAGTGTTACAGTGTTTCTGCTAAAATGATATTATTTTGTGACAGTTGATATTACAAGCTGTGTCTTGGAACATATTTTTAAATGTCTCCATATTCAAAGTTTTTAAAGAATACACTAAATTTGCCCTTGGTGTACATGTATTTCTTTCCTGTATTAGAGTTTTGCTTTTTTAAAGTATCTGAAATTTCTAAATCCTGAATTCAACTTCAAACAACTTGAAATATCCACATTTTTATTTCTATGGCAAAAGATGAGGTAAGGGAATTAAACAGAGTTAGTTGTGGTCCTAATTTTTGTCACCCCAAAATAGCATGCCGCTTCTTCAGTGTCTTTCTTGTCCATAAACAGCATAAACAAGATGAACGGTATGAATGGTTAATGACCAATAGTTTTCATCTCCAGCTCCCTTATGTGTTTCATTTTAATACTAAGTTATTATCAAATATACTCACAGTGGAGACTGTGTTCTGTCTCCCACTTTCTGTGTAGGCTCAGAAGGCCCTAGTCAGAATTAATCTGCTGGGGCCCCTCTGAACATGAGCAAAAAGGCACAGTTTGGCTGTTCAAGGGAAAACTCCCTACCTGTTTGCAGTTGTGCCCGCCAGATTGTGAAGGGTTGGAGAAGAAGCAGAGGTGATCTCCTGACCAGAATTCCAATTTCAGGAATGGATAGATTGAAATTTCAGTGACTACAGTCTTGAGAGTAGATTCTTTTACCCTCCGTTTCTAGAGCAAGCCTCATTCACTTGAATTGCATGTAGGGATCCAGAGTTTGGCTCATACTAAAAAAAAAATCTGTTTTTTAGAGGCTTATTTAAATTAATACCAGCTTGCTCAAAACTTTATTACTGTGGAAACTTGACTTCTGTGTTTGTGGTTGTAGCAAGGAACCTACAAGAGTTTCTCTGTTTAGCTCCATTAGAAACTGGTCTTGAACCTAAGACATACAAGGTTTTAGCCTGTGAGACCTTTAGAGATCAGTGTTCCTCTGTATTTAAGTTTAGATGGTTAGCTCTTCAGAGCAAGAATGACGTTACTTATTTATCTACACTTTTAAAAATAAGCAATTGTGCGTGTGTGTATGCGTGTGCATGTGTGTGCATGCATGTCTCAATACATATATATAACAAAAAAAACAATAGTCATTTCAAAATTATATGAGCCACATTCTCTGCTGGTATATAATGGTGTATTTAGTAACATGGAGCAGATAACTCAGGAGATAATTTAACCTTGGGATTCTAGTAAATGAGAAATTGAGTGTGTCCTGATACTTGTTTGCACTCCTTTTACTTAACCTAAAATTTAGAGTTTGTTTCTGATGTTCTTTCTCATGAGATTTAAATTATGTAAGAACTAATGGGTCCTGTTATTTCACTTGGTTAGAGTGTGGTCCTAATAACAGCAAGGTTGCCTCCCTGGTTGAACTAGATGACCTCTTGAGATCCCTTCCAGCCTTACTTCTCTATGGCTAAGTACAGACAGTCAAAAAGCCTGAGGCTGAATTGACACAGCCTTTCCAGGTTAGTTTAAGCTGCAAACATTAAACTGAGAAACAAGTGGACAGACATTCACTTTTGATTCAGGAAATGCAGCCATATGCCTGTAATGGCTCAGGCCAGAAGCCAGGGGCCACTAGAGCTTGGCTTTTGGCACATAGGCAGCATGGGCAGTGTGTTTACTTCCTCTTTTTGCTGCCCCCGAGGTCTCTGGGATTTGAAGTCCAGAATCATATCAGTAGGACTCTGCAGGGTTGTT
>NW_017729031.1:45541488-45560506 GCF_001723915.1 Gavialis gangeticus
AATGGTCTGCAATGGTGGAGGAAGTGGCTCAGAGGAAGCGACTCAGTCCATAAAGTCCAATTGCGGGGGTCCTCTTTGGGTGGAGCGGGGTCGTCCGTGGTGGAAGAAACCTCTCGAAGTGCAGCAAAGCGGGGGGGCGGTTCAGGCAGTGCCCTCCGGGTCCGGTCCGGCAGCAGCTCGTCTGGTGGGGTCGGTGTACTGGCGGTGGCCCGTGATGTGCTGCACGTAGATGTCGCAGGACCAGCGGATGGTGTTGGACACCATGAGGCAGAGCATCAGCTTGGCGTAGCGGTGGGAGACGCGGCAGGCGCGGAGGACGCTCTCGTTGCTGGGGTCCCAGGCTCCGAGCATCCCCACGATGAGCGCGTCCACCGTCACATCATAGCCACGGCCCCTCAGGGTGTCAGCCAGCGGGGTGTACTTCTCCCGCTTGCAAGTCCGGGCATCAGTGAAGGCTTGGCGCCGGTTCTCGAAGGGGATGGTGACATCCACGATCATGATCTTCTTGGCCTCTTGGTTGGTGATGACGATGTCGGGGCGCAGCTGGCTCTCGCAGCCTACTACATTCAGCCAGGTTTATCTTAAACCAGTTTCAGACAGCTTCAGCTGGCGACTGGGTAGGCAGATGCACAGAGCTGTACTGTGCAGACCACCTCATCCCCTCCAATCCTTTCATGCTCTCAGGGCTAGGAGGAGGCACTATGGGGATAGTTTCCAGCATGTGAGACCTTGCAGAAACAGCCTCAGTAGCAGGAGCTACCTTTGCTCCCTGCAGTTCAGGTCAGGGGCTGGGAGGGGGCAAACAGTGGAAAAAGCAGGGCACATCAGGGCCTTCCTTCACCATCTTTAAGTGGCAGCAGCTAGATCAGAAATTCTCCACTTTTTTAGCCTCAAGCCCTGCCCCCCAAATCTTTTCTGAATTTAGATCTGTCTCAGTGATTGTCAACTGGGATACTGTGAAATTCAGAAAAGTGTGCTGCCAATTATAATCCAGAAAAAGTCTGGCCCAAAATCAAAATTTTGGGAGATCCTGCCCTATGGTTATGTCCAGTTTCTATACACCTGTTTCTGCCATGAATTTATCAAGATTCATCTTGAAACTGCTTAGATTCCTTGTCTTCCTACCTTGTTTGGAAGGCTGTTCCAAACTTTACTCCTGAAAGGTCAGAAACCTAATGTCCTGTTTAAACTTATTCATGGCCAGCTGGTATATACTTGATTTCTTTATCCTTCTAGGTACTTAACTCCTGAATCATCCTCTCTAAAGCCTTCATTTTTTATGGCTAAATGAATCTCTTCTCTCTGGTCATAGAGTCTCCATTCCTTCATCATCCTAGTTACCCTTCTGTCTATCTGTTTTCACTTTTAATCCATTTTTTTTCAGAACTAGATGACCAGAACTGTACACAATACTCTAAATGAAGTAATCAGTGCCTCATATGATACCAACACTTCCTTCTGCTAAAAATCCCCACCTAATTGATCCTAGGATTTTATCACACCGAAGAACTTAGTAAAGGAGACCTTTTCTTGTAAGCAATTTATTGAGGAGCTAAAATCCACTCTTAATGTTAGCTGTCAGATGAGATACATCATTGGCACTATTTCTATTGACTTGCCTGCACAGGGAGATTAGCATACAGTAGATGCGTCAACACCAGATGTGTTACTGCGCAGTTGCTTAATTTACTTCACAATAAGCATGAGCATCTACATGTGTGCATGCTTACTTCACAGTAAATTCCCTTAATTGTGCTTAAATTTGCTCCCCACAAATACCCAAATGCAGGCAGAAAATTTAAGTGTGATTAGTTACTGCTCAGGAACACATGTGTATACATGACCAGGCAACAAGTTTGCTGCTGGGTCTGCCCAGCCACTATGGCCAGCCACAGTGCTCCTGGCTGGGAGCCTGTCCTGCTCCAGGGCTGGGTTGCATCACTGGCAGCCCCTGTCTGCAGGCTTTAAAAGGCAGCAGCCATAATCTGCCCTGGGGCACACACCACAGGAGCCTAAGGGCACTGCAGGTTATATGTGTCTCCTGGGAAGGCCACAGCCCTGCTATGCCTGCCTCCCACCACCCCAGCAGTGCTGCTGAGCCTGTGGCTGTAGCCTCTGGTCAGGCCTGCTAGCCCCCAGGGCCACCTGTAGCCAGCTCAGTGCAGCAGGACCAGCACCACCTCCATGCTGCACACCTCCAGCAGCCTGCCCTGTGACTACAAGTGCTGCGGGGCATAACCTTAGCCACGTGTCTCCCAGTCCCATGCCATGCCCCTGTGCTGGGTACTGCTGGCAGCTGCCCAGAGCCAGCAACAGCATGACAGTCTCTCAGGGGTTCAGAGCCAGTGCGGGACCCACCATGTCCTCCTGATCCTCCCTGTCCAGGTCCATCCCCGCCTGCATGTGCACACCCATGCCATCCACCCAGGGCCCCAGCTGGAGCCAGGAGGAGGTTGATGACCTCATGGTGTTCTGGGGCAACATGGAGGCGCAGAGGCAGTTTAACTGGGGTGGGTTCTTTAATGCCCACATTTATGAGGCCCTGTCAGGTGGGATGCAGGAGCAAGGGTACTCCCAGTTGGCATGGAAATGCCACATCAAGGTCAAGGCCTTGCAGGCACAGTGGGTGGCTATGACCAACCACAATTGTTGGTCCAGTCGTGCATGCAAGACCGTGCCCTTTATGTGACAGCTAACCTGTATTTTGGCACCCTAGGACATAAGCTGCAGCCATGCAATTTATACTAGCATGGGCCCCTGAGCCCCCACCCCGTCCTGACCCCTCTGAGGGACCCTCAGGTGTTCAGCATCCTGACCAGCTCCCCTGATGCTTAATCCACTGGCAGCTTGGGAAGCCCTGGCCAGTGGCTGCCTTACCCACTGCATAGCTCCAGACCTTGCCACAAGAAATGTCTGGCCATGACACTGCTGGCTGTCAGCTGTACCAGCTCCTTTCTGGGGGAGGCCCCAGTCCAGGCACCAGTGTGCTGCACACTGCAGGCTAAGGACACTGGGAATAGCTGGATGCCATCACTAATGGGGAGAACTGCATCGAGTCACCAGCTTCACCGCCCTGACACATGGTAAGCCGTACATTGGTAGGAGGGCCCTTCCCCATCCCTGCCCCTGGCCCTAGCCCCTTCTCCCTACCTGGCCCACTGGCATTCCCCTGGCCCTGGGTTCCCCACTACAGCACACAGAGAGGAGGGACACAGTGCAAAACTTTATTGTGCAGCCTGCACCCCAACAGCTAGGCAGCCAGGGGCCTCTCACACCAATGCCAGTGGCAATGTCTTCCTCAGCAGTGGAGGCGGGGCAAGAATGTGTAGCAGTACCACAGGTAATCCTCCAGGTAGCAAAGGAGGTAGTGGAGCAGTTCAGGCTTCCCCCCACACTGACGTAGCTCGTGGTCCTGTACGAGGTGCACGGGTTCTCCTGAGGTACCATGAGGATCAGCAGCAGGAGGGCATAGTGGGTTGAGCACCTCTCAGCCTGCACAAACAGCTCATTGAACACCAGCCAGGGCATGCACAGCAGGGGGCATGCTTGGGGCAGCACAGCGGAGGGCCGGGGGGCAGCCCCAGGGCACTTCCTATAGGGAGGGTGGTGGCACAACCAGCTCTTCATCCCAGTCATCTGGGAGCCTCATGCGCCCCAGTCCCAGGCACTGTGGGCTGGGTGGCCTGCGGGGTGAGGTGAGGAATGGGGTCTGGAGCCACAGCAGCAGGTGCTGCCAACAGCCTAGCCTGTCCTGGGAAGGGGGTGGGGCAGGCAGGGTGCCTGTGCCCAGAACCCAGTGGGCCACCAGCCCCAGGGGGGCAAGCAGGGAGAAGGGGCTTGGCAGGTGGCCACCTGGGCCTAGGCCTGACCACCTGACTTACCATGGTCCCATGCATGGCTGGCTCCTGATCTGAGGTTGAGCAGTGCACAGCCCCTGGTGGAGGCCAAGGACAATGACTGCCAGACCCTGGACACCATCCTGGGCCTGGCAGTCTTGTGCATGCCCTAGCCCCACAGGCTCCCTGACAGCCAACTGCCACCCTCCAGTAGGCCCCCACCATCGTTGCTGTGGCTGCCATGGCCCCTGGACCCACAAGGGCACAGCCTGAGGCCAGGATACTGTCTGCCTGGCCTCAGGCTCTGCCCCCTAGGTGCTTCCATCCCACGGTCCCCCACTCTGGGACACAAAAACCTAGACTCTTGTAAATGGTTTTGAAACTAAGAGGGTTTTTTTATTGTAAGTAGGTGGGGAGGGTGGTGAAGGGTCTCTGTGTATTGGTGAGGGAGTAGGGCTGTAAGTGTTAGGGAGAAGGGAAGGAGCTCTATGTTGAGTGGGGATGATGGGAGGGAATAGGATACTGTGATAGGAATAAAGATTTCTTGTTTGGATCAAGAGTCCTGGCATGCGTATAGTGCTGAGGGTGGGCAGGGAGTAGGGGGTCTGTGGTGGAGCCAGCAGTGGTGGAGCAGGAGGGCTAAAAGGGGTGCACCAGAAGGTGGTCCACCAGAGCCTCCCACATCTGAGACCCTGCCCTCCAGTGGCAGGTGTGTGGCTCACCTGGGGCCTCACCAGGGGGCATCTGCTGCTGCCACTGCCACTGCTGCCACAGCTCATGCTTCTACTGCCAGGCTGCCTCTGCACACCATACCTCTTCCGCCCAGGCCTCATGGAACACCTCTCCCCAGACCTTGCAGATATTTTGTAGTACACAGGCTGCAATGATGACCTGGGGTAGGTTTTTTTTGACCATTCCAAGGTGGGCAGTGATGGAGTGCCAGCAGCTGATTAAGGTGGCCAAAGGCACAGTGGACCCGGCCCAATTAAAGTGGGCCTGCCTGGGATCCAGGTTGCCACTGTAGGACCTCATCAGCCAGGGAAGGAGTGGGTAGGCAGAGTCTCCAGTGAGCAGGGGTGGGACAATGGCACCCAGCTGCAGGTCTGCCACTCTGGCATGAAGTGTCTGCTCTTCATCAGCGTGGCCAGTCTGGAGTTTTGGAACATGTGGGTGTCAAATGCACTGTCTGCCCAGCTGGCACTGACATATGTGAATATCCTTTACCCCTGCAGCTATAATAGGGGTGGTATCCATGGGGCAGGCCCGTCACCATCTAAAGTCCCAATACACTGGGGTAACCCTGTAACTACTTCTTGGGAGGTCATGGACATGGAAGACAGTGTCTGCCAGTATGTCTTGGCTGACACTGCACACCTCCAGGACAGCCTTCTCAGCGATGGCCTTGCCTATGTGAAACAACTGCCCCACCTACTGCAGGCTGGCAGGTGTGGCCAGCTTGAGCAGTGCCAGGGCCAGGCGGGTGTCAGTGGAGAGGGCCAGGCACATTCTAGTATCCTGGCACTAAAGGCAGGGCCAGAGCTAGTGAAGCAGGTCTGTGAAGGTGGCCTGGGTAATCCAAAAGCCATTGATCTACTGCTCATGATCTCAGTTCTGCTGCCCCAGGTGCTGCCACTAGTGCTGGCGGGCATGGCGGGCCCAGAAGCAGTGGGGCTGGAGGCCCAGCAGGGTGATGGCAGCTCTGGTGGTGGCGTCCTGGAGCCTCTCATCAGTATTGTGGCTGGCAGCATTTGCACAGCAGTGGGGGCCCTGGGAGGGCATGCGGCAGGTAGGCAGATGTTGCTGCACATGGGGGAGCTGGCTGGGGTGAAATTGCCATTGGCCAGGCAACAGTTGGCATGGGGGGCCAGCAGGGTAACTCAAGTGGCTAGCAGGATCAGGGGACCCTGTTCCTCGCTACCAGAGCCAGGGGCTGGGGCAACTGTAGCGCAGGCAAGCAGAGGGGGTGCAAATACAGCTTCCACATGCTTCTTCTGTGCATGCCACACTGTTCCTCTGTGCACACAAACTGGCTGCCCAGAGAGCACAGGATGGGGCTGGGTTTTAAAGATGGCTGCCAGGTGCTGGCAGCTGGGGCTGGAGCCTGAAGCTCCCTCTGGTGGCCACAGGGGCACATGGCAAGGCTGAAGGCACCTGGCAGCAAATTTTCTGCCAGTTCCCTGCACATGTAGACACCTAGCCAAAATTGCTTACTGTGCAGTAAATCGAGTCATGGCTAAATGTGTGTGTAGACATGCCCAATGAGCTAAAGTGTGAATTGACAACATACTGGCTATTCTGCAGTAACTCCCCAGGTGACCAGTATAATTGTGCCTGAAGCTTCAGATAGTGGGTTCTGCTCTGCCCCACCCCCTTTTTTTTGTGGTGGTGGTGGGAGGCCTTGGGGTAAGCATTACCAAGGGCATCCTGTTGGTCCTGTTGAAGGGGTAAAGATAGGTAGGGCCACAGTGAGGGTAAGCCAGAGGGAGTGTGGTTAAGAGAGAGGGACACAGTCTTGGAAAGGAGGGCTCCTTATTTCTGCCCTCTACCATTGACTGAGGAAGGCCTAAAACATAAATCCTGAGCAAATACTCTAGCCACTTATGGAGGAGGATCATTTTGCTGCCATGTAGATGTCTAGCTGCCAGGACAAAAAAACCAAAAACAACTCTCCTCCCCACTACTAAGACGCATATGGCTTAGGCATTCAATAGGAAGCTGGAATCTGAGCACGCAGAATCTTGACACAAGATAAAATTTCCCATTGGAGCAATTGGGAAGCCACAAATCTCAGGCACAATGATCTAGTTCTGGAGGCATCTAAGGGTGAAGTTACACATTACACATATATCCGTGGTTTTCAACCTCTGGTATGCAGACCCCTGGGGGGGGGTCTACAGGCTATGTCTAAGGGGTCCATGAAAGATAACTATGATCAATAAAAAGTATGTGAATGGCCACACTTAAAGTTCAAAGGGGTCTGCACCTCCATTCAGAATTTTTTAGGGGTCTGCAAATGAAAAAAGGTTGAAAACCAGATTAATTTTTACAAAATGATTGAAAGGAATCCCAGCTATTGTGCAGCACACAGGCTGCAATGATGACTTGGGGGACGTTGTTCTTGGCCATTTCAATTTATTTTTATAAAATGAATGAAAGGAGTGCCACAGTCATTAATATAACTGATTTGACCATGCATTGTAAATTTTGTCTTTCATCCCAGACTAGCACAGGTTATGTAAGTAGTGCAATATTTGTTTCATTTCACGGTTGTCTAAATGTCTGCACAGTCAAATATCTGTGAAAAAAATCTACTGTAGCCACTGCAAAAATCTTCACTTTACTTGCTGGGTATTGCCCATTGAACTAAGGACACTTAAAATGTGAGTGTCTGCACATTAAAGCTTGCTGACTTGTGCAAAGTAAGTGACCTCTGAGCATCTGAAAGTTACGTCACTTCAGGCAAGGGTTAATGCTGGGCTGTGCTACTTAGCTTGTTTTAGGGTAACTTCAGCCTGTTCCAGGGATAAAACAAGC
Source organism: Gavialis gangeticus (assembly GCF_001723915.1). Lineage (NCBI taxonomy): Eukaryota > Metazoa > Chordata > Crocodylia > Gavialidae > Gavialis > Gavialis gangeticus. Next base: position 45,548,859 of record NW_017729031.1, read on the forward strand.
AATTTGCAGTCCTCCAACAACCCAGGATGCACCACTCTCAGCTCCCCTCTGCCCCCAAACTAGAGCAGGGGTTGAGCCCAGGCACCCTAGCTCCTGGCCATGCCCCTGTTCACCAGCCCTCTAGTGGCAAGACGGAGCTATGCAGGCAAGAGCCAATCTTAGCTCAACACGCGACTGCTCACAGCACATTCCAACTTTTAATACTGTTTAACATTTCACAGTTTTGTATGGGTGAAGTGTAACACATAACTCCACCTTAAGTGCTGTCCACTGAAATGTATGGGCAAAATAGTCATCTGCAGGGGCGCAAGCCTGTATGCTTGTGATCCACTGAAAGTACTGGAGAAATATTTACTTACATGGGTAATGTAGGATGCCTCCCTGATTCTGCTAGTGTATACTAGGACCTTGCCAGCAGCCATGCTTTAAATGCCTAGTGGGTGAAACAGGAGTTAGCCCTAAGCATTCACTTAGAAGTTAGTGAAAAGCAGGTAGTCTGCTATACATGTATACCCTCACTTATTGTGCACTTATTTCCCCATGTAGACATTACTGTGAGGTAATGAGGCAGACAGGTAAACACCCTATTCTAGACAGGGTGACCAATTCCTAGCTGAAATCAGTACCTTCTGGATGTTTCCAGAAGCACCCCTTGTAGCTGCCATAGCTACAGGGATAGATACTGTCAGGAATTAACTTTATCCTTGAAGAGCTGTTTGTATAAGGAAATCTATGCAATTGTGTGCAAATGGTTATGCACTCAAATTTTAGAGAAACAATTTTGGAGGTTTCTTTGAAAAATAGTCTCACCTTTTTGTAATTTTAAACTTTGCCTGTTTCATTCTATTAGGGGCTTGTTCCCATGGAGCTCAGTACATTACATATACTTTGCAGGTTGGTATTCCAGAAATATATACCATGAATTTGGTTGCCAGGCCAGGTTGAAGGTGTTGTTGAATCACCTGCACTTTGGAAACAGCTTCAAGTTTTTGCTAATGCAACTAAGGTCCACAGCAATTCTCTTTATATATAATGTGACTTTTTCTGGTGCAAGTGTTCATAAAAACAGGACTCTTGGCAGAGAGAAGAATATACGCTTCCAAATATTGCATACTGCTTTCTCAAGGCAAATCATCTCTATTTTCTAGTAAAATAATGCCAGAATTTGAGTCCAAGCTGTGAAAGGTTGTTCTTGTTACTGTTTTGCCAAAATCCAACTTGTGCATGGCTGGGATATACCGTTTAAAAACCTTTTCAAGTATGTGCTTAATCAGAGACTTGAAATAAAAAAAATAGTCTTGAAACTGGGTTTCTTCCTGAAGATAGGAAGATTGAGGGGTATGCATGGATAGGGACCTATCAAATTTGAGGGAGCTCCCCCCACTTTTGCAGGCAGAATGTGGAGTTTGGCAGCTATTTCACAAGTGGAAAATGGTGGCCTCTCCCCAACACCTCTGATTGACTGAGGCGGCCCACAGAGGCATTGCCTGCTTTTGCGGGCAATGCTGGATTTCATGAATTTCATGAACTTGCAATTTCAGTAGGTCCCTATGCATGGAATAATTATAAATTGGCTTCCACAGTATACCTTCTCATCAGGTAGGTTTTCTCATAAATGTAGATTGATGAAGGAGACTGCGCTTTGTAGCAAAGAATTACTGTGACTTCTTGTTTGTGCCATTTTACAAAATGCTGGTATTGTCTCAAAACTGCACCATTATCTTTGTTTTAAATAAACATTAACAGTTCTATTTGCCAACAAACTTGGATCAATCTTTGCTTGCATGCTTGCTGATGTGTATGTCTGTGCATTTTCAGTTATTCTCTTATTTACTAAAATGCTGGTGATGTCTTCTGTACCATTCAACACAGCAATGTTCACTCTTGCTTCCCAGTTTGTGCCATACAGCATGAAAAGTAAATACAAACAGAATCAGTGCTGTTTTTTTCAGCTAAAACACTAGCAAGCATAATAGCACTATTTTAATAGGTACTCTTTATTTTCCTTTTAGTGCTGAAATCAGAAGAGAGAAGAAAGCTGACTCAGGGAAAGGTGTTGACCGGGAGACTTGTCTATGACTTGTTCTTCAATTTATTTTTACAAAATGAATGAAAGGAGTGCCACAATCATTGATATAACTGATTTGACCATGCATTGTAAATTTTGTCTTTCATCCCAGACTAGCACAGGTAATGTAAGTAGTGCAATATTTGTTTCATTTCACGGTTGTCTAAATGTCTACACAGTCAAATATCTGTGTAAAAAAAATCTACTGTAGCCATTTCCAAAATCTTCACTTTACTTGCTGGGTATTGGACATTTAATCAGTATGGATTTCATGCCATCAATTTAGTAAGCAAAGTTTCTTGCAAATTTTATTTAATTGCTAGTAGGCTTGTACTGTATTTTACTACTTTACCTGTGTGCAAATCCTGAATATCTAATTTCATTCCAGACTAACTTGAAACAGAGACTCAGTTCTTTTTTTATTTTTACAACTTAGCTCTAATAATTTAAGGAGACCCAAATTAACAAGTAAGAACCAATTGTAAAGATATTTTTAAAATAATAACTGGCCTGACCCTGCAACCGTGCATTAGGATATTCCTTACCCATGTGAGTTGTCCCAGTGAAATCAAGGATTACTCATGTGAATGAGGATTGCAGGATCACATCCTATATTTGTGCAGTTTTCTTGATTTAAAACTGAATATTTAATATTCAATTTTTTACATAACTGGAACCACAAAGTCATATCCTATATATATGTTCTTGCACCTTGTTTGAAAAATCACATCTGTTGATGTGAAATATTCATACAGTATTTGCTAAAAATGCAAGCTGTGATTACAATATCCAATAATGTACTGTATTAAATGTTGCTGTGGTAGGTCAAACCTGCAGTATAATGTTAATGAACCCATTATTTTATATTAGTGGGAGTTTTGTAGATATAAAGCTTTACCAGAAATATGCAGTTTTTGACCCTCCCAGTGGTGATCAGTTATTTCTAGTTTACAACCTAATATACCACCCACAAAATTACACATTAAATTGCATATTTATTCTTCTACTAGCAATCATGTATTTCTCTACTCTAGAGATGAATAATGTATTAGAGACTTAGAGGTGTCCTCCTGTTATTTTTGTTACAGGCAGTTTTCACTCTTCCATTAAATGCATGTTGATTAAAAATAAAGCTCAACATTGCAAATTAAGACATGGCTTAAAGCCATTACAAATAAGTCTTTCCAGTACATACCAAACAGATTTTGCTATGGACCCGATTCTTACTCAAGCCAAATTTCTGTGTAAACAAGGACTGCAAGATCAGGCTTTCAAAGCATTATTCAAAGTCACTATTTTTACTTTTTTATTTTTTTAAAACAAATTTTAAAATGATTAAGGAATTCTAAGTCCTAGGAATGAGGCAATAGTTTTGCAGTCTCTACAGTAATTAATTTATAGGGCTTTAAGGTTTCTTAGTTTTTCCATTATACTAATAATCTCTTCATGGAGCTGACAGGAATGATTTTTTCATAGCCAATGTGGTCAACACATTAAAACATTCCTTTTAACTCTGTTTTTACTAATTCAGCCACTGCAGAAAAGACTGTAACTGCATTCTGTTGCGTTGCAAATAAATAGGCTCACTGTTTTAAACTCTACTGAGTATTATTAAAGCCCTTTAAAGGTCATTTTTATGGAAATTATATTTAATGGATGCAAAGAAGGATTTACATTTACTAAAACTATTGTTTGTATTTATAAATTTCTGAATAAATACAGATGCATTAAGGTATAAATGCTTTGGTTTTGTGTACTTGATACATTGTAACATTCCAATTGTTTTAAAATTAGAATAGAAGTATAATACCAGTTTGTCCCTGGAAGCAGCCTGCTGGTGTTTTAATATGTTGCTGACTTTCTGTTACAGATGATCAAAATGTATTTGAAGTTTCACATGACCAACTCTTAGGATATTAAGAAATCAGTGTATTCAATGGCATTCTGTACTTCTGTTCAGTATTTGAATATTTTTTTACAGTCATTCAGTTCTTGTGTGGATTTTAAAGCTACTTCAATGTTAATCTCAACATTTTGAAACCACACACAATATAATGCAAATGTAGTGTTATATATTTACTTCTAATTTCGTATTCCTGGTCAAAACTACCAAATTTCATGGATGTAATTTATTATAAAAGTTTAAGTAATGTGAACATGTGAATAGACTATTGTGTTTTTCACAAATAAGAGATGTTATGTGGAAATAAATATTTATCCTAACTAATCTTCATTTTTCATTTTTACAAGACATGGATAAAATGTCTGTTCTGTAGGATGTGAATGCACATGCTACAATGTCTGCCTTGTGTTATATGTTTGAAAGAGTACATCAGGTAGATAGTTGGAAATGTTTCACTTGTTCTCAGAGTCTGAAGATCTGAGATTAGTGAACATTTGTAATGAATAATTTGACAAATTTATGTCCTGATTCTGCCAGCTGTTCTGTGAAGGAGGACCTCTATGTCCAGGTAGAATTCCATGACAGTATCAACACTCTGGGTGTACTGGCTACCTGTGCTAGGTAACAAGTCATTTGCTGTGCTTTGTTTCTCATTGGGATTAGTTTGCGTCTAAGTGTTAAACTTGTCTTTTATCCTGGTGGGAGAGGTGTCAGGGCTTCATAATTGTTTTGTCCCAGAAGCAAACCAGAAATCAGGTTGTTCTTCACAATCAGTCTTGTTCCCACTCCCCTGACTTGCTCTTCATTGAGATAATCTATGCCATAGATAGGCCTGGTATATATTAATTCCCATGTCCTCTGTTGGATACATACAGTAGGGTATTTAACAAGCTCAGCCTGCTCCTAGCCTCTGCTATGTGCCTCACTGATGTACAGGAAGGAGCACTGTAGTCCTGTGGAGCAACTGCTCTTTCCATCCTCCCCTTCCATGCTGTTTAGTGAATACTACATACTTGAAAACCAGCTTAGCACTGCATGCTGTTCAGATGCTGTTGTATGTACTCTCACGCACACAGCTTATTTGTATTATGGTCACTGGCCAAGCTTTACTGTAGGCTGCTTCTGTGGTGCTCCAGTCTCTGCTGGCAAAGACCCAGTGTACAGTGACTGACTGCAGATAAAATTAGACACATAATTAGGTCTGCAGCTCTTAGTAAGTACTTTCCTTTATTCAGTAGGTTGAATTCTTCCTTTTTATAACATTGCCTGGACTGGCTCAGGCAGTGATGCTAATGCTAAACCTACTGATGATAGCAGGCCTGGAGTCTGGAGACTTTGACCTTGCTCCATAGGGGCAGGTGGAATGCCTTATCCAGAGTGACGCTTGGCGTTTCATGTTGGCAGAGTTGTGTGCTGGAAACAGCACGAGTTCCATGTAGCATCCAGATCTTTTCTGGTGCCTTAACTTTAGCTAAGCCACACCTCAGGTTTCACTCCGCTCTAAGATGAAACCCACTCCTCATGCTTCCTCTCTCCAGAATGATCTCCATGCTCACCTGTCTTACCAATCTGGCTTGTTGTGGTCTTTCTGAGTTCTTTGCAACAGACTGGCACTAAGTATATAGTACAGGAGGAGAATGCAGGGCAGTATATGCCTACAGGATATAAAAATATAAGACCTTTTTTATACCATTAATACTGCAGCTTTACACTTCAAATAAGTTTTCAGTTAACTCCTATTAGTAACTTGTCAGATAAAGCAAGTATAATTTAAGATAATTAACATAATGCTTTGTTCTGCTTCACAGATAAAAGAAAACAAAATAGATCAGCATATCTAGAGCTCATAGAACTTTTTCATCAGATACTAAAATAGTTAAGGTAGGCAAAATGTGGAGGATACTACATGATGTTCCTATGAAAGGAATGTAAACCACAATATAAAGTTCTAAAGTTTCCTTTTTAAAAAGGCATTTCTTCTTTTGATATCAATGATCATTGATCAAGAAATACTAAGAGATTCCTAATGGAGCTCTAATATTTATTATGTATGAGAAATTTGTTTTATACATGATAGAGTTCCACAGTTGCCTTATTACTTGTCACTAAAAAAAAATACTTACTGCACTGATCCATCCATCAGGGAGGAAAAGTCCTGGATTTTGCTATCACTTCTATAGGTTGACCTTCTTTGTATCATCTGGCATCTCAAAACCAGTAAAGGTGGATGCCAGGGAAAGTATAGATCACCTAGATATACCTGGTTTAATGCTTGCCCTCTCTAAAGCAGGTTTGCTAAAAGTGGCATGGACAGCCTTTGCATGTGGCATGCAGCAGATAGAGGAGGGACAGGCAGCACAGTGGCAGCTAGGGAAAGAAGCAGAAAGCAAAGTAATACATTGGGCAGGGAGTACAGGGCCAGAAGCAGAAAGCAGAGCAGCAAATCTGGGAAGGTAAGGGGATTGGAGTGGCAATTGGGAAGGATGTGGGGCTAATTTGTGGCACATCCACCAAAAAATGTCAGCCACTGCTGGAAAACATCCATTCCTCTCAAAGACAGCACACTGGACTAGATGGACCAGTATGGCAGTTCTTATGTTCTTACTTACCTTATTCTCACTTGTGTTAAGTCAAGGTTTTGAGGGTAGCAGAGGGGTTGTAAAAAAAGACTATTTTCTAATGCTGTAGTATTGGTAGATTGGTTGATATTATGCACCTCTTAGGAAAAAAAAATAGATACTTTGTATTTCTATAGCACATTTTACCAAAGTTCTCAATGGTATGTTAGGAAAATTTGATCTTGAACAAAAACTTGAACCTAAAGCCAGCACTATAATGCATGCAACCTTCTCCCTGTTTCACAGAAGACTGGTTAATTTGACACGAGGCTGAGTTGCTTATACAATTTTCAAAGTGTTTGTGAAAGTTTTATCCTTATTTTGTACCAGAATTTGATCTTTTGTCTTCATTCATGGACATGTACAAGAAGAAAAAGTTAAAGCAGGCCAACATTTATCATCTGACTATACTGCTACTTCTGCATTCACATTTACTGTTACAAAAACTCTCTATGGACACAGTAGGTTCATAATGAGAGTGTGTTAGTTGTCAATGCACTAAGTGTAGTACAGAACCAATGTACAACATGATATGATACTACTAAAGGCTAATGCTGCTATAAAAGGAGGTAATATTTCACTAGAATATTATATAACTAAACATGATTTTTTTTTTGTTATTTTAGATAGCTAGGAAGATGACTATGCATATCATATAGGACAGACTTTGGTACCCCAAATGTTGCTGTGCTGCCTTTAAAAGAAATGCTTCCTTTTCTACTTATGTTTACAAAAAAAAGCACTCTGGGAAATTAAGGAAACAAACAGTTTAGAGCTGAAGTGTGTTTTAGCAGTGTGGAGATTCCCAAGTGAACCTCTACTAATAAATCTGAGATAAATTTACAGATAGATTACAGAAAATTAATAAATGGCATATTCATATTTGCTCACAATGATTGCTAGATTGTCAGCCTGCATTCTCAAATTTCTTTTTAAATACTGGCAGTATATCACGTGCTCTGTGACACCCGAGGAGATATACCTGTCCTAAAGGGAGGAACCCAAGGCCAAAAACAATCTAATAATTTATAATTGGTAAAGGACATAAGGGTTTTACTGCCCAATAGTTGTACAGTAACTACCTATGTATGTGTCATTTACAGCAGAACAAGAGCAGCTAGCTTAGCCCTTAATTAATGAAATGACCAGAGATCCTTGCTCAGATTTTACTAAAGCAGATTCTATTAAAGTCAACAAGGCTCTGTTTTATTAAGTAACTAGTAAATTTGATAGTATTGCTCGCCTTTAGGTATTAGCAAAATTCAGCCCCCAGTTCTGGCAGGTATTACTCAAGACCTTTGCTAAAAGTTACTTTCCATAATTTTTGTTAAAGGCTCACAAGATATTTAGGAATAGTCACACACATACATGTATCTGTATTACAGTATTTATGTCATATCAACTCATAGAAAGGATTGGTCTAGAAAAAAAACCCAACAGGATTCTCTGCAATGAATGGAATACCAACATTACTACATCCCTATGAATGGTTTTAGCAGAGATGGTCAAACATAAGATAATTTTTGCAAAAAGGTTTTATTGAAAATTTAATCTAGGTTCTTTGTAAAAGCAATCAGATTTCAGAAAACTTAAATAAAATGTATTCTTTAGTCTTCTGAACTTCCCAGCCCCTGTTCAGTTAGTTACTCTATTTAAAAATATATCCATGATAAATTATCCATGGTCAAAATCAGTATCACCAATCAGTGAAAGGGACCATGCTTCTTTCCATCTCAGACTGCAAGCGGTAAGTATGACAAGGTATCAATTCAAGTACCACACTTAAAAAAAATTGGCAAAGGACATGTAAACATTTTGGTGCAGATAAAAACCTGATTTAAACACATTTCAATAAAAAAAAAATGCAATGGTTGCTTGGCAACAGAGGTTGTCATAAAAATTAACATTTCATTGTGTGCAGACAGGCTACAAGGATTTAACAAACCTTTAATTTCTTCATTCAGATGTTCATAAAGTTATAGTGGCTCAGTGCAAGTTTATGGAAGGAGAATCAGCTGGACAAATTGCTATTAACAACTTGATCAATCCTGATATAATGTGAAATGTCACTTTGGTGCTAAGACAATGAGAAACACTGCTTTATGAAATAGCTCATATGGGTGTAGATATGTTTGTGCGCCTGACCATCAATGCCATGGTCTTTGTCCGTATACCACTGCGGAAAAGAAAATACAAGTAATATTTTAACTTGCTCCATAGTAAAAAAGTATAATTGATAGATTCTATAGAAATACTTAATATAAATATCAATTAAAAATATGCAACCAGTAAACATTATGGTTTAAGGCTGATCAGGGGTGATTCAGAATGAGGCTGGAGACATGATGGGGGCAGTCTGTGTTACTAAGGGACTTAAGGAGTGTAAGGAAGAGGGAATGAAGATATATTTCACTGCCTGTTTCCTTGCTCTGTGTGGGTTGTTGGTCAGCCATGTAGTCTATCAGCTTTAACTCCGAGTTAAAGGGGAAATTTCCCAAGTTTTAGTATCAATTTTGATAGCACTGCTTCTTGTAAAACCTCTCTGTGCAGCCTAGATGACAAAAACAGCTTCACAAAAACTCTTCTTCCTTTCCTGGAAGACTTCAGAACTGGATTTTCCCTTCAAATCCTGTTCAACCTGTCAAGCCTCCACTGTGTGTCTGTGAACGAGAAGATACTTCTGTAACTGACAACAACAGCGTGGGCTTCAATTCTCCTTCCACCTGTCTCCTTAAACATCATTTACCAACTGCTAGGACAGAATAGGAGAGCGAGAACCTGAGGCTGCCATATGCAGTATCAGCAGAAAGAAGTAGTTGGTGAATGTGAAGAGAGCTGTCACCTAATTTTGGTGTTGCTCAGCTAGGTTATCCCAAACAAAGAAAAAGACTCTAATGTCCACAAAACCAAATTTTCACTACAGGCTTAAGAATGAGATGTTATCAGAGTCTAAGTGAAAATTGGAGTTTCACATGCACACACTGGGTTCTCATTTAGATACAGAAAAGGAAGGAAAAAATCAGTGAACATTTAAAAAAGTTGCATTTGAAAATATTTTTTATGCACAAATTATCGAGTCTGTTACTAAAAAAAAGTATATGGTGACCTCAGCTGTCTGCTGCAGAAACAGTGTGCCATTTCTGGGGGCCAGCTTCAGTCGCCAGAGGCAAAACATGGCATTTTAGTCTTTGTTTAAGTACAAATCAACACAAGCTTAATGGGTAAGTTGCTACTGATGTCTCACTATAACACACACACATTTTCTGTGATGATAGAAGTAAGAATAACAGCTCTCCCAGGCAGATATGAAGGGAGACTGTAACCCTGACAACATTTGTTATAAGCACTGAGCCATACCATTGCCTGGAAATCCACCTCAGCATCAACAAGAGCTTTGGAGATCTGTGCTGCTTGCTGAAAATGAACGTTATCTGGAAATGAGAAAAAAAAAGGGAAAGGAAAGGTAAAAGCAGAAACTGCTTTTGCATCACTCTGGGGAAAAACATAGCAATGAGAAGAACACAAACAGGATTGTTTAGAATCCAAGACTCCCCTGCTTACTAGAAGACAAATTAGTTGTAGAAAGCCACATTATTTTATTGATGCAAATGTAACAGCCTTGCCCCTTCATGCTTTTGTTTTGTCAGTAGTAGAATTGCAAACCTGTCTGTAATACTAAAATGTCTAATTAACTGCAACTCACCATCTGCTGTTCCATGAATAAGGAGATACTCAACTTGCTGAAAATTTTCAGCTCTGGCCATTACTGTTGAATTCTGAAATTTAAAAAAGTGCTATTATTTAATAAATGGCTTGCTACCAAATCACTTTCATTCCAGTTAACAAAAATCAGGGGTCCTTTGGATACAAATAAACAAAGTAACATTCAGATACAAGGACACTACATTAGGTTCAAGCTGCTCTGTTCTTCTCTGGGTTTTGTATGCTGGGTATGGCTGCAAAGTAACCTGAGTATTCCCATGCAGCAGAGTTAAGTGAGGGAGATACCCATCTACTGCATTGCTGCCATGTGGATTGCTTGCACAGTTAGGTTTGCCATGGGTATTCATTGCTATCCAGCAAACATTAAAACATGTATTACCATGGCAACTCTGTGTCCTACAGTAGTATATACTACTATATCTCAAAGACACTGCATGCAGCACTTTGTTCAACTGAACGCTACAATTTATTGTGGTTACATCCATGTGAAGCATCCTTATCATTTCCAAGCAAAAATGATGGAATAAGACATTTAAAAATTGGGACGTTACAAAGTACAAGAAACCAAAATAAAAACAACAGCAAAGACCTCCCCCCATCCAAAAACAAGCGCCAAGAAAATAATACTGAATCAAAATAAACTGAACGTAACATGTACTTTGGCGATTAGAATAATATCGACATGTGAAAAGCAGGGGCTAAAATGAATCACGACAAATTTAAAACATGGTGACAGTGTGCTAACTGCGAATAGAATAACTGCTGAGACTGGCAACTGCAACTAAGTGCTGTAAAGAGGCAATTCAGACTGGAGAGAAGAAAATTTCTTTGAACAAGCAAAGAAAATATGATAATGCTCCAGGATGCACAGAGACTACCAAAGAGTAGACCTGGTGAGAAATCCAACATACTGAGATAAAGCATAGGTTAAACACTAATATTCCTCCACTAACAGTACTCACAGCTTCTTTATCAGTCTCTCATCCCTTTGTAAACTTTTTTTGATTTACCTCCAGATATGCAGTGATGTAGTTATATGATAAGATTACATCTGTATTAAGCTACCATATAGTATAGAAAGATAAATGTAAAGAAAAAAGAATCCAGAGTTAATTCTTCCTTAGTAGGGTGTCAAATTTGATTTCTTGTATAAAATTAGGTTTATATCCCGTACATCTGAATCTTCATTATTTTACATCAGTGGTTTTCCATCTTCTTTTATTTGTGGACCCCTAACAATTTCAAATGGAGGTGCAGATTCCTTTGGATTTTAAGTGTGGGTATTCACATACCTCTGATTGATCACAGTCATCTTTCACAGACCCATCAGACAGTC
>NW_017729031.1:45560746-45579160 GCF_001723915.1 Gavialis gangeticus
CCCCCCCCCCCCCCCAAGGCTATAGGAACAGGTATGTCTTAACCATGCTAACACATGGGGCTCTTAGGCTTGGGCAAACCTTGCTACTGACACAAACTACTCTGCCACAGGAAGAGTATCTCAGCTGATTTAAATGGTAATTTCTTTCTGTGGCAGAGTAGTTTGTTCCCAGGACAGCTGCTTATCTGCACACAGTTGTCCCAAAACAATTACCTTCAGGATTTTGCTTTGAAGTTTCCTGTTCTTGGGCAACTCGATGCATGTAGCTATGTTTAAAGTTCCCCTTACACTATCAGAGTGCTGTAAATCAGCATTATTCTAAATAAGAATCGGGCCTACTGTAAATTGCAAACAAACCAAAAATCCAAGCTGAGTGAAACTTGACAGCTCTTTACAACTTTATTTATCAAAATATAAGCAACCACAAAAAAGGTTAAGTAACATCAAATTAATTGTCTAGAAACGAGTAACCCACTGAAAAGCAGAAAACGGTAGTGACAGAAACAAGAGTTGGTACCGTGAAGATGCAGTGGAAACAAGCTAGCAAATATCGAAGTTGTAAAGGCCATAGTAAGGCAAAGTGATCCTGCCTAGAGAAATATTAATGCAGCAACATTCTGAGAGAAACAAATGAGAAGTAATGATCCACAGACGAAACCAATTAGGAAGCATTCACTGGGTGGCACAGTTTCCACACACACTGAGAAGTACTTATAGCTGATAGTTTAATCATACTAAGAGTGTTTTTCCGGCAAACCAACCTTCATACTATCAGTGGCTGAAGAGAAAGAGAACATTGTGGGGGTGGGGATGCATTACTTGTTCAGTAGTTTTCAGTAGTTCACTCATTTCAACTTCACTCTGTGACCTTCAGGTCTTAGACTAATTTAGTCAAGTATAAGCAAGGACTTCTGCATGAAATTCACCTGAGAAACTAGGCCTCTGGGACCAACTAAAGCACTGCTTTTTTTTTTGTTTTTTTGCTTCCTTCACCTTAATGTTCACATTAGACAAATTTGCTTGTATATATTTCCTAAACATTAAGAACCAAATTTATTCCCTATAGATTATCACTTGAACATGGATACTTGTGATTGTTCTAAACTATATTCTACCTTTGCTCTCACCCAAGCAATCCCTCTCATCTCAGTGAGAGGTGTACAAAGTACAGGCCCTGGCCTCTGGCTTCCAAAAAGGATATTTCAGTGTCACAAGTTGAGTGGGCAGTTGCACCCAAAAGCAACAATTGATGTACTGGATCAGGCTGTTGGACACATCTGGCTGTAAATAAATCCAGTATATTAGTATGCTTGCGTGTTCTTATTAGTCATTGTACAAGTCACCTCTCCCAACGCCCCTGTCAGTGCAAGTGTTCAGCTCTGGGCTACACTGAGCCTAACTGGCTTCGGTAAAGATCACACAGCAGTCAACATTTTATCAGCACGCAACAAACAAGTTAAGGTTTGGCTGAAACTGAAGGTCTCTCTCCCTTTAGCATATTCTCGGATAATAGAACAAATGTCAAATCAGTACAAGATGGCATATTTACAAAATTGTACCCTGTTTTGCATAACCTAATGATGCAGCAGTTCTTAAGGACTGAACATTTCAAATCTGCTAGCAAAAGATTGCCAAATCTATGACTGTTTCAAACACTTGCCAAAAGCATATCAAATTCAGAGTGAACTGCAAAAGAGTGTTCTCTTTCACAAGTTGAACAGTCCCTTTTGTGTGCTCTGGGCGGCTGCTGTCTCTGACTTTTAAGGGTCTGGTCTCTTTGTCATCTCCTCTTCTGATACAAGTCCCAGAAACCTCCAAGGACAGACAGGCCTCCCATTCTCTCAGCCTAAGATCTGTACTTTCTTTGGTTGGCCCTTACTCTCTGATGTATTGTAACCTCATGTGTAGATGTTTGCCACCTTTACAAAACTCCTAATTATATAAAGTCTCTCTGGCTATCTTTACAGGACCAAAAATGGGCCAGGTTTTATTTTCACTTATGTGGAGACAACATATGTTCACATTTCATTAATGTTCAGTTGAAGTTTTTTTCCAAGCTCCTATTTTCATACTTCAAGGTCGCCTTAAAATAATAATAATAATAATACCCAATCACACCTAATTAGCTACCTAGGACTGCATGATCAAATCATTCCCCAGATCCTCTTCATAACATCAATGGAAACTTACATCTCAAAAATATTCAGATCCATCAGCATTTCTGAGACCAAGGTGGTAACAATGAGTGTAGAGTATTACAAGAGGAGTTCAGACCCTCCTACTCTGGCTAGTACTTTGCAGCACTGTGTAGAAACTAGGGCTCAGTTTGGATCGAGTCACTTACTGTCACTGAATAAAGAACAGTGTTGTGTTGTTAAGCTCAGAAGGCAGTCTTCACCAGCTCTCTATGGACAAAAAGGTCTTTGTGGGGCAAAACCTTGAAGGAAGAAGTTAAGAGGGGAAAAATTCTGAGTGTGTTCAGCAAGGCTGTGAGAAACTCAGTTCTTGGAAGAAAACTAGTCCCCCATGAATAAACCTTAGGAAAACATTAGCAGGTGAAGAGAAGGGGTTCTAAGAGTGCGCAGGAAAGGAGGACTGCAGTCAGACTTTTCTACCAGTAAAGAAAACTAGTGTGAGAATCTGATCTGTATGATTACCCACCCCCCTCCTCCATCGAGCCACCATCCTTCCCAATTAGTCCTCTGACTAACACATTTTAAACCTTTAGCTCTTTGGTACTGGCAGTTTCAACGCGGTCATTGCCAGCAATGGATGTTGCGCCAAGAAAATCCGACTCCTGGCGTGAAAGGATAAAACAGTCCTCTGGTGCCATCTGTGCCGTGAAGCTGGAGAGTGACTTTGTGCACCCAGTGTGTTAACGTTCCATTCTGTAGCAAGAGAGTGGCTTCTATTTACATTGCTACCTAGCAAATTTGCTACTTCTCCCACTTCCTTAAAGGAGCATTCTTGAAAAAAGCAGAAAGAAAAGAGATGGACTTAACAGCTGGAAAAAGTCAGATTTGTCAGTCAAAGAGTCTATGATGGGTCTTGAAATGTCCGCTGTAATAAATGAGCCATGAAAAGTAAGTCATGGTTGGCACAGTCCAGCAGCCACCACTGCTTTCCTCATATCTCCAAGTTATTAAAACCTTTACAACATAACAGCTGCCACAGCCTACATGACTGTGATAGGTCCACAAAGGAGATTTCAGTCCATTTACATATTTAACATGACATTTGTCATGTCTCCTAGTAAGCACCACTTACCATTTGTACCATGCAGTCAAGGGTCATTTTAAAACTGTCCCAATTTACTTAAAGTCAAACCCAAAATAATGTCAGAGAAACACTTTTCTCAAACTTCCTTTCCCCCCCACCTACAGTGGACTCCTTCTCATCTTCTCCTAAATGTCTCTTGTGACCTGCACATGAGCTAAACATGTACGGGGTGGGTATTTGCATCTTTCCTAACCTGATGTTTGTCTCTACTACTTGTAGGCACCCCAACATTGCTGCCCTATGTCCCATGAACTGGAATCTACAACTTAGGAACAGCCCAGCATGCCTCCATTCCTGCAAGCTATACTGGTTCTACATCTGCCATTGAGTCTGTCTGTATTAATAAGAGTCCCAGGAGCCTGTATAGTGTCTTATAACCATTTTATTTGCCCCCCAACTCTAAAGATGATTATTGACTGGTCCCTTCCTCAGCAAAAACTAGAGAAATCTTGGGGTTGCTATGCCTTATACCACCAAGTTGTTATTCAGGCAGCTAGAGGGAGCTTGCAAGCATAGATAGATTGGTTACATTTCTACCCCTCCAGAAATCCACACAATCATGGATTTGGTGTAACGGTCTAAAATAATGATGTTGGTTCTAGCTCTGTTTTCCCACAATCCTGAAGAATCCACAGTTATTCTGCACCACAACTATAGTAACTTTAGGGTGACGAGTAGTGGCCAAGGATCTGGTCCCTGACATTTTCCAGTTCAGAATTTGATCCTATCTGAATAGTGACTAGAGCAGTGTTGTCAAGTCTTGTAAATTTACTGTAACTTTCACCATATCTAATAGGTTTTCTCCCTCTTTTCCCCCTCTTTCTCATTAACTTCAAGAAGCTTGTAATTGACAAAATTCATGGAGTCTCTACATTTATCATCACATCTGGACAGGAAACAAAGCAGTGACTTTCTTTTGGTATAGTTTTAAAGATACAACATGGTTTGCCCAGCAATGTATTTTTAAACAAATTAACTTTTTAGCAAATGAAATAATTACCCCCAATTTATAGCTTGTGAACTCTGTTCACAAAATGTCCAAACTGAATCTGACATAAAACCCCCCACAAAACAAAAACAAAAAACAACCACCACCTGGGGTAACAATTAAAAATAATTCATTCTAAGCCTAAGGACATAATGCTAGGACTTCTAAAAACACAGCTGAATACAGCTTGAACTGGATTCAACACATACAAATTAATCTGAAAAAAAAAAAAGGAATGCATTAATAATTCCTTATGATGCAGTTGGGAGGGGGAAAATAAGCTTTAATAATATAAAAAAGAAATAAAATACTTTCTTACCTCGTAGTATTTTAGATTATCATTTTCTACAGGAAGACCCATATAGCGCTCTGTATATATTGAATCTGTAATGTTAAAATATGAATATATTACAATGCTTTCACTTTGTAAGGTTTTTCTCTACCTGCAGTTCCACATGTTGTGTTATTTGGAGACATAAGGAACACATTACCATATTGGAAAAAGTCACCATTTTCCCTGATGAACCTTGTAGGTAATAGTAATTGTTCAGAATATTTAATGTTGCGGTTGCCATGGACACCTGAATGTTGAATATTAATAAACCACCTTGTGTCAATGTTACATTATTGCTATTCTTCCAGTAATCTTTAGGAAAATGTGGAGAATCTTACAGTAGCTATCTTGTTTCTGAAAATGACTCAGATAATTTCTGAGGTATTTCAAATGTAATGATATTAAGGAAGAAAATTGCAAAAGTTGAATTATTTCTTTAGAGCTCAGTTTAGCTTTATTTGCTTTTGATACAATATCTCTGTTTTTTCATAGATTTTCCAGCATGTCACTATCATTTCCTTTGCCAGATTTACTGCTGTATTCCATGTTAAATTACACAAACTGACACACAATCACCATATTTCAGTGTCCATTTAACTACTGATTATTGTAAATGTTGTCATATGTTTGATTTTATTTTTGCTGCTGTTGATTTTAAATTCCACTGTGTCCTTTTAAATGATCTACTAACTTACAGTGTGGAATGTTAGTGTTTCTTTGTCACTGAAAATAAAACCTTTGCATAGGATTCTCTGCTATATTGGAATATCTGGCATAAGATGTCATGAAAATTTGGTACAAACAAAGAGCTACTGGCAAGTAAAAATTGCACAATAATAATAAAAATTAATTTTGGGGGGGGAAGATGTTATTATGCAACATATGAGGAGCACAATATTATACTGTCCATCCCGATGCTTTAATTACATTGCAACTATTCATTACTAAAGTCTAGTATTATTTTGCATAAAATGGGTATGTTTTATAGTAATTGGGATTGAACATCTTTCCTGAAGTGACCAAAAACAATTATTTTTTTAAATCATTCAGTGGAAGGAGACATTTAACATGCATTCAGTAGAATGTCGCACTGTATTTCTCAGCTTTTAGGTAGACCTGTTAGTGTGATTTTCCTTCTGTGTTACTTGATAGTTGTGCTGTCACTTCAGAAATTAAATGTCAAAGGTTCTGAATTATAAAGCTTTTATATAATAGTACCAAATACCTGATGCAGGGTTGGGCATTCTGATAAAAAAAATGGCAGTCATTTTAGTAACGATAATGCTGGTCTAGTCTTGTTTAATATTCAGTAAAAAAATTCAAAGAAATTTTACCGCAAAGAAAAAAGAAAAATATTTTAAATGTCTCCTTTGTAAATTATCTAGAAAACCCTTTATTCAGGCTGAATCTAAATCATAAGCAAGTCCCTCATCACAGCTTTAGGCTACCATGTTATCATTGCTTCTTTTGCAAAGTAAGCGCCCACAATTTATTTTTTTTTAATATTGTTTTAAAGTAATAAGTAAGACCTTTTAGTAGTCTTTTCACATTTTCAAGTGCCAAGATGGCATGGAAACACACCTTTTGTTTGGACTTATAGCAAATTATATGGTTGTACTATTTTTTTTTTTTTACCCATGCAGGTATTTCTTTAGAAAGCCACCTATATTTGCAAAAACTGAATTTTAAAACCCCCAAAGAAAAAAAAAACATAGCAAAAGAACAACAACAACAAATTCTGTGTTTTTCAGGGGTTGACTTTATACAAAATTTGATTAAATCCTCCTTTGTAAGCAACATTATAATTTAAGGAAACAAAGACTAATAGTAATGGACAATGTGACACTCAGTAATGGTCTGAATACTTTAGAAAACAGTTTATAGGGAATGCAAATGCATACATTAGCATAATAGTGATACTGTAAATATTACCATGATTCTGTGTTTGTTAAAGTTAAACAAATTATCTTAAATTTAGTATCTGATTTTTCAAGTGAGAACCAGAATTGGGGGAGTCTGTGTAATGCTGAAGCATAATATTCCACATTGGTTCACAAAAACAAACCAACTGGCATTTAAGTGGCATCATCCATTTACGATCATCCAGAATTTGATCAAGGTTTTACTCTATGAAATCAACACTTTTCAGTGCGTGTACTACAAGACATATGAGAAGATTTGTAACTGTGAAGTTATCACATACCATAAAATTGCCAGCGTGACACAGGGGCTACAGCAATTCCACACTTGAACACTCCACTACCAGATCCTAGCACCATGGAGGTCACGTAACCCCCATAAGACTGAGAAAAAAAAACAATTAAGTTATTTTAAAGAAAAGGAAGGGAAATGACCCATCTACTAAACTATTTATCATCTCTTTAGAGGTTCTACACTTTTCTTATATTAAATACCTCCTTTATGATTGTGGGTCTTGTTTCACTGGTGGATGAGGTGAAGTAGGTAGTAAATACAAGGTTAACTTGTGATCTGTTGCACAGGATTGTATGGGGAACAGGCTCTGGAAAGGGGAGCTGCAAACATGCAACTAAACTGCAGTGGAGCCAGTACCAGGGACTTCAAAAAACAGTGTCCTCTCTCTTCACAGTTGGAAGGAAAAGGATGGAGTCAAGGCCTAACCCTACAATGTGCTTTACCAGATACCTATATAGTGTGTCGGGAATAAGTCAGCCACATTGCATATTTGACCTCTCCCCTATTCCCTCTCTTCACCCCCTAAAGCAGCAAGACCAACAAGATTATGACTCAAAGTTTAAAAATGGATGTTGCATTTTTCCCAGGATAAGCCATTTTATTCCAAGACAAAGTACAGTTATTCAGACATCCATGTCCATTGTCCCAGGATAAATCCTAAAAAAGTTAATCACAAAGTACATCTGAACAGTAACCTTGGAATTACACCACTAAATCACTGACAGAAAAGCAACAGGGCATTCAGCCTCTCACTATTACAAGGGTAATGTGTGCACATGTCAATCCTGGGATAGTTCTGTTCTGGGACAAACACATTTACAACTTGTCCAAGGACAAAGGTAACATCTGTTCCTAGCCTAAGAGTAACAATCTCCCTTTCAGTCTGTTTCATGGCAATGTAACATGACACTGCTCCTTACTGTTTTCACATGATAAACTCACAATGTAGCCTGATGCACAGATGCTTAAATATAGCACGTCAGAAGAGCATGCAGGTAGTTAGGTATCTTAATGGTCTATTCCTTTTGGACTTAGAAAGCATAATATATTTTAATACAGTTATCAAAAGAGTCCTGCTAACCTCCAAGATACAAGTCAATGCATATGACTATACACTGTAGGAAAATATAATAGCTGTTTCATCTTTGTAAACACAGTGTATAGGAATTCTTTAAAAATATTTTCTAAGTTCCTTAGTTCTCATTATTACCATTTCCACAGCCACAAGAACCTTAGATGTGCATATAATTAGTAACTGGTTATTTGAACCTCACCAAGCCTGTGTGGTTTGTAGTAAGTATACCGTGTAAACAAAAGAAGACATAATAGTCTTTACAAATATGTAAAGAAGCAACTTGAATACTCACCCAACCCCAAATAGCTATTCTGTTTTTATCAACAAAGCCCATTTCAGAAAATTTTCTAAAAACAAATAAAAATCAAACTCAATAGATTGCAGATGTTTACAATGTATATTACAGTGAACATATGCAATTACCCATTTTACGTGTAGGTTTTGGCTTGTAAGGTTAGGGCTGGACCTCTCAATTATAATGACTGCTTGAGACAAAATGCATGCTTCACCATTTCTCTGATTTTCAAAAAACCTGCTGAGTGTTTTGTGTCATTAAAAGAAAACAAAACCTGTCAGCTTCATAAAAAGTTGTCACCAGATGCACTGGCTTTTACATAAATTGTTTTGAATTCATCTAGGTGATTGTTAGAATGACAACAGCAATCATGTAGCACAAAATGGAAAGCTGCAGCCTAAAGACTAAAACTCTTGAAACTCTGGCCAGTGAGAGGATGAAGAGGGTTTTTCTGGTGTTTTTTTTTGGGGGGGGCGAGGGGGGCAGGGGGGAGCGCTGGGTTTTTTTAAGTCTCCATTCACTCAGACTCCTCTTCAGGAGTGAAATTCACCTCTTAGTTATTTTGGTGCAATCTCATTGACTTCATTTACTTCAGTGGGGTTCCAGGAGGCCCCTGACAGATGGTATCTGGCTGCCCCTGCACCAGCAATATGGTATGATGGGAACTGATATAATCCCACACTCACACCTCCTGCCATGCACGTGTAACATGGCAGGAAGCATGACTGTTGGAATCCCACATCAGTTCCTATCGTCTGTCAGGGACCTGAATGTTGAATATGACCACCAGTGCAAATGCCAAGTAGCTCAATATGTACAAACAGAAACCAGTCTTACTGAACTGAAGCCAATGATTTGTTTTTCTGCTTTTTGTATGCTATATCAATAAGTCATTGGTTTTCAGTCCTCAGTTAAGAATCATTAAATAAGTAGGGGTTTATAGAAAAAAGATCCATGTTGAACATTTGACCATAAGAGGACTAGCCCAGAGTTACAAAGGAAACTTAGAAAAGCTTGAAATAGAAGTTGGTTCTCCTAACTCTGAGCCCTATGCTACAGACAAGATCATCCTTTCTTTTCTGTAAAAGCACCAGGATAATAAAGTTTTTGCCAATGAAGCACATTCTCCTCTTACTGTTTGTCATGATGTTACTTACTCTATGTTTTTAAACATGTAGAATTACAACTGCTCAGCATATGGAAATTAACTAGTATTTAGCTACAACTTTTGGTACAAATTCCAGTACGACCATTTGATAAATCCTCTTTTCTCTATTCCCAGATTTATGAGTTGTTTACTGAGCAGAAACAATAGTGTTCTAGTTTATTGCTCTTAAAATGTCAACAGCTGGACAGCCAGCTGGCTATATAGTGATCAGTGACAGTCTACTGCATGCTCACCTGGCTGCTGCAATTTGATCCTCTATTTCATATGTTCCCAGTCTTCGATATATTGCATGCATGATTTTATCTCCTTGGTAGCCACTTCCTCTGCCATCAAAGCTAGCCACGATGATCTGCTCTGTGCTTGCCAGGTATGTAGCCCAATTGATTCGGAAGGCATAATCTACTTTCTGACTGCAGGGCCCGGCATACCTATGTAAAGAGTCCCAAAGGATTCAAACACTTGCCATTCCCTAATTCTCTTATCAATGGCATACAATGTTCTTAGTGCTGACAATCACCGGAAATAAGAAACAGGCAAACTTTATGACTAAACTGAGCATTAGGAATGTACAAAAAGCATTCACTACTTAAACTAAATTCTGCTTTTCCTGGGTAATATGACTTGCAATCTTCGTGGAAATATCCATGAGTAAGGACTCCAAGACTGGCCCTAATTTAGGAATTTTATTGCTTTGTCCTGTGGATTACAGTCTTAGAATCAAGGAGAGTGGGATACCAAGAATCCTAATCAAAATCCCTCTTTGTTTTGGCATGTTTTATCACTGCAATTAAAAAAGATGCTATTGTTTAACTGAACCAATCTATTTCTGTTGCTCCACCTAATTAGTATTCATTAAGTGTCTAGTTGAAAAAAAAACTTTGAATCAAAAGTGAATAGCTTTTACTTGTGAAAATTTAAAAAATCCTTCTCTTTTTTGGACACTTTTGGTGATTCATTAGTGAAATTAAACATACACCTATTAAGTAATCAGGCTATTTTTATTGAGGCTGGGAAGGAAGAAAGAGGAAAACACTGTTAGTGGATAGTCTATTTTGAAATACTTAAGAGGCATGTGAGCATTCTGGAGATAAAGCCACATCAATTAGATTAAGTAAGCGATATTTGCGTAATCTGGCTATTCTGCTTGTGAACAATTTGCCATGTGCCACCTTATCTTTTCATAAAGCAAGATGACCCTTAAGACAGACCTGGAAGATTGGACCTTAAAGCTTTTCAATTTTATTTCCCATATTTGGGGGAAAGAGAAGCAACTTTTTAAAAATGGAAGATGCCCAGATCAAAGTCTAAACAATAACAGGATTTGTACAATTATGACTTGTGTGCAAGTACATCACTTTCAATACTGAGCCACGTAAACATCAGAAATTCATGGAACCCTATGTAAACTGTGTATATGGAAACATTCTAACTTGTAGGATCCCTACGTGTAGCATTATTTCTATGTGAAAACCCTGTTATTGCTGAGGGAATAGTGACAATGCTCACCTGTCATCTGGACAATGATGTTCGTATGATCTTTCTGGAGAGTATGCACCTCCATTCCAGAGTGTGATGATTAGTACCATATTGTACGAAACAAAGGAGCTACTCACCAAGCCACAGATTACTCGATGAGAAAACCGGGGGGGGGTGTTGTGTTTTGAATACTAACGAGTAAAGAGCATTTACTACTCATGAAAAGTTTAAGTGGCAAATAATAAGTCCAGTGATCCAAATTTCATTAAATAAGAAAAAAGAGGAATCAACTTTCATATTTTATGTTCAGTGTAACTACTAATGTGTTTTATTTGTCTTTGAGAGCCATTTCCCAGCAAGCAGAGAAATTCATTAGGTATTTCTATAAATAACAAACTGCAGTAACTCAGTTAAAAGAAACAGAAATGAATGCAAAAATACTATTATATTGCTATGAGCAGAAGACTCTGAGAAAGAAAAGGAACAAAGAGTATATATGTTCATGGTCCACTGAATGTGTCTTTTTACACTATTCATTTAATTAGCCTGATTATGTTTTGAATATGGAGGTTAGTGTATGCCATTACAAGGCTTTAATTTCTCTCTCTCTGGTCACTGGTCTCAAGGCCTATAACTGTCTTAAGTAAAGATTTCTAAACCTAACGTTTCTCTAATATGTACAAATAAGTTCAAGACCATTTTCCTTTTCTGGAGTTTGGAACTAGGAAATATCAGGCAGTTTTCTATTCAGTTTTCTTCAGTAAGCATTATAGATCCAATCAAAAGATACCGAAGTCAGTGGAAAGATGTCTATTGACTTCAGTGGACTTTGGATCTGGCCTAAGAGGGATCCCAAGATGATGAATAAATTATGTGCCCTCAATGCCTACTGATTTGCATGAACTGAGGGTGCTTGAGGCCTCAAAGGAAGACTTCAAAATCATGCAGGATCAGGTCTTAAGAGAATTATATTTCTATATAGCAAGATAGCCCTGAAATGATTTCCCTTTTCTTCAGCTTTATAATGTTGGCATACAAAAGCTCCTCTAAAACAAACCTCCCTCAGTTGTTACTATCTAGACTTCTCATTACATTGTCCATTCTGAAGACTGTAATTACATTGCAACTACTCATTAAATAATATTCACTGACCTTCTAGGCAACCTTTATAAGCCACAGATGCAATAACCCAGCTTCAATCTGGTGCAGGCCTGGCAGCTTTATCAGCACATCAGCAGTGGGGCAGGTGGAGGGGACAGGCAGGAGATACTTTGTCCATGGCTGTGCTGAGGAACTGCATCTCACCGCTTCTGCTAGACCCCCGCTCCCTAACTGCAGCATGGGCACAGCTGCCAGCTGGTAGGGAACTGAGCCAGGGTCAGGCATCTGAAACCTCTGTCTACACTGCTGACACTTTTCCCTGTACTCTGCTTCTTGGTTGTGGGTGCTGCTAGAAGTTACTCAGGCCCAGCTCAGTTCCTTACCTAGTACAAGTTGTGCCCATGCTGCAGGCAGGGGCCAGGGGGTGGGGAAAGCAGTGGTAATGGGGGCACAGCTTCCAGCTCCCAGCCCCCAGTGCAGCTCGTTGCTGCCCAGCACTAGCACAGGCATGGGCAGAGGCAAAGCCTTTTGGTTCTGCGAGACAGATCCAGTGGCTCTGTGGGCAGATCTGGCTTGCAGGCTGTATGATGATGCTGACCCCTGCCATAAGCAACAAAATAGTCTTGTTAATCTGTACCATTTGTTCTAATGCAAGTGCTTAGGCCAGGGGTTGGCAAAATGGTGGATCCAGCCCGCAGCCAGACTCCATTTCCCAGAAGCCCCTGCTCACATTGCTGTGGCCAGTTTCCATGGAGACCCCAGGAGCGGGCACCATGATGGTGCAGGGCCAGGGTTTCCATGGAAACCAGCCCCAGCAGTGCTGGCAGGAAGCATGGCTGGGTAGGGTGTTGTTCCGGAGCTGGGGCTGGGATTACGCAGTGGTGACTGCATGGTCCAGGGCTGGGACACAGCAGTGATCCACTGCCTGCATGCCCATGCCCAAGGTGTGTGGGCTGTGGATCGCAGCTCTGCCCTGGCTTTGGACCACGCTGTCACCACCGCAAGATCCCAGCCTCGGAGCAGCTCGCTGCCCATCTGTGCATCCTGCCAGTGCTGGCAGGGCCAGTCCCCATGGAAAGCCTGGCCTCACGCTGTCATAGTGCTGCCACTCCTGGGGTCTCCACAGAAACCGGCCACAGCAACACAGGTAGGAGCTGCTGGGAAATGGAGTCCACCATGGGCCTGATCCAGCCTGTGGGCCAGACCTTGCCTGCCCCTGGCCTAGGCAGTCCACCACAGGAAAAAACCCTTGACAATCTGTGGAAATCTGGGATTTGCACTGATTCTTCTCTCTCAAAAACTGCTTTTAAAAATAAATTAGAAAAGTATTTATGCCAATTTTATGTCTTCTAAAGCTGTTAGAAGCCTTTGAAGGAGATGAAAGCAATTAACATAGCATTGCCACCTGTATTGGAAGACGACTTACACATCAAGGAGCAGAGGGTACTTCTTTGATGAATCAAAATGGGGAGGTAAGATCATCTGATACCAAAATACTGAAACATAAAAAGAAAGGAAAAAAAATCATGTGACTTGGCTCTTTCCCCAGGAACTGACTGACGCATGACCTATGTGAACGTATGTTCTTATGTTCAGCAAAGTACATCTGCATCATTCCTTAATTTTTTTAAAAATTTGTATAAAGCTTAATCATATTAAAAATGGCCTGTAACATATTAATTGAGATTTGCTAAGTGAATTAAAAAAACCTCAACTCAAAATTCTTCAAGCCTTGCAAGGCAGTCTGTGGTCTTTTAAAAAGCTCATAGATATCAAAAAAATAAAAGATTTCTCAACATGTTTTCTAATACTAATATATTAAGATTCTAAATTAAAGTGGAAATCCTGGCGAAGTGATGCACTGGCCAGATGATTAAGAGCTCGAAGAATATCTTTTCTAGACTCAGTGAGTGAGAAAATGCTGAGTAAATTCTGAATGAACTTCCCTAGTAAGTTTGGAACAATGAACTCTGTTCACAGACCTGTGAGTACTGTCTCAGAAGTTATATGTTATCAACAGACTAAGTGGGGTGGGGAGGGGAGGGGAGGGGAGGGAGGATGTTGTTTTCTGAAGGATTTTACAGGAATAGGTGTTGTAGGATGTTGAGTATGAATGAATATTGTAGGAATGTGCTTCATACGAGACGAGAGTACAAGCATTACAGAACTTTGTACACTTCAAACTATGCAGGATGATAGAATATAAGTGTGCTAAAGTGACAGTCAGATTAAGATACTGGATAATATGCAACTGAAAAGGTAATTTTGTACCTCTGTGCTCTGGAGATGCACATCTGTGTCTTCACTGATACGTATAGGATATGTGGTCATAGGAATACATTTGGATCTGACGTAAGTTTAAATAAATTGATTTTTTTCAGTCTAGTACTACATTAAAATAAGATTCCCCTTACCAACAGCTTCTACCCTGAAGAGATGAAGTAGTAAGAAGAAGGAGGAATAAAAAGATGAATACACAACTGATAGCATGGAGAACATCTTTAAACCTCCATCTTCCCTGGAAGATGTCGTCGTTAGCTCTAACAAAAAATATTACTGAAAATAAAAGACAGAAACAAAAAGATAAAGAAAGTTATAATACAAAAGAGATAAGAGTGGGAGGAGGGAAGTATCAAAACAGTAACAGCAGCACAGAATTGGATACTATTTATAAAGTTTGATTACTTTAAGAATATTTGTTTGCTGAACAGAGTAAATTTTTGTCATAAAAGAGAAAAAGGCTGACAGCAGAAGTTGGAGTCAGGAATAGTCTCGATGGGTACTGTGCCGGCTTCTCAGTATGGCAGTGCTCTTCAATCTGATTTAGCTGTCTGCCTCCCAATAGTATTGTCATTTTATTCTATTATACTGCATAGCTTCAGAACTTCAGGAATGCAAGGAATTATTTTACATATTTAAGCAACTTTACATCTCAGTTTATTTTTCCTAGTATTTTTAGACTGGAATACATCTTTTCTAAGAACAGCAAATTAAAGACAGCTAGCTAAATATAGCTTTCATACACTGATTTTTTCAAGTAAATCTCAAAGTACTTTCCCAAGAAGCTTATCACAATTTTACATATGGAGAAACTCAGGCATAAAGTGGTAAAAATACATGGTAAAGAAACTTACCGTTCCCATTCAGATTAATGGATTCAACTCTCTTTGAAGGCATCTGAATGTCCTTCAATGAATTATTCAAATCTGTGTTGTTTTCCAAGTTTCTGATGGCTGAATAACAGAGTGGACAAGACAGATTTTTTTTAAACAGTAAAAATTCTTTTTAAATAAAAAAAAATTAAATAAATGGGCTTTTAAAAATAAAATCATGTCAAATTAAATATGAAATGATAGCAACCTAAATAAAGGCTTAAACATTCTGTAATTGGTTGAAGTAATTAAAATAAACATAGCAATATGTTGCTCTGATATTTTTTTAAACCATCTAAGCAGGTCTTCCCTGGGAACGAGGTAGCTAACCTGGTTTGACAATTTTGCTGGACTTATCAATGTCTCTGAAAATCTAGGTCAAGGTAACCAGAAATAGTCAATTTACTAAATGTTATATATTTACTATAATAAATCTTGTGGCAACCATTGATCCTCCTGGATCATGGTGTATGGATGAGGGCCACCCAGACCTTCAATGCATATGCCTGGGCAGGAATTTTTGAATGAGTGGAGGCTGCCCAGACCTTCCATCCTCCCTTTAGGCCACTGAGACAGAATCCAAAGACCAGATGTTTGGTACCTCTATGGCTGTCACTATATAAGCGTCCAGAAATCAAACCCAGGTCTCCTGTGTGGTAGACAAGGATTCTACCACTGAACTACAGGGGACTTCTTGTAACAAACGATTTACTTTTAAATGCAAAACAAATGTTGAAAAACATTTTTATGAGGTTTCACTTGACTAATAACTATTTTGAAATGTTGTTTTTCTCTATTTTAAATTGAATTTCTATATTCATTCCAATACAGCTTGACACAAAAAAGAAAAAGTTACCTAGCAAATAAGAAATACATTATTCACCATTTTCCAGGACAATCAAATCATATAAAAATAAGATTCCTTATGGATATCAAGTTACAGAATGCGTACCCTGGTTAGCAAAATTTGCAGCAAAATTAACATAAAGGCTATTTTTATTTGCAAATCAGTATGCTTAAAGGGTTCAACCAGTGAGAATGAAGTTGTTTAGTTTTTTTTAAATACAAATGAAAGTCAAATTTAAATAATCAATTTTAATGTATGACTAAAATCCATGATTTTAAAATCTTTGTTCACAATTAATCCACAGAGATTAACACGTAAATAAATGACAGTTATAAGGACTTCATTATAGTGAATATTTCTCATTTTACTCAAAAAATTAATTCAGTATGTTTGGTGTTTTATGGTTTTTGTTTTTATATGATACACTGTAAAACATTCTACAAGCTCTAAGACTAAAGAATACTACCCCTGATCCATGGAACATGTACACATAATGCAATTGAAAACAGAAAAACTCCAGTACCTTGATCATCACTACTTCTGTGAAGCACACACTTGGGCAGGCCTGGACCTATTGACAGCACAAGAACATGCATGTTTTGTTTATAGGCCTTTTAAAATATGGTTCCATAACAATAAGTAGGTAGGAGCAACTTGAAAGATTCATAGCTCAAGCTCAGCCCAGGAAAGTGCCTGAACCTTTGTATCCAAACTTTTTCAGGTCCACTGGGGGGGGGGGGGTATCAGGACTCTTCCCAAAGTTGCTCCCCACCTCACAATCCACCAAGAATCTGAGCATCCAGTCTTCCATATTTGAGGGTGGGATGCAGAGAGGCCCAGACTCCCCAAGGCATAGATTTAAGGTTTCATCACCATAAAAAAAGAAACCCTATCAGTTCATAGAGGAGAGAAAAGCAAGAGTCTTTTAGACTTTCCTTCAACTGATTAATTCCTCCCCAGCACTATCATATCTATGGCCCACAGGACAGTAACTCAGGAGGTGAATCTGTAGGTCAAAGCATATATAAATATTTCTTGAACTCTTTGTGGCAAGATCATCATCTCTTTCCTGATTTTGTTCCTATTCTCTGATTACTTCCCTTTCCAAACAAGCATATCAAACTAAGGTAACTCCAATGTCTTTCTACAATACAGAAATCTCCATAGGCTTCCCTTTATGGTTAGGAACAGGAATTACACAAACTGGTATGTGATTGGAAATGGGTTAAAATCTGTAATATAACAGAAGTTCAGTGCACATAAACTGCTTTCAAAATAGCTGAAAGCAGTTTACAATAAGATGGATGTAGTATTAGACTTGATTGATTTAGATTAAATCAGTTTTATGAATGTCTGTCTCAAATCCCCTCCAGATTTAAATTAATTAATAGTTCCCCAGCATCCCGGGATGCTTTGTATCTGTGCTGCACACATTCCCTCCTCCCTCCCCCCTCTTGCAGGGTGGGTGAGCTAGCTTTGGCCGAAGCTGTCTGCTCCAGCTAAGCAGGAGGTGTGCTCTAGTGCCCCCCCAACTCCTCGCCTGGGCCACTGCAGGCGTGTGACTGCATTTCTGGAATCAAAAGTGATTGTCTGTCACTTGCTTAAATAGCAGTTCAATCCATGCAGCTCAGACAAACCTGTGAAGACTGAATCAATTCTCTGTCTGTATTTAGTTTAAGAACAATGTCCAATCTCCTTATGGAAATTCTGCCAGAGGTCCTCCTTGAATCAAAGAACTTACACTTCATGCTCTCCTTTTCAGAAGTATGAGTGTCACCTCCCTGATGCTTAATAGCACAATGTTCAGGATCAGCTTAATCAGTGAGGAGTGAACTGGCAGTAAAGTATTATTCAGGAGCCTTCAGCTCTGGTGCATTACATTCACCCTCATCTGAAACCGCCAGGATCTATTGCTCTTCTGAACATTTTGCCAGAAATATCTATTTTCAAAGGCTGCTTTAGAGGATGGAACATCCTGAGGTTTAGGACTGCACAGGAAAGGAGAGTTTTGTGTTTTGCTATGGGATGAGTTCTGCTGACTCTAGGCATAAGCTACCATTTAGTATTATTTTATACTTGTATTTTCATCAGGGTCATTTGGAGCAGTGGAAAAATAATCCCTTTTTATTACTATTGTGTAACTCCAAAGAAATCAACACATATTCTAGCTTGTACCCAAGGCTTTCACTGGCTGATTTTTTTTTCTTCTGCATTAAGTAGTAAGTCACAGTTATGTTGATTAGTTTGGGCCATACTCACCAAAACAATTTAGCAGATAATATTGTGCATTTTGGCTGAAGGATGTGCTGTAATACTGACATCTTTCTTGGTCCAGATCACAGCTAATGCACTTAGCATTAATCTGACCTTTGCCAAATTCCACTCTGCAAAGTGACAGAAAGTTGTATTTCAAAGACACATTTCTGAAAATGTTGGTTCAGTCACTATCATTAACCTATGATTAAGTAAAGCCAAATTAAATGCG
>NW_017729031.1:45584160-45594706 GCF_001723915.1 Gavialis gangeticus
CAACGGCACATTTGACAGGAAAAACACATAATGTAACATGCATTATTACTAGGGTGTGCTAGTTTTTTAGGAATGCATGTTTTGTCCTGAGATAGTGTCTCCTCTGTGTAACAGACGCATTTAATTTGGCTTTACTTAATCATAGGTTAATGATAGTGACTGAACCAACATTTTCAGAAATGCGTCTGTTACACAGAGGAGACACTATCTCAGGACAAAACATGCATTCCTAAAAAACTAGCACACCCTAGTAATAATGCATGTTACATTATGTGTTTTTCCTGTCAAATGTGCCGTTGCATACAGTACAATAAAAGCACAATCCTGTTCCCATTAGAGTCCACAGCAAAAGTCCTACTGAGCTCAATGGAAACAAAATCAGACCCTAGACTTTAAAGTTAACACAACATAGGAATTTAAGTCAGCCAAAAATCTTAAACACTGATATTCAAACGAGCATTTTCTATCATTTGGAATGGTTTTGCTGAAACCCAAAGTTTATTTTTTTCTTATTTTTCTAAAAGATTTTTCAACAAACAGGGCAAATAAGAAAACATCTTACTTATAAAGGTTTCTTCCTCCTGGTTTTCCACCATGCTCATTACTTATATAGTATCTATAAAAACAAATATTTTGGTTGTAATAAGTTATTTTTGCTGTATTTATGAAAGTCAAAAAGAATCCTTTAAATATTGCTTAATTAACTACTATCAAAGGCCAGCATCCAATTTTATTTAGAGAAGTTTGTGTGATTCTGCCTAAGGAGGGTAAGTATATGAAGTATCTGTGCTGCTCACATTTATATTTGTCTAAACAAAGTATCACAAGAGATTTAAAGAAAATCAGAGAGATGTAGGAACTTAATATACATATCATGTCCAATGCAATGACATGATATAGGTGGCATTTCTGCTTGGTTTAGTATCTGCAGAAATTAATGTAAACTCCATGGAAGCCCCAGAGACTACATTTGTGAGTCATTCTACTCTGTCAGCGTCAGTCTCAGAAAGAAAATGTGCCATGCCAAGGGCATGCTTATACGTTACGTTATATTATGTATTAGTGCCGGGCACATACTTCTGTACGGTGCTTCTAACTTGTCTTTTGCTTTTAAGACAAAGGGCTAGGGACAGAAGTTACACATACACCAGTTTAAGTGATCAGAAACTGGTTTAAACCTGTAACAGAATAGAAGCTCAGTGCACTTAAACCAGTTTCAAAATGGCTGAAGCTAGTTTAAGATAAACCTGTTTGAATGTAGAATCAGACTTAACTAATTGGGTTAAACTGGTTTATGAAACTTCTGCCCCAGAACCCTTCCTGGTTCAAGTTAAATCAGAGTCCCCCAGCATCCCAGCATGCTTTCTGGCCCTGGGCTGGGCTGGGTTGTCTGCTCCAGAGACCAGGGCTGGCCCTGCCCCTCTGCTCCCTAGCTGGAGCAGTGAGGGCTGGCTGACAAGGGACTGGGGGAGAAGGGGGAATCTGGCTGGGGATGCAGCCCAGTCTGCAGAGGAGTAGGGACTGCCCCCTAGGCAAACCCCAGCTAGGGTGGGGTTTTAAACACCCCTTCCCTCACTCAAATGTACTGCTGCCTGCAACTGTTGACTACAAATCCCAGAGTCACCTAGAAGCAGGAAGAAGAAGTGATGAGCAAACCTGCAGAGTCCTACTGCTGAAATTCTGGACTACAAATCCCAGAGAACTCAGGGGCAGCAGGAAGACAAAGTAAACATAGCCAGAGAGCCATGCTCTAGCGCCCCCGGGCTTCTGGCCTGAGCCACTGCAGGCATGTAGCTACATTTCACATATTAAAGGTGAATGTTAGGGCTGTGCGAAGATTAGGTTGCCGATTTGAGTTGGAGGAGATTCGGCCTGTTTAAAAGGTCCGAACCAAATCCGAAGGCTCCAAATTGATTCAGAAAAGATTTGGAGAAATTTGGATCGGCTGGGGAGACGCAAGCACAGCCAGGCAGCTGCAGGTTCTCCCGTGGCTCCTCCAGTTGCTCTTGCTTTTCCCCAGGCGGGGGGAGCCTTGGGAATACTGTCTGGGAGCTGGGGCGGCTCCAGGAGTCAGCTGGAGCCCAGCACCACTTAGCCCCAGTGGCCCCAGCTCCCAGACAGCGCACAGCGCCCTGCTGAGCTGCACTGCACCCATGCCATGGGGCAGCTGTTGCATGGGTGCCAGGTAGGGGGGGCGATCCCCGCTTCCCCACACTGCACGGGGGGGCTCTCCCATGAGTGCCCAGATGCCTCAATCCCCACCGCTGCAGCCAGTGAGTGAGGGAATTTAAAAAAAGGGAAAAAAAGAAAAAGAAAAAAAAAAAGTCACTGAAGGCTTGTGGCAGAGCCCCCCCTGCACAGTGCAGGGCAGTGGGAATTGCCCCGAACCTGCCTGGCACCTGTGCAGCAGCTGCCCCATTGCATGGGTGCAGCGTGGCTTGGCAGGGCACCACGTGCTGTCTGGAAGCTAGGGCCGCTGGGGCTGAGTGGTGCTGACTGCTGGAGCTGCCCCAGCTCCCGGACAGGGTGCCGTGCCCTGCTGAGCCATACTGCACCCACATGATGCAACAGCTGCCGTATAGGTGCCAAGCGGGGGGTGGAGTTCTGCCATGACCCCTCAGAGGCCCCAATGGCCACTGCTGCAGCCAATAAGTGCAGGGCTGGGGCTTTATTTATTTATTTTTTTTGAAGTGCCGGGAGGCTGGGGCCAGGCAGGGGATGGGGCTGGGTAGGGCAGCCATGGGGGCTTCTCTCACGGCTCCCCCCACCCAGGGAGAGGCAAGCACAGCTGGAGGAGCTGCAGGAGAACCTGCAGCCACCCAGCTGTGCCTGCTTCTCCGTGGCCAATCCAAATCTCCGAATCAGCACTGAATCAGTGCCAAATCTCCGATTCCAATTCGACCAAATTGAATGAGGACAGTGATTTGCATCACCAAATTGAATCACTGTCCTCCGAATCAGCCATATCCGAATCTGAATCCAAATGGAATACTTCCCTATTCACATAGGCTTTAAATGTCTTTTCACTTCTGTTTCAGTTTAATCTGTGTAGCTAGACTAACCTGCAAAGATTTAATTGATTCAGCCTCAGGCTTTTTGACTGCCTGTACCTAGCCCAGGAAGCTATCTATACCATAACTTTATCTTCATAAAAAACAATAAAACAAACTCCCATTATACATCTTGGTCTCTAGGCTTACGCTTATTTCTTTGATAGATGATACCCATGTAAAGACGCAACTATGATTTGTATGTCTATGAAACAAAAAAAAGGTGAGATTGTAGCACATGGCTGCAATACTTGTGCTAGCTGGCACAAATAACAATGGCAGTGAAGATGTGGTGGCACAGACCTTAATACAGGCTAGCGACCAGAATGGTCCCTTGAAAATATGCACTGTGGTTGTACACATAAAAATACCCATCCTACCATGTCTTCAGCGCTATTGTTATCCATACTAGCTAAATTAAACTAGCATATGCTACAATCACACTATTTTTTCTGTGGAGACATACACCAATGTAGTAAATATAGAAATCGTACTGTAATTTTAAATGTCTAAGGGTATGGATAAGAATCTCATAGGATTTACAAAAACACCTAGGTGTCTTAGGTGCTTACTTCCTGTTGAAATCAAAAAGGAGTTAGGCGAGTACCCTAGGTAAGCATGTTCAAAAACCCCCATAAGAAACTTCTCTGTATCTTTAAGCACTTAAATCTCTTTGAAAATTGGGTCCTTGGTCTCAAGCTTAGCTTCTAAAATAGTTTTTATATGGTTTACCCTTGAAGCCGTTTTAGTCTCCTTCTGATAAAACAGAGAAAGATCACCCCAGGCAACTTGCAACTTTGCCACTTGGTACTCTAACTTGTATTTTATACCTAGTTTTTTGTATGTGCAAGAAAACTTGTAAGTGCATAAAATGAACATCTTCCACATTATTTTACTTATTTGTAAGATTGTCCCAAGTGCTTGTGCTTTAATTAAAAAATCTAATTTATCTACAAACAAGAAACTATATTTTAGTGTATAAGCTATTTTTGTACAATTGCTTTATCAAAATACATGTGAAAGGTGGCTTCAATGGGAAATGTGCATTACCTAAACATGGGCAGACAAGGTTCTTTGGGTAAATGGGATATCTTTTATTAGACCAACTGAATGGTTGGAAACATTGTTTTGCAAGATTTTGGGCACAAACACCCTTCTTCAGGCATAGGGAGAGTCTGCTGGTGTTTTGTGTTCTCCTGGATGGAATAGAAGCCAATATGCAAAATTCAGGTCTGTGAAAACGCAAATACGTGGCACTGAGGATCAGAGGCCATGGGAGATGACAATAGGTGTGATAGGTAGGTGAGATGGGAGAAAGGGAAGAATGCTGACCTGGTAGCTGGTAAAATGTAGAGAGGTTACCTCAAGTTACTGGATGGTAGACAGGTTATAATGTGCCATAAATCCAATGTCTATATTTAGTCCTGAAGATTTACCTAAACATGAACTTTCCTATTTTTAACTTCACCACCAAGGACAATAATTTATCTAATAGTCAATCACTAATACTAAAGGTCAAATCCTTTTCCATTTATTAAATGTACTAGTAATACTTACTCCACCCTGCCTGAATGCCTGGAAAGTCATTAACGCATCCAATATTGTTTATCTTAGAATTAAAACAAAGTCACAAAAAGTGTCCGGAAGCAGGAAGAGGATGGATCCACCCACCTTTTGCATAACTTTTGGTCAAGGAATTGATGATCATACTTAGATATTTCAGTACCATTTCAGTACCTATGAGCTGAGGTAGGCTCTGCCCTAGTATGCTATCATTTAGAATAAAAGGCCTGCACAGTCATCAGCACACCCACTATGTTTGGCTCAACCATCTCCCACCTCTGCATTGTCATCCTCATCTACCCAGAACTCATGATGATGAGGGAATTATAATGTAAATCTTTACTATGCTAAACACACATGTACACATCCAGAGCCGACCTTAAGGAAGATAGTGCCCTGGGTGAACTTGTATTTTGACACCACTCCCTGGCACCCCCCTCCACAGTGCCCTTTCCTCCCTCCCCCAAGTTAGCAGCACTGCTGCAGGCAGAGGAAGGCAGGCAGGGGTGCACGGTGCAGTCTGGCAGGGAGGCAGAGCAGCATAGTGTGCTAGGCAAGTGAGCATACAGGCACCACTGCTGCTGCCTGCACTGCCTGGCCCAGCTCCTCTTGAGCAGTGGCTGGAGGCAGGGGTGCAGCTGGGCTGGGCACCACTCCTCCTGCCTGGGGCAGGTATTGGCCAAGGTACAGAATGGGGGAGAACACTGCTGTGAGCATGGGCTGCTCACACTTGTTTGTGCGTGAGTGTGATGCTCCCCAAGCGGACCACAGTGCCCACCCCTAAGACCAGCTCTTCAAGGAAGGACTTGACAGAGGTTAAGCAGGCAGTGCACTGAGGCTGATGTCTCTCACGGTGTTCAACTCCTTTCTCTGTCTCTACTGCAGCTTGGGTTCAGTTCTCTCCCTTGCCCCTGTTTACCTCCACAGACTAAATGGAATTATACCTGATTTATGCTGATGTGAGGAGAGGTGAAGCATGCTCTTAATGGTAGATACTGCACATACTATTTCTGTGAGTATTCCCAAATTCTTGGTAGTCATGAACAGAAAAAGAATAATTTTACCTTGAGTTTATGTTCAAGAGGGCTGGTTTTCACAAAGGCAGATCATACAGTAAGCAGGAAGGAATGCATCCTTTTTAATTATTAATTAAGGTGACTTTTGTCCCTTGCACAGTAACAGGTTTCTTTTATACAACATGATACCCAAAATGTCTCTGAAAAGCCTACCTGATTCAAATACTAAGAACATACTGAAATAAAATGTGAATTTGTTCACAAAACCATAGCAATCAAAGTAAATCCAAAAGAGCTTTTCTTACAAAAGAAAGAAAGAAAGAAAATCCAGATGCAACCCTTAATTACTGTCAAGACAGTAACATAGAGTAACCTTTGCAGTACACTGCAGTTCCTGGCCTGTAGGTGGAGAAAGGTCATAACATTTCAGAGAAACATTGAGATATTTAATAATATTTTAAAGAAAAATATATTTATTTAAAAGAAAATTAAAAGGCTATTTTTCTAGTGGTAAGAATTTCAGGGAAATGAATGCCTACCCATGGCTGGAGACAGAGACAAAACCAAACTACAAAGTTCAGAACTGCATGTATGTAGTACAAGGTCTGCTAACACAAATAAAATGAAAGGTGCAATGGGATCTGATGCATGGTCCTAATAATTGTGCTTCCTGCCATGCCATGTGCACAGTAGATGTGACTGTGCGACTGAGTATCAGATCCCATCACATTGTGTTGCTGGTGCAGAAGGAGCCTGGGATCATGTTCCTGCTCCCCCCTGCACCGGCAAGCAGCAAGCTGGGTTCCCTGTGCTCCCCCTGCTGCGAGCCCTAGTCAGCTGATTGGGGGTCCCCTGGCTAGAAGTGCTGGTCAGCTGATTGTGGCTCTCAGCCATGGGAGTGCACTTGCCCTTCTGTGGCTGGAAGCCCTGATCAGGTGATTGAAGCTTCCAGCCGGTAGACTGTAAAAGGCTTAATACACTCCTCTGGCTGGGAGCTCCAGTCAGCTGATAGGTGCTCCCAGCTGAGGGAGCACAGGGAGAGAAGGGCTTCATGTACTCCTCCAGCTGGGAGCCCTGATCCAGCTGGTGTTCCCAGCCTCTGAAGCATACAAGAGTCTTGAAGGACTCTGGTGTGCTCTGGAGGCTTGAAGTGCTGGCCACACATTCAATTAAAGGCATGATGGGAACTAGGCACAAAGTTATTACACATATTTTATTTAATAACTTTTTAGCTTATTCCTAGTTTTGTCACACAATTAACTGAATGCAAGTGTGGCTGGGTCACTACTTAAGATGTGCTTAACTGGTTAATAATGTCTTAAGTGTAATGTCTGTCAGGGGCCAGTTATTCCCCCAAACTTTAGAAGTATTTGGATCCAAAGTCTTGGTTTGGACACCATTTATGTGTATGTGTATGTGTGTGTGGGGGTACAAACAAGTGACTGAATCCTTTGTGTTCCACTAAAATCTTAATGAATACCCCACCTCTTCCTGAAACTGAACACAAATGGATGTCTCTCACTGCCCATTTGCTAAGAGCTGGATTTCAAAAGTATTTTTAA
Organism: Gavialis gangeticus; assembly: GCF_001723915.1. Lineage (NCBI taxonomy): Eukaryota > Metazoa > Chordata > Crocodylia > Gavialidae > Gavialis > Gavialis gangeticus. The sequence goes on from NW_017729031.1 coordinate 45,591,352, forward strand.
GGTGTCTAAAAAGATGCAGATAAACATCTCATGAGATTTACGAAGTGCTCAAACCACTTAGGTGCCCAAGTCCCATTGGTTTCAACCTGCTTAGGGTAGATTATACTTGATATGTTTGAGAGGACTTAAAGCTAATTTGCTGCTCTCAAGATACTCACAGGAAGTCTTTGGTTACAGCTTCTATGCTGATCACTTCCCATTTTCCTTTTGTGATAGGTGTTACAAGCTAAAATAAAGGGAGAACAAAGTGGAAATGTAAATTCCATGCTGACCAGGAAAAATATCAGTCAGCAGTGACTTCTAGGAGTTATTATTATTACTCACCCTTGAGCCATTTATATAATGGATGTGTTTGTAGCCATCTGAATTGCTGAACACCTTGTAGTAGCTAGAATTGTCAAGTGCAAAGTAAGGGGTAGATGGCTGAAACTGAAACACATGGCACAGCTATTAGAGCAAACAACAGAAACCCAAGGACAAATACTAACTCTACTTTAACTAACTTTGTAAATCCAATCATGAAGGCCTTTAACATTTGTTCTGTGCACCTCAGCAAATATGCTGCACAATACTTTATCAATTCAAGGTGTTAAATCCGGGTGTTAAGCATGAGAAACTGGTGGCTGTCTTTTGAAAAGTAAATATTCCCAAGTTATTGTTTTGCTGCTCTAGCAACAAAATTTCCCTGTGACCTGCAATGCATGAGCTTTCTCCTCCTTTCAGATAAAAGGCCTCCATGCATTACTAATTCTCTTGTCACTTTAGACAAAATATCTGCCTGTCCCTCCCTCCATCCAGCTTCTAGTGGAGCTTACCATCCAACTGGACAATACAATTATAGAAAAATAAAGATGAAAGGGAGCTCACAAAGTCACTTAGTCCAGCTCCCCGTTCAAGTCAGGATCATCCCTGACTAAGCCAACACAGCTAAGTGCCTGTCCAAACAACTCTTGAAAATTTTCAGGAATGGAGATTGCACAACTTCTCTAGGTAGCCTGTTCCAATGCTTGACCACCCTCAGTCAGAAATTTCCACCTAATCTCCAATTTAAATTTCTCCCACTGCACCTTGAGGCCCTTACTCCTAGTCCCATCCCCTACAGTTACAGAGAAAAGTCCATCTCCATCCTCTATAATAACCCTTCAGGTATTTGAAGACTGTTATCAAATTCCCTGTCAGTCTTCTCTTCTCCAGACTAACTCTCAGGGTTGTTGGTTGTAGCTGTGTTGGTCTACGGCAGGGACAGGCAATTACTTTGGGCAGAGGGCTGCTTACTGAGTTTTGGCAAGCCATCAAGGGCCACATGACAAGCAGCCCAGGGCATATAAATATAAATTTTCTAAATTTTTTTAGGGGCCCCACAGGCCAGATAGAATGGTTTGGTGGGCTATATTTTGCCCACCCCTGGTCTAAGGACATAGGCCAACAAGATTCTTTGGGCAGATGAGATAACTTTTATTAGACCAAGTAAATACTTGGAAAAATTATTCTTCGCAAGCTTTTGCACACAAACACCCTTCTTCAGGCATTCAGCTGACTCTCTCCAATGCCTGAAGAAGGGAGTTGGTGCCCGAAAGCTTGCAAAGAACAATTTTTCCCAACTATTTAGTTGGTCTAATAAAGGATATCACATTTACCCAAAGAACTTTGTCTGCCAGACTAACTCTGACTCTTTCAGCCCTTCCTCATAAATCATGCATACACTTCTTGAAGTGTGGGGCCCAAAACTGGGTACAGTACTTTAGGTAAGACCTCACCAGTGCTGAAGAGAGCAATGGAATCACTTCCCTTGATTTACATGTGATACTCCTGTTAACACAAACCAGTATGCTGTTGGACTTTTGGCACGAGGACACACTGCTGGTTCATATTTAGTTTATGGTTTACTGTAATCCCAAGGCCCTTCTCTTCAGTACTGGTCATTCCCTCATCTGTGTATAGGTACATAAATATTCTGTCCCAGGTAAAAGACTTTGTACTTCTTATTCAGTTTCATCTGCTTGGTTATGGACCATTTTTCCAGTCTACCCAGGTTATTCTGGATCCCAGACCTGCTCTCCAGAGTAGGATAGAACAGAATACTGTGCATCATTCTAACACAGCTCTGTAAACTAGAGATTAAACATGCTTGAATTTTGTTTATGAATTTTATAACAATTCACTATTATTTTGGTGTTTTACACATTTTTCAGCTAAACTGAAGATATGTCCTGCAGAGCTTGGATTAGAACTCAAGACTTTTCAGTCCCTGGCTGCACTTCTCCAGTCCATACTACCGCCTCAAAAGATATATTTGCTTAGTATCATGAAAAAATATTTCCTTAGTTTCTCAGAACCCTGTTGCAACCTTACTTTACCTAGCTCTGATTTTTTGCCCAACTAGTAAGGACTTAGATTTTGACTAGTTATCACCTGGAAACTCAAGAGTTTAATGAAGTCCTAAATGACCTTGAATTCATCTAGTTCTTCTCTGGTGGTCAAAAAAGTAACTGTAAGCATTTTAATCAGTGTCCTTTTATTTTTCCCTGGCCAAGGACAATGAGAGAAAATATCTTACTGTGGAATGAAAAATACCTCCCTCTCCTCTCTCTTTCACACACATACACATGCATGCATGCCCAGTCTCAGTGTTAATAATTGTCATCTTGACTTTGACCTTTTTAAACAGTTAAGATGTGACATAAAAAACCCCCTCAAACCTGCCAGTTTAATGGCACAAAGTCTCCCATTTTGCCCTCTTGCTTTCCACAACTGTTTACAAAAGTTTGCAACTTGATCATCACATTGTCTATTTGTGGAGCCTTTGCTATGTCAAAGCAAAATGTGTCAGAACGAGGGCCTTCCTTTCCACATCAAATCTGACAGCCAGTGGGATGATCTCTCATCTTTGTACTGCGGGTGATTTCATCCCTGCTGTTTCCTCCCTCATTGCATTTTTTAAAACTTTCCTTTTTGACTTCAAAACTAAAGTAGTGACTAAAGCAGAAAATGTAAGAAGAATGCAGGTATGTAGAGCATACTCCATGTTCTCACCACAAACTCTGAAACATACTTTTGTCTCCTGATCTGGTCTTTTGGGTCCATCCTTCACTTCCCCAGATCCTCTATGTAGCTCTTTCGGACCGTCCCCACAAACACAAATGTGTGTTTTCCTGGGGACAATGTGTACAGTTCTATTTGTCCCTGGGGGACGCCCATGCCATGTGCGACTATGCTGGCCCCAGCAGCCTTACCTGGAGTTCTGGGGGCCTCCAGGAGCTGTAGCTGTGGTGATCCTGCAGCAAGGAGCCTGGCTGGTAGCTGAAGCATGGCTCCAGCTGGCCAGGCTCTGATTTGGGGCAACTTGTACTGCCAC
>NW_017729031.1:45599706-45605470 GCF_001723915.1 Gavialis gangeticus
GGGGGACGCCCATGCCATGTGCGACTATGCTGGCCCCAGCAGCCTTACCTGGAGTTCTGGGGGCCTCCAGGAGCTGTAGCTGTGGTGATCCTGCAGCAAGGAGCCTGGCTGGTAGCTGAAGCATGGCTCCAGCTGGCCAGGCTCTGATTTGGGGCAACTTGTACTGCCACCATTTGCTCCATCCCAAATGTATTTTTTTTTTTTTAGGTGCAGGTTTTTTTGCCCCTGGGATTTCCTGGCCTCAGTCCCTCCCCTCCCCCCATGCTGCAAATTAGAAGTGCAGGGAACACTTGTGTGTGCAGTGTTTGTGGTGTGTGGTGCCACAGATGGGTCTGCAGCACCACATGCTGCACATCCATGCTTATTTGGATGTGCCCTAGGTGTCTACTTTCTACCACATGGCATTCAGTCCCTCTGAATCCAGAGGGATTCAGACAGTGTTCTGCTTGGCAGAGCTGTGTGAAAATTTTCATCGGTTTGTTCAAATGTATGCAAAAACGCAGCAAGATACTGTTTCTGAGAGACAGGGAGGTGAGGAGAAACCCACCAAGTTTAGAATCTCAAACCTTAAACTGGAGTTTTGGACAGCTCCATTGGAGAGCAATTCCATTTTCCATGTGTGTAGTTGATGGTCCAAAGTTATAGAAGAAGAATTGTAAAAAGGGCAATACAAAAGTAGGAGTTCAGAAAAGAATGTTATCTTTACATTTAATTATCAATGTGTTACTTAAATGCTGTAATATAGAACCTGAACTCACTCTGCCAATCCAGCCAGTTTTGCTTTCTTGTTCATGTTGTTTTTCCTGAGAAAGAAAAAAAAGAACCCCTAAACATTATGTTAATCTTCTCTCACAACTAAAAGTACAAACATATGTGGATATATTTTAATTCCCTCCAAATCATTTCTTATCTATCCTTTTCATAAATATGAATTGCCTGATACTTTTGTCCCATTTTTCATACCTCTGGGCACAGCCACGCTCCACTGTTTTTTTCAAAGTCACAGACTGTGAGTACAGAATAATTCTGAATCCTATTGAGCCACTGCAGACAGATCCTTTCATCAGTTACCCATGTCACAACACTCAAATAGTGCTCCCTAGAAATAATGAAAATTATTATACACTTTAAAGTTTTCTGTATTACTTTACTATAGCATAGTGCCTGAGGGCTCAGTGAATTCTACCAATTCAGGTCTTATATTCTAGTTTAATTTGACTTTTCAGTACTGGTCTGCCTTACAATTGTTATATTGCATTGCAGTGCTTTCTGTTTATGCTTTGACTTATGTTCACTCATACAGTAAGAATTAGACAGAGTCTGTACGCACCCATGTCTTACAAATACTGTAGTTGAATATAAACAGACAATAAAAATCAGAACGGTCAATAGCATGTGATAAGACCTACATTGTGCTTCAAAATGGTAAGTGTCTCAGATTTTTTAATTTTACCCCACAATCTCCATAAAGTTCTATGTGAACACAGTGGCAAACTGAAATATTGTGAGCTGGTCCTAAACATTTGCCAAGTACATTCTCTTAACTCAGTCAGATGAATCATTGAGACCTTTAATTAGTATGAAAGGTCCGACTGTATAGCTACTTGTATACTAATTGCTTCATCTGCAGAACATCATCTAGCTAAGACTCAGAATCACAGATAAAAGCTTTCTCCTTTAAGTGTAAACTTTTGATTAACGGGGGCACCTCAGGAAATCGTAAGAAAGCACATGCATAACTCAATGGCCGCATCCACATTTGGTTCCCTGGGGACAAGTAGCAGCAGCACACCTTGTGCCACTGCTACTTGTCCCTGGGGAACGGCCTGCTACTTGTCCCTGGGGAACGCCTATGCCTTGAGTGCTCTGGTGCACAGCAGGTTACCTTGGGTGGGATAGAAGAGGCTGGGGCCAGCAACTATGCTTGCCCCAGCAGCCTTACCTGAGGTCCTGAAGGCCAGGGAAGCTGCAGCTGTGGCGCTCCTGCAGCTGGGAGCCTGGCCGGCAGCCAAAGTGTGGTTCTAGCCAGCCAGGCTCTGGTTTGGGGCAGTATGCACTGCCGCCATGTGCACAGCCCTTTTTTTCCACATAGGCTTTTATAACCCCAAGATCTTCCAGGGTCAATAAAACCCCTTGTGCTGAAAGGTAGTAGCACAGGGAATGCCTGAATGCGTGGTGTGTGGGGCCATAGACAGGTCTGCAGCACCACATACCACACAGCCATGCTCATCTGGATGCAGTCAATGCTCTTACTTACTATAGTCTGTTATTGCTGGAAATATAATTAGAAGGTACTCTTTTGTTCTGAAGGAGCACATACTGAAGGCTTTGTGAACTGAACTAAAGCAAATGTTTCTACAGAGCTTTGCTCTTATCTATACATTTTAGCTTAATTATTTTTTGTCAAAGTTCATATTCACTGTGTCTTCTTCCCTTGACATTCAGTTAATAAAAGGCATGTGGGAGTTTTGGCAATTAAAGCACTTAACAGTTGGTGAAACCATAAATCCTTTCCCCCACCAAAAAACTGCTTCAGTGAGAACAATACATGCAGCCACAACCCCTACAACAGACTATCCAACAAATCACATTCCTGCTTCCCTGGCTACTTTTTCATCTATTTCTGATTAAAGTGCAGGGCTTTTTTAGTACATAATCTTCATTTCTATATTACTGTGAGCATGGCACTTGGTTGTGAAAGGGATTGCTAGTAGGACAGCTGTACTCCATTTTCATTTTAATGTCCCGTTTTCATAGTTTTGTAGAAATACGGCTCAAACCTCAGGGAAAAAAAAATGAAATTTCAGGGAGAAGCGTGCCTTTTAGTAATTTCCGTCAGAGAGCATGAGATGTCCCCTCCAGTTTTTGGATATTTTTTCACATGCAGTCTATATTGCATTATGATGAATTTAGTTTAATTCCTACAATTACTGTATTAACTCTCTTTCCCTCTCTTCAAAGAACTCACTTCCCAAAGTAATACAAGCTGATCTTCCCGGGGTCAAATCCATCCCTGTGTATTACAGTCCACTAAACAGTCCTATAGTAGCACTCACCATAATATAGGACTAAATTTGGGTTTGAAAGATGGAAGGACCCCATGCTGGGTCTCTGAAAAGGCATACATTTCACTCAAAATGGTAAGTAAGATCGCTCTTCTTGAATACATTCTACTAGTTATGGGAATGTTCTAAACGCTAAGGGCCAAACAGTTTACTTGGGCACTCAGAGCCTCTCTGAACATTGAATTTCCTGGGTGAAATATAAACCACTATGTTTAGAAAAACCTCATGCAGAAGTGAGAAAAGAATACTGCCATCCCAGAAATCTGGCCTGCACTCCCCCTCCTCTTTCACCACAAATGTAGTAATATTATCTGCTCTTGGGGACTAACTTGCCTTTCATAAAAGGGGGTGGGGGGGAGGTGAAGGAGCACAACACAGTTGCAGTCACTTTCCTCTCAGTATTTTCTGCACAGTCCTTAGCATAATTCCAATTGCTTTACAGTATCAGGGTAAACATCCAGACTACAGACCAGATCTGGCCCACAAAACCATTTATTTTAGCTTACTAGTAGTCTGGTGGGCTACTGGAAGTTGGGGAGTATGGCCTGCCACAGAATTCAGGGTCCCTAGACCCTAATGGACATGGCCATCAATGGCAGGACCCTTGACCTGTACTGCCACTCAAATATTACTGGGCCCACAGTTCTGACATGGGAGGAGTCCTTCACACACCAGATCTGGCTTGGGGCCCGCTGTGAGTTCAACACCCATGCACTATATCAACCATATACTACTGTTTAATTATTAAACTTTTTTATTGGGTAATTCCTGTAAGACAGGTTGGTGTGCATGGGTTCATGTACACACGCATACCACAGATGGGGTGCAAGGTTTTTAATAGTCACTGTATCAAGTGTTTCTTACACCTTAACTGTATATGCTCACAAGCAGAATGAATTTAAACATCAGTGCTTTTGCACACACTGAGTCCAGTTCACTGCTGCATTAGTATCAGTTATATGGAGCTGCACTGGTATCAAAACAGGAGCAAACTTGAAGTAAGTTCAGCTTTTGTGCTGTCAAAGTGAGGATGCAGCTGAAAGGGCATAAGTGAATTATCCTTCCAAGCCAGCAACACAGTATCAGTAAAGAATCACAATTAAAACACACGTACCATAAGAACTACTCACCTCGATATCTTATGTGGTACAGTAATCTCAGTGGAATTCAAAGGAGTAAGAGATTGGGTGTTCACTATAAATAATTTCACAGTAGGGTTTCTAGCTCCTGCCTAAAAATGAAAATACTTCATATCATTTTTGAAAATAGCAAATACTGCCTAGTGATGATAAAGGATCTGTAAAACAGAGAAATCACAGTAAAGTACCACATAAACAGCGTGAAGTAGAACATCTGAATAAAACTTTGAGATGAGCACATACTTTTATCCTTTTAATAGGACATTACCATCAACTCTAGTTAAATACTGCTTCTTTCATCAAAATAAGCATTCATAATTATATTCAGGATATTGTGGCCTCTGTAGCATTTGCTAATACATTATAAGGCTTACCAAAAAAGCTATGGCTTATTAATTGGTAGGAATGGTCAAGTCCTATCTCACTATCAGATATAACCACCCTTCAGGATTCAGAAATTGCTCACGTTCCACAAGCAGAGGTAGTTAGCCATGTTAATCTGAAGTCATGAAGAAGGCAGGGTGGAGAGATGCATCTTATAGACTAACTCAGAGCTGTTCAACTGGCAAGAGGTTAATCTGTGGCTCCCCAGGCTCCCACTCAGCCACCACTCCCCCTATCATTCTAGCTGCAGTAGCAGCCAGGATCCCTGGGCTTTCCCTTCAACTTCTGCTTTGTTCACCTGCCTAGGGGTGGGATACATCTCTCCACCCCAACCCTGGGCAATGCAGCATGCAGGAACTCATAGCTCAAGAATTGAGGTTGGGGAGAGCTACATGGCTGGTGCAGTGCTAGAGAGTGCCCACCCACCCACTCACACAGCAGAGCAGTATCAATTTGTGCTGCTTTATTGCAGTTGTCTGTTAGGTTTATGGCAGAACAGTATGGTCAACCCAAAAATGCCTGCATACTCCAGCTGCCCCAAGCAGGTACTCCCAGGTCTTCAGGATCCTGATCCTGCCTGCATTTGGAAATTCCAATCCCACGGCATGCAGGATCAGGCTCCTGAAGCCCTGGGAGCCTATGTTCCCCCATTTGGGATTGCCATGATGTCTGTTGACATTCCCACACAGTTTAGAGCTGATTGGCAGCCCCAGATCTGGGACCACACTGGAGTGTCCAACTTGCTCCAGTGTGGTCTCTGGGGTACATCTCTGTAAATGCGGAAATGGAGAGACACACTCCAGAGATTCTTAGAGCACATCTGGGAACATCACCTGTTGTTCTGTAAGATCAATAAATAGGATGATGGGCAATGGATTTCACCCAATGAAGTGCATCATCTAGTCTGGGACACATCCCAGCCCAGCTGATCTGCTTCATTTGGCAGTTTGCTTCCAGCCAGAAAGACTTCTTATACTCTTAGCACACAGACACGGTGAAGCACTGATATGAGTAAGCTGTGGAGTATAGAGACTCCACCCATGATATCAAAGACAGAAAAGATTAGGAAACCCACTGACAATACTCCCCACGCCTTCCTTTAAGAGGCAGACATCATAGAAATCTATTGTAATTCATGAGCTGAAGTTGCAGTTTTGTAGAAGGTTCACAGCGTGG
>NW_017729031.1:45605509-45615666 GCF_001723915.1 Gavialis gangeticus
GGCTCCGCTCCAGTTAAAAGCATCTCTGCACTTAAAAATGGTGATGGCGGTGCTTCAACTAAAGCTCATTTGATAAGCTTTAGTTCAAGCACCACTGAACTATTTTTGAGTGCCAGGATGCTGAGTCCCTGGACGAGCCGCCCTCAACTCTGTCCAACTACTCGCCCCAGCCCTAAGTCCCATTTACTGCCGTAGCTGGACAGTGCCCCCAGCCCCTGCCCCACTCCCTTCCTCACTGTGGGGGCCTCAATCTGCACCCCCCAGACCCCTTCCCTTCTCCACGCCCCTTCCCAATATGGTTGGTTAATAATTGGCTCTTGGTATCAGCCAAAAAAATCTTTATTAGTGCACCCTTAACAAGAATATTTCTCACAATCACCATGTCTACTTATCAAACTTTCTAGAGAAACAACAAAACCTTAAAAAAAAAAAAAAAAAAAATCACACTTTCTTTCCAGGAGAAAATAAAATACTTTAACTTTGCCAGATGCTGTTGACTTTAGTAAGAGTAATCACAGCAAGCTGTTGAGGAGAGACAGACAATATTTTCGTTAGCAGAAAGTGATTAAAACTGAGACTATTCTCTTACTGAAACTGCTGAACAACCATATTTAATAAATAACACAGACCTTGGGATATGGGATTCTAATCGTCTTTGGATACTGCAGCGTGTCTTCTGAATAAAAGGAATACTCAATAACAGGAACTTCTGTATCATTAAACTCTGCATATGCTATAAAATTGCCATTTGGAGACCACCACAGAGCAGAGTGGGTGCCAAACATTTCCTCTGAAAGAGATGCAAATGCATTCTTTTGAAGCAATAGTTGCTGAGTTGGCTTCTGTATCTGAAATATCATTCTCATTAGTTTTTACAGAGCTGTGCTGAAGTTCAGCTGCTGAACTGTAGACTACTTACCTGGGCTCTAAAATGACATTAAATAAATTAATGCCTAAAAATGATAGACTTTTAAGAAAACAATCCCTGATTTTGGCTTAATCAAAGACCTGTTCTGGACTCTTTATTTGTTTATTTATTCTTTATATGTTTAGGATGCTGCCATTTATCAAGGCATTAAATAATGCCTACATTTTAATGTATGGTAAGCTTCTAGTTAGAATGGCACTTTGGTTTAGTACAGGGGTTGTCAACCAGGGGTACTTGAGAAGGCCCTAGGGAGTACATGCAGGCAGGCCAGGATGGAGCACCGCCACACACCATCCCATGCTGCCATGCAGGCACCACCTGCCCTGCTGGAAGTGGGGGGTGGGGAAAGGTTGCACATGGCGGCTGCTGCCGCTCCGCATTCGGCTGCGCAGCCTGCCCTCCCCTCTCCCCCCCACGTGTCTGGCTACGTGCCGCCACTCCCAGGTCCCCATCCAGCCGCCAGGGGTACATTGTTCTTGTGTCTGGCCGCTAGGGGTACACTGATCCAAAAAAGTTAAAAACCACTGGTTTAGTACACAGCATAGTGCCCTAGGAGTCAGAAGACAAGATCCCATGCCTCGGTCCACCACTGACCTGTTGTGTGATATTAAGCAAAACATTTCAGCTTGCAATATTCCTGCTTCTCCATCTCTAAAATGGGACTAGTTATACCTACTCTCCTTATTTCTGTGGAATAAAAACGTTATATATAATAAGAACTAAACTTCTCTTTCTTTTCTCCACATTTCTAACTTTTTTTTTAAATTATAACAAGGAGTTTGCATGTTACCATATAAAATAAAATAGTTGTATGTAGTTACCTTCATAAACCCAATCAGGAATTCCATTAAAAATTTTATTTTCTTCTCCATTTTTGGTGATTGGTATACTCTTTTCTCTTGGGAATTCTCTCACATAAATGTTATTATTCCAAACATACGCCTACAAAAAATTCTCATAGTTATTAAATAAATTATGGCTGGAATGCAGTGATAGAACAAGCTATATTTACTTCCATTGTGCTTTCCAGCATCCTATTTTTTTGTCATTCAGATTGCAGAAATTTTCTTGAAAATTGCATTCTATTAAGTATACTGAGGCCACTTAACAAGTGAAAACACTTATTAAAATTCATTAGTACTAGAAAATATCATAGTAAATTACCTGGCCTGTGGTCATGAACAAAAATGTAGAAATAACAACAACAAAATCACAAGGAGATGACAATTCCAACATTAACAGCATAAAACTATCTGACTTCTTCTGACAGAACTGTGTGCGTCTATGCCTGGGTGTGTGCGTGTGTGTGCATACGTACTAAATACAGGCCACTGACTAACATCTGTACTGTTGTACAGGAATTGTACCGCTGATGTACTGCATTTCTACTTACTAACCAATTTGTGGCCAACAGGTGACCAGGATATATACTGGGTATCATTATGAAGTGGATTCTCAGTCACTAAGATACTAGAAAATAAAAATAAAACAAAACAAAAATAGTTAAGACAGACAATCATTACAGTGCCATTTTATTGCAAAGCATTTACATTAAATTAGATCAATTTTACATAAAGTTACTAACCTTGCAGTCATGTCATAAATGTGATATGTAGCTGTATATGAATGTCTCCAGAGCTGCAAGAAACCATTATTATTTTAAGAAAATATCCTCAACCAAGAAACATTTTAGGAGGCCTGCAAGTGTGTTATAAGTTAATAATCAGTGTTTGAAACCTTTTCTTATTTCTATTTCTGATGGTTGAATGCACCCATCAGCCATCTAGGATCACTAGTGGGTCAGACTGTCCCCATCCATGGTAAAAACCTAGGGAAATTAATCAGTGAAAGATTCATTCTGAGTTTTCCTTTAAACTGTCCTATTTAATAGGAACTATTCACATACTAGATTTTTAAAGTCATGTGCTCCTCCAGCCTGGGTGGTCCCAGGGACCCATGGTAAGACTGGAGGCAAGACTTCCAGACAGAAATGGGGGTAGCCCTGCAGCTTCCCAGCCCCTTTTTACTCTCTCTCACTGGTACCCCTACTGTTTTAAAGCACTATATCATGCTACTTTGTTCAACATCCTGATGTTTCTTGTTTCCTTGGCCCTTGCTTACCCAAGAATAGATAACACTGTTCCAAGATATTTTCTATCCAGATTTTGTCACAGAAATCTATGGCCTCTACAGAAATCTCTCCCCCAGATCTACCTCTGGAAATCTGTAGAGTTTGAGAGTTTCAGTGGAAGCACTGTGTGGGGCCTGAGAATGGGATGGTATAGCAGATGTACATGCAAGAGAGCTTACAGGATTCTACTTTGTCCTCTGCTAGGATATCAAACTAGTAGCCCATAAACTTGATCCATTATGACAGTCTGTATGTTCTAACTCATCTCTGCTGTTAAATAATGTGTATACTTTTAAACTTTCTTTTTCCAGTTTAAAAAAAAATCTAATTACAAAAACATATTTAAATATATTTTCTCTATGATGATTAATAATTATTCTATGAAAGTAGACAATTAGAAAATTTATCACGTCCAAGGGCTTAATAACCATGTAGCTGAATGCCAGTATCCTCCTGATTCATGGATCTGTGCTAGTTTAATCTCTTGTTCTACAGGTTAATACAATGTATACTTTTCAATTTTGCGACTGTAAAGTCAAGCTGTGCTTCCTACTCAGAAGGTAAGAAATGGCAAAATTATGTTGATTGCCCAACTTTTATTAATCTAGTGCATATGCCTGTTGATATAATCTTTAATCTTGTAGTATTTTTGTCACAGGACTCCTACCTCATTCATTGCATAGGATGTATTATAATCTGAAGTTCATGATAAATTATTAAATTCTTTGCTTTGTCCACATTATTCAATGTGGCTATGCCTTATAGACTGCATACTCTTCCAACCCTGCCCTGAATGTGTAATTAATGACTTCCTCAAAGGCTCTCAAATGATGGGCTTCAGAGTGCACCATCAATTCTTCAAAGCACAGCTGTGACATGAAGGGCTATAATTATCCCTAATTTATGGGTGAGGAACTCAGGCAGAAAGAGATGAAGGACAAACACATCCCCTAATTTTGGGTGACAAATTTGAGATTGCTTGCACACTGTTTTTCAATGTGTTTAACATTATCTAGCTCTTCATGTGTTCCAAAGGGAGCTCCCCCACAAGGAGCCTCTCCCTGATGTCAGGTTTATGGTGCTCAGGGAAATAAAAAAAAAAGACAGGTGTTCAGCCAGGGCTCCCAGATAAAAATCCACTCTTTAAAGGTCCAGGGCACTGTGAGCCTACCACCAGGAAAAGGCTCCCCAGTGTTGGTTCAGGGCATCCCAGACATTTAAAAAGCAGGCATGCACTTGGGAGCCCCAGTTGTATGCCTATTTTTTTATGTTCTCAGGCACCTGTGGAAGAGGCACCTAGAGAGCAGGGATCTCCTGGCTCCCCCAGCTGAAGGTCCCCTGTGAAGGCCAGAACCAGAAGGGTTAATAACAAAGAGAAATCTGCTTTTTGAAGGTATGTGAAGTAGCTTTAGGAGCAGTTTCCTGTCTGTCTGAAAGAAAGTTTATATATAGCTTTTTATACTCGGCCAAAAACGTGTGCCCAGAGAACACCCTACATCATCACTGGCCTAGATGAGCGATACTGGGCCAATCAGCTGGAGGTGCTGGTAGTGGGCAAAGCCCAGGCGGCCTACAGGGCCTTGTCTCGGAAGGAAGCCCTGGACTATGAAGCCGTTAAAACCGCGAGCCTCTACCAGCTAGACAGATCAGCCCCGAACATTATCAGTGGCTCTTTCGAGCTAAGAAAGGGGCGGAAGAGAGGCAGCCCTGGCTGTTGTTACAGCAACTACGAGATCTCTTCAGGAAGTGGGTTAATTTGGCAATGTGTATCCTAGCGATGCTCATGGACAAAGTCATATTGGAGCAATTCTTGAATGATTTAGAAGAGAGGACACAACGCTGGGTGCGACAGCATTCACTGGGGTCATGTGAGGAGGCACTGGAGTTGGCTGAAGCTTTTGTGGCCTCAGAAGCATACTATCTGTGGGAAAAATGCGGGATGACACCACCGGCCAAGAGAACCAGAACGACGGAAACCCGGCAACAGGCCCCCAGGAGGGGACATGGTGTGTTATGATTGTGGCTGAATGGGGCATTTTGCGTGGGAATGTTCAACCCGCGCTTCTGAGAGGTGGCGACTGCACAACACCCCACAGTGGGTGGTCGAAACACCTAAGACAGCTCCGGGGGAGCCGATGGATTATAGTTTTGAAGCAGGGGGAGAGAGCCCAGTATGGGGGTGCCCAGTAGTGAGGGCCTGGGTTGAGGGCCGCCCAGTGTGGGCCTTGTTAGATTCAGGCTGCACCCAGTCACTGGTCAGGGCTGCGTTCGTGAAAGATCGCCCCGGCTGTTGGGCCAAACCCATGAGGATATCTTGCCTTCTTGGGGAGATGCAGAAGATTTGCCGAGTATGGGCAAACCCGTGAGTGATGGAGCATCAGAGGGAGCTATTGGTAGGTCTCGCACCCCGCTTAGCGTGCGACATGCTCCTGGGGCGGGACTGGGCCCCAATATATGACGTCTTGAATCGAGTATGAGACATGGAGGCAGCTCGCAGGATGTTAAAAACAAAGGAAGGGTGGCTTGGAGACTCAACCAAACAAGAAGGGCCTGGTGAAAGAGACGAGGACACCATTACCAACCTGCAGGATATTGCCAGCCACCAGCAGTTTCGGCAAGCCCAGGAAGAGGATCCCGAGCTACAGGGGCTTTGGACACGGGCCAAAGATGACCTCCGGCAACCAGCTGTGGCCTCAGACCCTGTGAGGTGCCTCAGACCCACTTTGAGGTAAGGCAACACCTCTTGTACCAGGTTCAGTCTGGCGGGGAGGGCAAGGAAGATAGAGTACAACTGGTGGTGTTGCCCTCTTGCTTCCGGAAGGCAGTATGGCAACTGGCGCACGCCAGCCCTCTCGGGGGCCATATGGGAAGGGATCGGACCACTGACAAAATATCTCGGTGGTTCTTCAGGCGCGGCGATGCACGGAGTGTCCCGTATGCCAAAAGGCAAGGGAGGATCGGCCACCTCGGGCCCCACTAAGGCCAATGCCGGTAATCGACCTACCTTTTTCATGTATTGCCATGGATGTTGTTGGGCTGCTGCCTTGCAGCAGAGCTGGTACCAGTATATACTTCTGTTCATCGATTATGCAACTCGGTACCTTGACACCATGCCCTTGAGATCCGTGACAGCTCCTCTGACTGCGGAGGAGCTGGTAAAATGGATAGCACATATGGGTATTCCACACGAGATCCTAACAGATCAAGGCGGAATTTTATGTCCAGGGTACTGCAGGGCGTGTGTCAAACTCTATGAATCAAACAGCTTCATACATCAGTTTACCATCCGCAGACCAATGGATTGGTTGAACGATTGAACGGGTCTCTCAAGAAAGTACTGTGACGATGTATACAGGGTGACCAGTGGCGATGCTCCCACTAGCCTTGTTCATCCTCCGAGACTCCCCTTCTGAATCTTTGGGGCATTCCCCTTTCGAGTTGGTGTTGGGCCACTGACCACGGGGCCTACTGCAGATCCTCCGGGAGGACTAGGAACACCGCCCCACTGACATCCTTAACCCGTCCATGTACCAACAGGCTTTCAACGCCGCATCAAAAACGCGAGGGAACTGGCCTCGAGTAGCTTGTGGCAGGCCCAGCAGTGCCAGAAAGAGAGATATGACTCACACGCTAAAGAACAGGAGTTCCGGCCAAGTCAGAGAGTATTGGTCTTGTTGCCGACCTCACCCAGCAAGCTACTGACCCAATGGCAGGGACCATTCAAGATCGTTCGGAAGGCAGAACCAGTCGATTACAAAGTCTACCGTCCAGGACCCCGACGAACATGACAGATCTAGCATGTTAATCTACTACAGGAATGGCAGCAGCCTGAAGGTTGGGCCGCATTTGCAGTGGAAACCAAGGATGACCTCAGCCCCCAGGGGATCAACATAGGCCCTAGAGTCCTAGAGCCATTGAAAGAAATTCATGTAGGCAGTGAACTAACAGCGACACAAAAGGCCAAGACACGAATCCTCCTGGAGGAGTTTAAGAAGGTATTCTCAGATGATCCCAGTTGGGTACGGGATATGTACCACACCATTTATACGCCCGCGGGCGCGACTGTACGAGATCGGTGGCGGCCAATACCGCACCATTTAGCAGGGGAAGTGCGGAAGACGATCAAAAAAAATGTTGGCACTCAGCGTCATCAAGCCCTCTTGAAGCCCCTGGAGAAGTTCCCTCGTACCAGTCCCAAAGCCAGATGGGACCTTATGGCTCTGCATGGATTATTGAAAACTAAATGAAATAGCTGCGTTTGATGCCTTCCCCATGCCGCGTGTGACAGAGTTGGTAGAGCGAATTGGAGTGGCTAAATTCATAACAACATTGGATTTAGCCAAGGGGTACTGGCAGATCCCCGTGTGGCCCTGTGACCACCCCAAAACTGCCTTCAGGACACCCTGGGGCCTATATGAATTTATAAAAATGCCGTTCGGACTACACAGGACTGCCACCACCTTCCAACGACTGATGGAGCCCATCCTGGCACTGCATTCGGAATACGCAGCAGCATATATCGACGATATCATCATATTCACTCAATCATGGGAACAACATCAACAGGCCCTCAGGGCTGTATTAACAGAGTTGAGTGGGACACATTTGACTGCAACCCCCCGCAACTGCGTGGTTGCAAAGAAACACACTAAATACCTAGGATTTCTCATGGGGCAAAGAACCATACGGCCTCTGCATGACAAGGTTGAAATCATTCATAAGTTTTGGGCCCCACAAACATCCAGACAACTACGATCCTTCCTCGGCCTGGTAAGCTATTATCGTAGATTCATCCCCTGATTTTCAGAAATAGCCACATCACTCTCAGAGGCCCTGAAGGGGCCAAACAGAAAGGGAATCAAGTGGAAGGGGGAAATGGTACAAAGCTTTCAGGTGTTAAAAAGGGTCCTGTGTGAGGGCGTGGTCATACATGACACCCCTAATTTTGACAAACCATTCATATTACAGACCGACACCTCTGAAACAGCTATTGGGGCTGTCCTGGTGCAACAGGACACAGGCATGGAGCAACCTGTGGTCTACGTGAGCCGGAAACTACTGCAAGCCGAAACAAGGTACGCGACTATTGAAAGGGAGTGCCTTGCAATCCGGTGGGCGGTGGAGCACTTTTGCTATTATCTACTAGGCAGAGAGTTCACACTTGTCACCGATCACGTGCCTCTCAAGTGGCTCAACTCAGCCAGAACTGATAATGCACGTATAACAAGATGGGCGTTGGCGTTACACCCTTTTAAGTTCAGCATAATGCATCATTCAGAAAGTGACAATCTAACAGCTGACTTTCTATCCAGATGCGGCGATGACACAAGACAGGGCATCAACTGGCAAGAATGCCCGACCTTACCTATGACCACAGGTAAGGGAGACGCGAACCCAACGAAACCGCCCTAAGGCAGCTTATGGGGGGGTTATGTCCCAGGGAGGGACATACAAGGGAAAAAAACAAAAACTTACCCATGCCAGGAGGCACGGAGCAGCAGGGGTGGAAGGAAAAGCCCGCGCGGCTCATAAGCCGCTTATTTATACAATTATAGCCATCTGGTGACGTCGACTTCAGACGCTGGGCAGCGAAAATAAAAATGGCGGCTGACACTACAGAAGGGGAGGAGAGGAAAGAGAAAGAGAGAGAAAGAGAGCCGCAGCCAGACCCAGAAAGGGAGGAGACCTTCACCATGGGTCCCACCGAACTCAGCAGACCGTCGGGAGTCAGAGGCTGGGAGACGCCGTGCAACAGGGACCCCAGACCCGAGCACGGATGCAGGAACAGACCGGATACCCTGCAGGATCCCAGGTGGGAGAGCCAAAGGGCTCAGGGCAAGCAGGGACCCACACCAGAGGGAAGGACCCTGAGAGAAGTCCCGGGGTGGTCGCAATTGAGGCAGGTATCGCCGCTGTTTCCAGCCGGGTCAACGACGGAGTGTGAAGGACTCCCAGGGCCAACAGAGGGTAAAGAGGGCGCTCTGAGTTAAAATAGTAGGAAAGATAAGGATAGGAGAGGGGCGCAGTCACGTCAAGGGGTATGCTTGGATTTAGGGCTCCTTAAGTGATCAGTTTCTTTTTCTGTTTCCACGCGTGAAGGGGTTAAGGAGGGGATGGCCGTGTGAGCTACCCCAAGTATCGGGGCCGAGGGGAAAGCCTCGGAGGTTCTTTTTTTTGTTTGTTTCCCTGGGAGAAGGGGCTAGAGGGAAGAAGGAAAAACGGGGAAGGGTCAGAAACAAGAGGACCGACCCCACGTTGGCGACCAGGCATAACAGATGGCCGTCAGGAGGGCGCAACTCCACTGAAGGGGCTGAGGCCAATGGAGAACGTCACACATGAGGCGGAGTGTGGCTGGGGTGTAGGGGTGGCGGAGCCCCGTGAAATGACCGTCAGGTGAACCGTGGGCCACCAAGTAAACCAGACGACCATCCCCGACCACTGAGGAACTAACAAGCCGTGGCAGGTGAGATCGGGGAGGGTGAGTCGTGGAGGAAACACCTGCTCGGCCAAAAAAGTGTGCCCAGAGAACGCCCTATGTCCATCACCCAGGCGAGGGCCGCTCGAGAGCGGATACTCGAAGCCCAACGGTCACACGGGGCATTCCCATGCTCCCGCACCCCAGACTGCACCCACTGCCAAGGTCTCAGACACACGAAGACACTGAGAACACCCAGCTGCAATCGAAGAAGTGTGAAACTGGCCTCTCAGTCATTAGCGATGGATTGTGGACTGGCAAGGGAGAACCTGTCAATGTTACTGTGGGACAGGGTAGTTACTCAGTTTCCTCCCATATGCCAAAATAAATGTTGTTGCTCACACTGATGCTACATACGCCACCTGGCAAAAGTCATATTTATAAAGCAAATACTTCAAAAAGCAAGGTGTAAGTTGTGTTGGCCAGAACCAGAAGGGTTAATAACAAAGAGAAATCTGCTTTTTGAAAGTATCTGAAGTAGCCTTAGGAGCAGTTTCCTGTCTGTCTGAAAGAAAATTTATATATAGCTTTTTATACTGATTTTCAGACAGCAAGAACTTTAAAAAACAGAACTAAGAATTATAGCCACAGACGTAGCTGATTTATGAAATTTTGCTTAAAAA
>NW_017729031.1:45620666-45631298 GCF_001723915.1 Gavialis gangeticus
AATTAACGAACATATTCACAAGGTATAATTAACATAGTGGGCTGAACTTAGATAGAGACATGTTAATCTCAAACCCCAAAGTGATGTGGTGTGTTTTGCTTATTGGGTAAACCCAAATTTGGGCAGTAACTTATTGTAATGATTTCTAACACCTTTTAACCCCATAGGATAACAGCTATAAAGTAACACTATGAATGGCTATATAACCAAAAAATTAGGATAAATAAGATATGAAAGAACACACATGTTAAGTAACCCTCGGGGAAGGATGGAACAGAAAGGTCATTGCTGTCCCATACCCCCATGGATCTATGAGAGCAAGGACCAGATTCTGACTGAGGAGCCTCCCCTGGTTCTCCCTTGGACAGTCCAGTTCAGAGACGTCCGACCACTGAATCAACATGATGTGTATCTTCTAACTGAGAGACTATCAATAAGTTGCTAACCAAGTGGGAACTCTTGGTTAATTTCTTTATCTGTTTTATAATCACTGTCAATTTTAATCTGTATTGTTATGCTGTCTGTTTATTAGCTTAACCTTTTTACTAACTGTCATATATGTAAACTATATCTTTTGTTGTTATAAGTAAAATTTATTCTTTTTTATAAGCAAAACTTGTCATTGCTTTCCTTCCCAACATCACCTCCTCGATCCCAAACCAAAAAGCCCAATGGCTAATAAAGTTGCAGTGCTCAGTCAGTCTGCAACTAAATTAATATACTCACAGTGCCCAGCTGGCCTGTGACAGCCCCAGCAAGGCCCGGGACCTCCTGGTCAGCCTCCTCCTGGCTCTGGCCAAGCTTGTCATCTAACTATCCAGGAAGGAGGCTCTGGCCAGGAAGGCTCCCGGTGACCTTGGGGCGTTTTTCCTTGGTGTCCTTCGCATGCGTCTCTGGGCAGAGTACCACTGGGCAGTAGCCGCTGGCGAGCTCTCCAAGTTTGCGAGCCAGTGGGCGCTGTCCGGGGTGCTCTGCTCAGTGTCCCCCCAGGGAGCAATTGTTTTGGCCCTATGACCCTGCACGTGCATGCCCTGTTTTCTCTTTTGTTGTCCCCCATAATTTATTGGTGTTTTTAAGGCACTGGTCACCCAACCCAGTGGCAGCCCCAGCATGGGGTTTTTAGGCTTTTAACCTTTTAACTGCGAGCGCCAGATGCCAGGAGGATACCCCCGTCCATTTTTTTAGTCTGTTGATGTTTTTACAGTGCCGGTCACCCAACGCAACACAGCGCAGCAGCGGCCAGCTTTTACTCATCCCCAGTTGGGGATAGCTACATCTGGACCCTCTCTGGACCCCCGCACGGGGTCCAGAGGACTTTGACTATCGCCGGCGGCCATTCTGAAGCAGCCCACAGCTTTTAACGGTCCTAACCGTGATGCTGTGGACATCAAATAGTCCCCCACAACAAATGGCAATCACACAATTAGAATTTGAGGAATTTTATGCCCAATTCCTTGAATTATGCAACTTGCCATACACACATGGCATGGCTGGTCATACAATTTGGACAATGGGGCATAACATTCCTCAGACTCCAATTATGTGTCTGTCTTAATGTTCTGCCAGCAACCTTACACAGGATCACTTCATTGCACTGCATTTCCTCCCAGTCCCTACCACTCCAACTCTTTTTGCCCAGTCAGTCCCCAGCTCCCCTTTTCCCAGCTCTTCATCTCAAGAAGAGAGAACATACTAGTACCTTCTTATAGCCAGATTGTAGCAAAGCAAATTTTGTATCTGGTGAGAACATAGCTGTGGTAGCTCCAACTTCTTTCTATCAAAGAAGGAAAGAGAATGGTTACATGCCACACTGGTTACATATATAAAGGAAACACATAAAAGGAAAGAATCAATGCAAAGTCTAAAATGTACAATATATGGACATACTATTGTGGTATTTTTCAGAGTTTTTAAGACTGTTCCATTATCAGCACTGATGATCTGCAGGCTGCCATCCACTGTTTTGTGGACGTATTCATTTCCTAAGGGAACAAGAGAGAAACTATAAATCAACACAGAGAAACCATAAAACAAAATGCTTCACCAACTCCCTTGGGGAACTCAGCGCACCTAAAAAGAAAAAGAGCTCTACCTTATCTTCCAATTCCACCACTGGCCTATAAATGGAAAGGTGCACAAGGAAGGACTATGCAGCATCCTACCAAAGGCTGCAGCAGTAGGCATACCCTCGAGTCCCCACAGCAAGCAATGTGCCTTCACATCACAAGCAACACAGGAATTTGCTGGAAGATACAGCTGAACACTGAATAATTAGTCATCCTCATTCTGCTGTCATTACTGACATCATTCTACAACCACACAAAAATCACAAACTTTTTTCGTCACATACCAGCTAGTTCCATTCAGGTAAATGCAGCCTGCTGTTCACATGGATGTCAAATAACAGAGACAGGCAGAAAGAACACTTTATCAGTATTAGATGGATTACCTGAAATCCACTGCAAATTGTATCTTTTGTAGTTATAGCCATCACTCAGATAATCCTCTAAGGTAAATGTTGGTCGTGTGTCAGAGGTACCTCCTAGAATAGAGACAAAGATTTGGATGCAGTTATGACCTACCTGCCAAAGATTCATTACTAAATAAATCACAATTTAACTAACAAGTTTGTGGCTACCCAGATGTAGAGCATTAATGAAAACAAAACACCTGAGTTTCACTGCAAGTCAAGTCAGCCACAAGTGGGAGGAATCCCTGCTGACCCCATCTAGCAACCTCATGGTAAAAACCACACGTAAGTCCTAGGGGAATTCTAGAGAGGGTACATCTACATGTGTACTTTACTGCAGAATAGATTCATTAGTAGGGCTGTGCAAAGCTTCAAGTGCCAATTTGATTTGGAGGAGATTCGGTCCGATTCAGTGGCCAAATCTCTGAATCTGAATCAAATTGGGGGACTCATTAAAAGGTCCAAATCGAATCCAAAGCCTCCAAATCGATTCAGTGCTGATTCAGAGAGATTCAGAGATTCAGATCAGCCGGGGAGAGGCAGACACAGCCACGTGGCTACAGGTTCTCCTGCAGCTCCTCCAGCTGTGCCTGCCTCTCCCAGGCAGGGGGAACCACGGCAGAAGCCCCCATGGCTGCCCTGCCTGGCCCCATCCCTCACCCAGCCTCACAGCACTTAAAAGAGAAAAAGAAAAAAAACTGGCGGCAGAGCGGGGATCAGGGCCTCTGAGGGCTCATGGCAAAGCCCCCATGCACAGTGTGGGGCAGTGGGGAGCAGCAGGGAATTATGCCTGCTGTCTGGCACCCACGTGGCGGCTGCTCCATGGTGCGAGTGCAGCATGCCTCAGCAGGTTGCTGCGCGCTGTCTCGGTATTGGAGCCACTGAGGCTTAGCGGTACTGGGCTCCAGCTGACTGCTGGAGCTGCTCCTTCACAGTGCATGATGACAGCTGCTGTGTGGCTGCCAAGTGTGGGAGGTGGCGGGGAGGCGCGATCCCTGCTATCCCCACTGCCCCGCGCTGCATGGGGGGGCTCTGCCACGAGCCCCCAGACGCCCCAGTTGGTGCTGCTGCAGCCGGTGAGTGCGGGGCTTTTTTTTTTTTTCAAGTGCCGGGAGGATGGGGCTGAATCAGCACCTAAACAGCATCGAATCTCCGATTCTGATTCAGCCAAATTGAATGGGGACAGCAATCCGAATCGGCTGAATCTGAATCCGAATCCAATACTTCCCTATTCGCACAGGTCTACTAATTAGTCCTACAGATAAGCATCACAGTCTACACGTTCACTGGTATTAGGGCACAGTAAACTAATTAACTCCACTGTAAGAAAGTAATGTTAGGGACAGTACTGTCTTGCAGAGGAGTAACTAACTGCACTGAAATACGTGTGTAGAGACTGACTGGGAGTGTAAATTGTGCCCAGTCAGCCCAGCCAGCCAGGGGCCTGCTCTGCCCTGGCTCAAATTGCTGCTGTCCTGGGTGCACATGCTGACACTGACCCCCGGGAGCAGTTAAGTCTGGCTTGAACTGTTCCAGAATTTATTGCTTCACATTAATTGCACATGTAGATGCACCCAGAGATGGCTATTCTGCACTGGTTGAAAACAAAACCAAGAACACCTTACTGGCAATAAAGACAGGGTCTTAATTTCTCTGCTCTACCCATCTCATGAAGTTTGTACACACTTATTAAAAAAAGAGAAAGAGGCAAAACTTACATTCCCTCCACTCTAAACCAATGGGGATTCATTCCACTTTCAGTACTCAGAAAATTACTGCTTGATTCAAATTTAAATCAAACTTCCTTGCCACAGTATTGCACAGGGGGTTTGAGACTTTTTCCCACCCAATGCTGAAGACTAGACCAAGTTCTGTCTATTATTTGTAGCATCCATTCATTTTGTGTTTCTGCCACACGATTCAAGGATTTTCAGGATCAAAGCTTCTTTGTTTTCTTGAAACAAAATATTTTCAAATATCACTCTGAATAAAAGGAATATGGAACATAAATATTAGCTTATTCACTCATCCATAAGGTTTCTAGCACTTCCAGTCTCCGGTGTCAAAGGAAGAAATGGACTAGGCTGGAATTTAAACCCAGTGACGTTGCTTGGTAGAATATAGTTTTGCCTCAAAGTTATGAAGATGGGCCCTGAATTACTTTAGCTGCTGTAAGTGCAGAACTGCCACTTGAATATAAAAGCATGTTTGGTGCTAGGTTGTATCAACAACTGTAAAGTTCTATTGCACACAATATTAAATCACATGTTTATATAACACTTGCCATTAAAGTTCATATTATTGAAGACTTTATCATTCACCATCTATTTAATTATTAACAAATTTGAGTCTCATAGATGGTGCAAATGAAACATTAAATAACAGGATCAATAAAACTTGTAAAGCAGATAGTGTATTTTTTATTACATCACTTTTGTCAAACTTTTAAGATAAGTTTGTGGTGGAAGGTCTGGTTAAATATATACTATCTATAATAAAAGCTAGATTTATCTAACTTATCTTCTCTCCAAATGATTGCTAGGTTTATTGCCACCACAAGATGTAATATTAAAGCTGAACAAAAGGGTTTGAAACTAGGTTCATCCAAAAAGAAAGGTGATTTTTTCTTCTGAAAAGCCTGAAAAAAAACCCTTGGGAGAAAAAGTCTTTCATAAAAGACACAAGTACCCCTCCAATAAGGACTAAAACTTTACCATCAAGTCAGCACTTTCAGGGTGATAAGTAACAATGTACATTTTGCAGATTAGTTGCTATCATCATGATTACAGAGACCGAGTATCACACAGGTTTTCATTTTATCTATGTAGTCAATAGAACAGAAGGAATGGAGAGAAGGCCAAGGTCAGATTATATGAATACAAGGTCCAAGAGACAGAGCAGAGCAAGGACAATGACGGTTTGAAAACTAGGAAGGTAATTCGCAAGTCATGTCTGAAGTGTACTGGAATCCAGGAAAAGGAAGGGTACTGAATGGTAGCATTCCTGAAGTCAGCACACAGTACAGGGACATGCAAAACTTGTATTTCTCCCTATCTTTTTTTTCTCTTCAAGGAAAGAAGATACCAAAGAAATCCATTTTGGGCTGGCAATAAGAAGTGATTAAGGTACAGATATGAATTTCAACAAGTAAATACTGAAGTGATTATAAATATCAGCAGTGTTTCAAAGACAACAATAAACAGAACTGCAGATGGTTGATGACCCATCATCCAACCTTTGGGTTAAAGCAGGGATCTCCATTTTCCAAGCAGCTGGGGACTGCAGGCCATGTAGGCCACATACTGTGCCACATGAGCCTCCTCACACCCACTGCCACACTGTGTAGGTTCCCAGGGCGCTTCTCTTTCTCCTGCCACTGCACAGCATGAGCCCTGATGCACCACATGAGCCCTTGACATGCCCTGTGGTCTCAGTGCATGAACATGCTGCACGACACAAGCCTCCTACACATGTGGATGTGTTACTTGCAGTGCAGTCTCACTGCACAGTCCCCCCCCGTGCCACACAGTGAGCAACTCCCACTGCACCACACCAGCATGAATGGGCTCTATCAGCCCTGTGAGCCACACTGCTCAGCCCTAGCTCCCATGGGTGAGGCAAGGCAAAAGAAGCTAGAGGAGGGAGGGGGAGCCTGGGAACTCTGGCAGCAGTAGCCAGGAGCAAAGGAGGGAATGGCCCTCAGACTAGGAATCTGGGGGCTGCAGTTTAACACCTCAGGGACCACATGTGGTCCATGGGCCACCACTTGGATAGCCCCAGGTTAAGAAATACATCTGAGTTAAAGATAATTACAGCCAGCGGAGACCCATTATAAAGAGGACATTTCCACTGTCAACTTCAGAAGTTATGTCATGACCAGGTGCTTTTGCCCACACAAGAAATCAGCAGTGAGATGTTAAAGACAGACAGAAGGAGAAACAAGGATAGAGTTAGGAGGTAGCTGGTAATGGATGGGTGAGACTCTGATGTACAAGACGAGCTCCAACCTGAGAAATGAGGTAGGAGTCAAATTAGGAGAGTGTAGTGCTAAATAAACCAGCCTTCTGCTCAAGAGATTTGAGAAAGATAAAAGTCACAGATCTCACAAGCTGCAGTTGTCTGCAATGGTCAGAAGAAAGATGGAAGGAGCCATGATCACAGAAGCAAAAACCAGCAGCCTTGAAATATGAGATCATATAACCCAGTGATAACCTTTTTAGATTTAGGGCACCTCTCAGGAAAAGCCAGCTCTTAGCTTTCCCTTGTTTCTTGATCACAGAAAAAAATAGAGAAATTCTTCCATTGTAAAGAGCTTGAAAGGCCACAGCAGGTCAGAATGTTCTTGACACTATGGAGTCCTAGTGAACCCTGAAATTTCTGGGTTTATCTTTTGAATCGTGCATTGCTGTTTACACACCTAACAGTGGTAATATTACACAGCACTCCTTCAAAGGATCTTATGATAACCTGATTGAGAATAACTGATATAAAATAGGGGTGCACCGAGAGAGAATTTTTGGGCTGATACTGATGGCCGAATTTAACGAGTCACAACAGCCGATACCGATCTGATTCTGGTATGCAGTCATACAGTGCGGAAAGTGGCACCCGGCTGGTAAGTCTGTTGTGGGGGAAGGGGTGAGGCGGGAAGGAAGGGGCATGGGGGAGCAAATCAAGCCCCTACTGTGAGGGAGGGAGTGGAGCTGGGGCTGGAGCAGGCGTTGCACAGCAAGGGCGGGGCACAGGATGGAGCTGCGAGTGGCTTGTCCAGGAGGTGGGGGGGAGGGGGGACCAGCTCCCGCTGCTGCATGTACCCTGGGAGGGCACAGGGGGCACGTGCCCCTGGATCTGTGTGCAGGGCAAGGGCAGGCTGCCGGGGCAGTGCCAGGCTCTTCCCAGCAGTGGGGCTGGGGTGGGCTGCACTTGGGGCAGACAGCAGCAGTGGTGGTGCTGGGAAGGGGCTATGGGGGGGACTGTAGCCACCTCAAAATTCACTCAGAAGGTCATCTAATCCAACCCCCTGCTCAAAGCAAGATAATCCCCAACTAGATTGTCCCAGCCAAAGCTTTGCTCGCCAGGTTTTGAAAACCCCCAAGGATGGAGCTTCCACTCAAGACCATTGCTCCTTGTTCTGTCATCTGTTACTACTGGTTTCCTGGCAGCAAAAAACAAGAACAATTAATGCGTGGTACCTCTCACGGAAGACAGATGACATGAGAAAGAATGGGAAAAAGTGTGTAATGAAACGAAATTCCGAAAGAGAAAGACTGGGGAAAATCAAACTAGAGAAAGGTGAATTATGTGAAGGGATGTAGAAAAGAAAGAAGAAAAACCATGCCTTTCCTCCAGGGAAACATCCTTAATCAAAACTTGTTATGAGTACAATGGTCTTTTGAACCACTTCTCAAAACTTGGCAGTTCCAATTAATCCATTCAGAAGTGATTATACCATTCTTTACTTCTGGGACACCTTTCAGAGATCTCATATTGCTAAGCAAACAATTAAGCCTCACAGAAACTCCACAAAATAGGTATTGTTGTTGCACACATGGTTGTTATTAGACTCAGATTGTAAAATAGACATGAAGAAGTAATGCTTTCCCAAAATGTCCACTAATTAGAGACGAGAAATTTAGTGATGATATTTAAGACACTATGAAAAATAAACACTCAAAGTGCCCAAAGTTAGTGGGCATTTCCACAAATCGAAGCTTAATAATTTGCTGCCTACTACATAACAGCAAAGCTAACAAATTCTAGTCTCCAGTCCTGTGCTCTAACTGCTAGACCATAGTTCTTCCTCAGTACCAAGATCTGGCACTTCTGACTACACTCAGGGGGCGCATCCACACATGCAGGTACTTGTGCTTGCAGCAGCTCAAATAGGAACAGCATAAATTTGAGCTGGGGAGTTTTACCTCAGTGCATGTGCCCGGACATGCACTTTGGTATGGGGCAAGATGTGCCACTTGGGGCAAAATAGCCCTGCCCAGCTCCTCCTGGATCTGCAGCCAGGGAGAGCTAGAGCCTGGGGCCAGCACCTGTGCTGGCCCCAGAAATACAAAAACCTGCCCAGTGCTGGCTTCAGCAGTATAAAATGCTGCCCTGGCAAGCAGCTCAGGGCTACTTGCTCTCAGGAGCTTCTGGGGGACCCTGGCACACATGACTCTCAAGGGCGCCAGGCTGCAGCCCCTCCACCTCCAGAGCCTCCTCTTGAGGTTCTGGTTGAATTTCACCCCCCACCTTTTTGTTTTTGGTCACCCCATCCACAGCCTCACCAAGCCTCAAGGCCTCCTGGTCAACCTCCTCCTGGCCCTGACCAAGTGAGCCCTGTACTTGACCAGGAAGGAGGCTCTGGTCAGGAAGGTGCACAGAGATTGTGGGGGCACTTTCTTCTCACTCATCCACACACAGCACCAGTGGGCTCCAGTGGGTGGTGTCCACCAGCTCCTTGGATGCCTTTGAGGACTGGTGGGTGTGGCCCAGGGGGTCTGCTCAGTCCCTCCTCAGTCACACTTATTTTCACTTTTTGACACTTTTGACCCACAAGACACTCCTATCCTTTTTTTTTTTCATTAGTTGTCCCAAGAATTTAGTTGCCCATTCGTCCATTAGCCCCCGTAAAAAGGGGCTACTAGTTAGCCATGTGGGCCTTGCCCACAGTAAGTGAATGGACAAAAAGACAGGAGCTTCTGGGGCCACCCCAGTGGCTGAGCCTGTACTCCACCCTCATCCCATGAGCCGCTGGAAACCTCAGCTGGCAGATCCTCCATGAAGCCATCGCCACGGGCATGTACGTGGCAAGTTTCACAGGCGCTCCAGTCTCCTGCCCCTTCTGTGGTCAGGGGAAGACCCTGGCATACATGACACTCAAGTATGCCAGGCTGCATCCCCTCCACCTCCACCACCACCTCCAGAACCTCCTCCTCAATTTCTGGATGAACTTTACCCCTCACCTTTTTATTTTTGGACACCCAATCTGCAGCCCCGTCAAGTCCCAGAACCTCCTGTTAACCTCTTCTTGGCCCTGGCCCAGTGGGCTCTGTACATGACGAGGAAGGAGGCTCTGGCTGGGAAGATGCCCGGAGACTGCAGGGCCGCTTTCCTCTCACTGGTCTGCTCACATTTCTACCCAGAGCACCACTGGGCGGCATCCACCAGCTCCTTAGATATCTTTGAGGACCAGTGGGCATGGCCCAAAGAGCTCTGCTCAGTGTCCCCCTGAGGAACACTCATTTTCATGTTTTGACCCTTTGACCCTCACATCACTCCTGGCCTGTTTTTTGCCATTGTCGTCTCAAGAGTTCTGTTGTGTCATTCATCCATTAGCCCCATACAGTAGGGGCCGCTAATTATCTGGGTACACCTTAGGGCCCATGGTACTTGGATCGCACAAATAGACAGGAGCTTCTGGGTCCTGGCTAATTGGTATATGGGGACACTACCCGTTGGCCAGCTGGGCTGCTGAAGCAGCCCAGAGAGTTCCCTGCACCCTCTACCCACTGCAGCTATCTGGCAGTGGGGGCTGCTGCCTGGCTGTGACCTGCTGCCACCTGCAACAGCTTGTGGCCCCAAGGCTGTATGCCTGCCAGACCCAGATGGCGACTGTATGGCCACAGCAGAGGTGCATGCACTTCTGGGGCAGCTGTGGGCTGTGGTTGCACAGCTGGCCTTTACACAACACTGCTGCCATGTGTGCGGCCTCCTTGCCATCTGGACAGCTATCACCCGGAAGATGTTCTCAGTGTGGTGGCCTGCTTTGCACTGTCAAAGCATGTCCTCCTGGTCTCAAATGGCCAAGAGGTCAGCTACCTCCAGCTGGGTCCTGTGTGCCAGTCCTGAGCAGGCTCCTCTCCCTGGATCCTGTCACTTGCCTCACTACCAGGAATTCTGGTGTTCCCTATTTGAAAACTGCAAAATCTCTGGAAAAAAGCCCAAATTCACTCTTTAAAATACCCCAAAATCCATGTTCTTCCACAATTAAAACAAAAGAACACAAGAGAGAGAAAGAGAGAGAGAGAAGGGCAATGCTTTACTGATATATTTACAATTTTAAATCAATCTGGAAGCCTACCAGTGACTCTATCATCATAATAAAATAACTTCTAAATATCTACATGTTTTAATGTTTGCTTTTGGTTTCCCTAGTTATCATAGAACAA
>NW_017729031.1:45636298-45638487 GCF_001723915.1 Gavialis gangeticus
CAATTTCTGTTTCTTATTCTATTTGTGAATTAGCTTCTTCCTAAAATGAGAAGAAGCTGTCTCTTTCCATGGTATAAATGAAGAATAGATGGGATGTATTCTAGCAAGGCATTTATGAAACTGATAGAGTGTGTGTGTGTGGGGAGACGTGGATTGTGGGGGGACTGTGTGGGGGTGTTGCTTAGGAGGAGTGGGTCCCCTGCCCCCCTCCCACAGGGCACAGCCCCCCCACACAGCATATAGACTGCCTCTCCCCGCAGAGCCCACAGACCCCCCCTATGAAGCCCACAGCTTTTCCACCCCAAAGCCACAGCTTACCCCCACCGGGCCCACATGCACCACCCCCACACAGGGATCCAGCCCCTCCTGCAGGGCCCACAGTCCCCTCCCACAGCAGCAGTGGCCACGGGATGCTCAGGACCTGCTGCAGCCAGAGCCCCCAGTGGCACAGTGTAGCCCCAAATGCCTTAGAGCCGAAACTGCTTGTGCCACCTGTCACAGGGCCAGCCTGGTACAGCACGGGGTCGTGCAGCTTCAGGCAGCACTGGGGCCACTCGGGCTATCACCTGAGGTCCAGCCCCACTCACAGGGACCGCATGTCGTGCGGGGCCGGGTCCTGCCTCCATGGCCCCGCATGCTGTCAGGCCCGGCTGGGCTGGTTCTGTGCTAGGCACAAGGGGCAACACAGAGACGTTCTGGCCCAGATGCCAGAACATCTCTGGAGGTCCAAGCCCCAGCTTGCCTCAGGGCACAGTGGGGAGCTGTGCCCTGCACCACTTTTTCCCGGGGTGTTTTTATTTGATACATGGAAACCAAGGTATCAAATTTTGAGCCTGCGCTGCAAGTATGCAGCACAGGGAACATTTTTTCATTCTCAGCATGACTTTTGTGGCATCTCAAACTGGTTTGAGATGCCACAAGAGACGCATATGCACCCGTCTAGACGCATTCAAGAAGTCCATTTACCAGATCCAAATTGTATTGCTGTGTATGAAACAAAATGAATGTTAAGAAATGTATGGAAGGGAGAAGGGGGAAAAATAATGAACTAAAAGAAAAGCAAGAAAAACTAAAAGCTATGTAAAGCTATTATCTATTGTCATCCCCTGACATTAATATAACCACATGGATTAAAAAAGTTAAAAAGATGATCTTTACTTGATTCAAGCCTTTAACAGAATTAACTTTGGTTCACTTAATCAGTCATGAGACTTAACCTTTTTTCATGTCTGTCTTAGCCACCCCGCTTTCATCCAAGGACTCCATTTTCAGGGGTGGCTTGGAGAAGCTATAGCCACCCCAAAATTTGCCTTAGCCCCCCCGTAGTCACCACCACCCCTGCCCAAGCCCCTCAACTCCTGCCCAGGCAGCTGCTGCCTGCCCTGCACAGCTGAGCCTGTCCTGCTCCCACCCACAGACTACAGAGGTGTGGTGTCTTAAGTGGGCATTGTTAAAAAAAAATAAGTAAGTTTGACCACAAGATGTATAGCACAGCCCCCCCAATTTTCTGTCTAGTCCACCTCAGCCCCCCCACTGGGAAGAGGCTTGTGCCGTCTCTCTCCATTTTGCTACTTTTATTCACATTGCACAGTAATTACTTGGGCAGAAACTCTTGAACTCAATGGGAGTATTCAGCTGAGTAAGCAGTACTGAGCTCAGAATAGGGTGGGTGATGCAGTCAAACAATCAGTAACTAAGTGCTTGGGATTAGACAGAACATTTGCACCACCTATATTATCTCAATTCATTGCTGATAACTACCAATGTCAGCAATCATTTTTGTTCAAAGTTCAAAAACACTGTACAGATATTGAAGTCTTACCAGACATGATTTTCATTTTAATTGAATGTAAAAGTAGAAGGAAGCCCTTTCCCCTTTCCTGTTCAGACAGCAATCAGAACCACATAACTGACCTTTGAACAAGTATTTTAGGGAAGTGCTACATCCTTTTCTTTCACTCTCCCAGGAACTTGCTAACAGGCCTTGTCTGCTTCAACACTAGGGGTTGATAAGCAAGTAGTACAGGAAGTGCTGTATGTTACTATTGTGCATCAGCGGCAAAACAGTAAATAAATAAATAAAAATAAAACAGGCAAAGCTAATATTGCAGTGCTAACCTCCAGCTATCAAAATGAGCATTCCTTCACAGTAATAAATGACCATACTGCAATTGTTGCACATATATATA
>NW_017729031.1:45643487-45647497 GCF_001723915.1 Gavialis gangeticus
ACTTAGCAGGGGGACCAGCGGGGAGTGGGAGAGACCTTGTTCCCCCGAGCACCTCTCGAAGTAACAAGGAATAACGGTCACAAGCTGGCAGAGGGGAGATTCAGACTAGATATCAGGAGGCGCTACTTCACGGTCAGGGCGGCTAGGATCTGGAACCAACTTCCAAGAGAAGTGGTGCTGGCTCCTACCCTGGGGGTCTTTAAGAGTAGGTTAGATGAACACCTTGCTGGGGTTGTTTGACCCCAGTACTCTTTCCTGCCATGGCAGGGGGTTGAACTAGATGATCTACTCAGGTCCCTTCCGACCCTAGAAACTATGAAACTATATCAATTAAACGTTACTGAATTGCTGAGTTAAAAGATGGCAACAATATAATGGCACAAAGTAATTCTAATGCACCAAGTTATTTCCTGGAAAAGAAGAATGCTTTGTCTTGTTGAAATAACCATGGAAATTTTAGGTGCACTGAAGTGAATTAACCCGTTATGTTGACCAGGACAATAATCAATAGGGCAATAGTTAACCAAGAAATCTACACGCTTTCTAAAATTACAAGGACTACATACATGCTGTTTTTGGTATTTGTCTTAAGTCCAAATTATTTCAAATTCAAACAGAAACTGACTGTAGAACACCACTTTGTACACAGCTGACTACTCTGCAAGTAAAACTTTTTTTTTCTAGTCTCTTCTTTTAGCAGCATTAAAAATAAACACACAAGCACAACACCATTTTTTTGAGACAGACATAGTGTGATGTTGCCAGCAAGATTAGGGATTAATAAAAGTCACTACGTTCCAGGGTCCTTATCAGCTTTAAAAACAGAATGCTCTAACCAACTCTTACACATCCATGGAAAACTCGACTCCCAAAAAGAATGCTGGCTAGCTGTGTTAATGGTGAGCGTGTGCCTGAAGAACCACCCCCAGATAAGCTTGGTACATGTGTCACTTCATGTTACATTCTTCCAGGGTGCTTCCTACAGCAAAGTCTCATGTTAACCCATGTTCCAAAATCCTCCCATGTACACATTCCTGACAACTCACCGAAACCTTCCCTGTGCTTCTCTTCCCTACCCCCACAACTACTTGAAAACTTTAGGCTCCTACACATGTGCAGGGAGAATGTTTCAACAGGCTGTAATTACAGCGCATCAGAGCAGAGTCAATTAACAGAGTTTGCTAGAGCATTGTAATTACCGCACTCCAGCAGACCCCAGCATCACATGCATCAAATTCCTCACGCTGAAAAACAGCAGCGGTCCACATTAAACTAAAGCTTGTTTGATGAGCTTTAGTTCAAAGTGCCCTGCCACCATTTTTCAGCACAGGGATGCTGATACACATGACACTCTGGGTGCTTTAATTAGTGTGACACTCTGGGTGCTTTAATTAACTTGACACCTGAAAGCATGCTAATTAAAGCAAATTTTGCCTTTAACATCTGCTTATCCTGAGGCAGGCAGGAAACCCCACCCCAAAAATCCACCAACCCACCCACCATTGTATCCCCTTCCAAAAAACTACTGAACAAGTCATAGGATAGCACTATATATAAGATCCAGACAGTATAAACCATAATTTCTATTAATATCTAACTATTACTGATGATTACCATGCATTGCAAAACTATCTTTACTACCATATCTTTAGTCTAAATGATCTTTAGTGGTTCTTGACCTTTTAAGACTCAAGGCAGCACCTGATCACTTGACAGACTCAAAGAAGCCCTCAGAAAATGCTTTCACTCTTAGCTTTCACTCATTTTTTGTCCTGTTGCAAAGAACTCGGAAGGACCACAGCAGGGTCTGAATGCTTTTCTGAATTATTTTGTGACTCACGTTTGCACTTAACAGTGCTTGCATTGCTTGGCGCCCCGCAGCAACCTTGAAAGGACCCCGAGGCAATCCAGCATGCCGTGGCACCTTGGCTGAGAATCACTGCTCTCAAATGTGGAAAACCCCAAACCTCAGTACACACGGCAGAGATTACTTCGAGAGTATTCTGTAACAATTAGCTGTCAGGATCTGGAATACTTGCTCAAGATGCTTACAGGAGAAAATGAGGCTTCTAAATATCTGTTCTAAATATCAGCGGGAACTCTGCGTTTCTCTCAGGTTTATTCCAATCCCACACTGCTGTAATGCAGCAGAATGTAGCATAAAATGCTACACTGCAACACTGCACAACTGCTAATCATGAGGAAGTAAAACAAAAAATATGATCTGTAATTGTGCTATATTGGTAGTTTCTCACCTGCTAAATGTGGATTTAACGTTGTTTCAGATTACCATCCAAGACTACAACCTCCCACTGGAAAACCCCTTAATCAACCCAAAGTGACCAGAGTCCAAAAGTCAGTCTCCGCTAGCACATTCTGCCCTCAAATTGGCTGATTTCTGCAAAAGTGCTGCCTATTTCATACCATACAATTATGTAAAACTGTTTTGTTCTCAACATTCTTTAATGTGGATATTTCTTCTCCTCTCCTACAACATGCCATATAAAACTGACAGACTAGATTTTTACTGTTGTGTCTACAATTTTCAGCCCCGATAAGAAAACAAAGTTGCCAGAGTGACATATTTTGATTGCGCTTTGGGGAAAATTGATTATACTTTTGGGATCCTTTGGGAATGGAGGTGGGGTTTATTTTTAATTTAAGAAAAAATCTAGTGACATCTTCAAAAGTGAGCTGCCTTCCGGAGGTTCAGAAATCTTGGAGTACTACACCTAACCACCTTGCTTGCTGGAGTCTAAAGATTTGGCAAGACCTTTGCTGACACTGAGTGAAAGCTCTGGACAAGTATTTCCCCGAAGCTCAGACATTCTGCCTGCTCCATTATCTTCAAAGGATCAAGTGCTGCCAACTTACTGTTTGTCAGTAAAGCTACGGGGACGGCTATGACAGTAACGATCACAGCAACAGCAAGCAACCCCAGGAGCCACTTCGCTATGGTCTGCAAAGCACAAAGTGAAGTTAGAAGTGCTGAGCATGTGTTAATGTGGCCAGTGTGTGTTCATGTGTGTGCGTGTGTCAGTGCTAGGGTGTGTGTATATGTGCGTGTCATTACTTGGGGGGGTGTGACTCAGTGCCGGGGTTGTGCATGTCAGTGCGGGGGGGGTGCATGTGTGTGTCAGCGTTGGGGGGCTGCGCACATGCCTGTGTGTACACCAGTGCAGAGGGGTGTGCACATGTCAGTTTTGGGAGATGTATGTGTATGTGTGTCAGTGCTGGGGGGTGTGCACATGGAAGTGTCAGTGCTGGGGGATGTGTGTGTGTATGTGTGTGCATGTGCATGTGTGTCAGTGCTGGGGGGTGGGCACATGTGTGTCAGTGCTGGTGGGGTGTGAGTACCAGTGCTGGGGGGGTGCACAAGCATGTGTCAGTTCTGGGGGATGTGTGTGTGCTGGGGGATGAGCATGCATGTGTGGGGTGCGCACGTGTGTGTGTCAGCACTGGATGGCCATGTGTGCATGCATGTATGTGTGCCAGTGCTGGGGGGGGGGCATGTGTGGGTGCGGGGGTGTGTGCCAGGGGTGGGGGGGTGTGCATGTGTGTGTGTCAGTTCTGGGGGACGTGTGTGTGTGTGCACGCACACGCTGGGGGGGGGAGCATGCCTGCGTGCATCAGTGTTGGGTGGTATGCACGTGTGTGTGTGTGTGTGTTGGTGCTGGGGGACCATGTGTGCATGCATATGTGTGTGCCAGTGCTGGGGGGGTGTGCATGTGTGTGTGTCAGTTCTGGGGGATGTGTGTGTGTGTGTGTGTGTACGTGCACGCTGGGGGGTGGGCATGTGTGTGTCAGTGCTGGGTGGTATGCACACGTGTGTGTCAGTTGTGGGAGGGCATGGGTGCATGCATGTATGTGTGCCAGTGCTGAGGAGTGTGCACGTGCGTGTGTCAGTTCCGGGGTCGGTGCATGTGTCAGTGCTCAGGGGTGGGCACGTCCGTGTGTCAGACCCGGGGGTGCCCTCCAGCCAGCGCCCGGCGCGAGGGTGAAGCCACGCG
>NW_017729031.1:45647675-45655788 GCF_001723915.1 Gavialis gangeticus
CCGGCCCGGCGCGCTCCGGGGGGCCGAGCCTCCTCGCGGCGCCCGTCGGCGCTGGGCGTCCCGCCGAGAGCCCCGACGCCCCGGGGTCCTGCTTCCGAAGCCCGCGGGCTAGTCCCCGCCGGGCAGCTTTGTGCCCTGGGCTGCGGTTGTGCCAGCACCAGTCGCCGCCGGCTGACGCTCACAGCTTGCCGGAGGCAGCACAGCCAGGTCCGCGCTGCGCTGGCAGCTGAGCCCTGTCGCCCCTTCAGCAGGGGGTGCGGAGCCAGGCCGAGCCCCAGCACCTGGCAGTGCCCGCGGGCAGGGGCAGCTGCTGGTCGCTGCTAGACGTGGAGTGGCAGGAGCGGGGCAGCATCAGTAGTCCCGGAGCGCTCAGTCCTGCAAAGATGTGGGTAGGCGGTTAACTTGAAGCAAAGTAAATACAGTAGACCCGGATTTTTTTATTTTTTTATTTTTGGGGAGGATGGCTCACCACTCCTTCAGTTCCTGCCAGTTAGCTAAATTAAGGATAAGCAGCTCAGCTGATTGCTGCAGCTTTTACATCAAAGGGTGCTATTTCTCTACTCAGCTGGAGCATCACAGCAATCCCAGGCAGCCGTTTGCTGTGGCTGTATCATGCTCTAGCAAGTTTACAAACCCCATCTTTGTAAAGCTAACCCTGTAATCAATTTATAGTTCTGCTATACTTCAATTGACTTCCCTGGCAGTGCTCCCTTGAAAAAAGCTAAACAGGATGTTGGATTAGAACTAGAACAGAAAGGGGAAATAGGAGTCAAGTTCTTCAGAAACAGGGAAAATAAAATCAAAACCATGTTGATGGAAAAAAATATGGCTTCTGTAATGCATTGGCCTCAAACACTGGAAAAAAGTTCCCAGTATTTATTGCACAAGTGTGATCTAGATATCATTTCTAAGAAAAAGTCATGACAGAAAAAAATATAGCAGGATATCATTGGGCCATCTCTGTCTTGGAGAATCCTATTACTTGACAGCCTGCCCTCTCCCTTGTTTGGGAACTGGGCAGACTGTCAGTAGGCTTTTCAGTTGCTCTGTGTGCAATGCTGGGTGCTTTAAAACTGGAGGTACAGAGAAGGAAGGGCAGGGACAGCTTCCCTAACCCTGGCTGCTGGCTCTTCAGCTTTTAAATCATTGCGCGTACCACCCAGCTGAGTGTGACATTTAAATCCCAGGGGACAAAATAGGGTGTGGATAGCTTCTCTGACCCAGGTTCCCAGTACTCCCTGGGCTTTGCAGTCCCCATCCCTGCTGCCCAGCTAGGTGACAAGGGCAGCATTTGAAACCCAGGGACTGAGAACCAAGATTGGGGACAGCCTCCCTGTGGCTGGAAAGAAGGAGCTAGAGGGAATCAACAAAGCCCCCAGCCTCTTCTCGCTTGGGACTGCCCAATTTAAGGAAAAGGCAGGGAGCAGGAAAGCAGTATAGCAAAACCCACACACCCACTCTTCAAACTGGGGACATGCAGTGTATCAAGAGCCAGCAATGAGCAGATAATGGCTGCTCCTTCACTTCCTTCCCACTTTATAGGAGGGGTGGAAACAGCTGC
The DNA here is from genome assembly GCF_001723915.1 of Gavialis gangeticus. Lineage (NCBI taxonomy): Eukaryota > Metazoa > Chordata > Crocodylia > Gavialidae > Gavialis > Gavialis gangeticus. Next base: position 45,649,237 of record NW_017729031.1, read on the forward strand.
ACTCCTTGTGTCTTCCCCAGACCAGGGTGATCGTGACCTCTGAAAGGCATGAGAACCTTTTCCAGAAGGATTTAAGCTGCAGGGAAGTAAGTGTACAAGCATTCATTTTCCTGGGATAAAAATCTCCCTGGAACCACTTCTACTTGGTGGGAGTTGGGTTATTTTTCTCCCAGAACCTCTATTTTTGGTGCAGGAGAAACATTATGAACACTTGCACACTTGTGGTTTCTACTGTAATGCATGCAGTGCAGTTGCCAGTGTGCTGTGAACTTGTGCTTACTGTATTCCAGCTTCTAATTATAGACAGTCCCAAATTCTCCAGAGCCCTATAGAAAACTGTTTTACTGCCTTTGGAGATGTATAGACTGGAATTAGTGAAGGCAAAGTTATAGTAGATAAGCTGATTCCCAAGTCACTAGATAACATTGCCTCTCCAGAAACAAAACAAAAAACAGAACAGGTGTAAATTATCAGCAGCTTCTCCTATTCTCAGCTCTCTGCATGAGAGAGGCATTTCTCCCATTGTTCCATTCTGCCCTCTGGTTCTGACTCATCTTGCCTACTGTGGTTAAAGAGGCCACTGAAGAGTCCTGTCCTCTTTCTTGTGACTAAGAGCCATAGAGTACAACAGAAAATTTAAACTATAAATCAGTCTTGTGACAGTACACAGAACTATCAGCTGCTTTTCATAACCAATATCTGCTGTATTTACTTGAACAGAAGACAACCTCATAATAATTTAGATTCATATATGGAAAATGTATGAATGTTATAATTTTTTAGGTGTACATTCTAATTTTTGGAGGTTTGCCTTGAGTTTGTACTCCCCACCCCCCTTACATCTGGCGGATCCATCAGCCCTTTGCTCTTTGCTTTCTCCAAATGTTTTCCCCTGGAACTTCCTTCCCCTCCCCCTACTGTCAGATCCTGCTCTCCCTGAGCATATGGAAGTATGAAGCAAATTTGAAAACAGTAACCTTGAAATTAAACATGGCTGTAGTAATTTGCATATTGTACCTATAAGTTTAAGTTCACCCAGTACTGATGCATGTTACCTTTATTTTTTAACTGCTGCAAGCTTTATCATGGGGGTTTAATGATATATGATCTGTTTAGTGAGATTTCCTTATATGCAATTGTAAGATGAGGGGGTTTCTCCCCCATGACAACTGGGGGGGGAAACTTCATCTAATATTTGAGTAAATATGATATTTTAGTAATATTGAGACATTTTCCAGTACCAGTCATTTATCAGTTTGGATACTAGAAGGCTCAGATGCACAAAGCTGTTTAGGTGCCTCATTCCTATTTATGTTCCTAACTCCCATGTAGAAACTTAAATAGGAGTGAAGTGCTGAAATATCTTTGATGACCTCAGTTAAACTGTTTAGTTTGATATATCATGTGCTCCCTCTCAGAAACTTTACCATGTCATCCTTAGTTAGGCTTATGGGACTATATTTTGATCTCTGGTACAACTTGGAGTCCGAGAGGACAGGACATAGCATCCACCTATTGCTATGATGGAAGGGAAAAATAAATATAAACCACACCCGCCCATTCTGCATATCACAAGCTCTGTATAGCCAATCAGTGTACACGCCTAGAATTCACTGGTAATTTTAGATCTTTTGAATTTGTCTCCTGATAATATGAAGATTGCAAAGTTGCATTAGCCAGGACTATTTCTTGTTTTAAATTTCCTTCACATCATTGTTTTTGTTTTGCTTGCCATACATCAGAGCTATAATAAATTAATAATATGATGCTAACTTTTAACAGCAGTTCTTTTGATAGTAATTTACTACCTCTCTGTATGACAATGGCCTTTAACATACCTACATTTTGGACTGAGTGAACATAACTAATTATTCTTTAGCTTAAGTATTGCAACACATACTGCATCCTGTTAAAAGATGCAAAAATGATACAAACTGAAGTGTGGTAAGTTTGAAAGTGGAAGATAACCATGAACAGTTTAATGGGCAAAACTGAGGAAGAAGGATTTACATAAGGCATCAGGGAATGTTTCTAACTGTAGAAGTTGTTAAGCCTTGGAAGAGATCACCCAATTAATTTAGGGTAGATTAGACAAATATCTGTCAGGAATGGTTTGAGATCCTGTTTTGGAACAGGGGTATGGACTAGATCATAGTTTCTCAACCTGTGCAGGTACCCCAACACTTTCTCTCTCTCGTGCCCTCTTTTTGTCTCTCTCTCTTTATTGCCCCTTCCTCCTCTCAAAACTATGGCAAAAAATTTGATGCGCCGCGCATTGCGTGGCACTTTAAATTCTCCAGTAATAATTTGGTGTGCTGCACTTTGCATGGCACTGGGTTCAGCCCTCCTAGCTTTGGCCAGCATCATCTCTGGCCCAGGTAATACTTGAGTTGTGCACCCATGGCATAAAAGGTTGCAACCCTACCCACACCAGATCAGACATCTGTCATATCACGGCCTTATATACACAGCCCTTCTTCCAAATTATGGCACACATTAGTCTATAAATATAAAATCCCCTGGAAAATTGAGTGTTGGGGTACTTATTACAATTTTCAGAAGTTAGGGGGTACTTTCTACTTAAAAGGTTGAGGAACACTGGACTAGATGACCTGTTAGGGTTCTCCCCCCTCAACCACCATTTTCTATGATTTCTATTAGTACATAGCCAGGATATGCAAGCTGGCTAAAAAGAGAGAGAGAGACCAAAGAGCCTAAAGTCTATAAAATCAGGGCTGTACAATGTGGCTCATGGCTGTAAGCAGCCATGAGCCACACCAGTAGGGACCACATACCCCATGGCCCATGCCAGTGGGTGTCATGGGCCCTCAGGCCTCATGCCACCTGGGCACTCCCACACCTTGCCTTGCTGCAGCACACTACTCAACCCAACTTGACCTCATGTTCTCTGCACCCCACCACTGCAACAAACCTGTACGGCCCCCACCCACTGCACAGCCCCAGCCTGAGCTCCCTGTGCTGTGCCACCCTGTGCAGCTCTCTGGGGCAGGCACAAAACCCAGAAAACAGGAGAGAGGGGGAACCCTGAGGCGACAGGGAAAGCATTGGCTTGGCAGCATCCCAGAAGTCACAATTTAACCCATCGTAGGCATGTGGCCAGGGCCGGCCAGTCCTATCCTGCAAAACGTGGGCTAAAGGGCCCCCTGCATCTGGCCGCTTGTCAACACTCCTCTCCCCCCCGCCACTGACACCACCACCACTGACTTCACAGCTGGCTGCTTGCCACCCCTCCTGCCACTGCTGCCGGCTTCTTCAGCTGCTTGCCACACCCTGCCCCCCTGCTGCCGGCTTCTTCATGTCGGGGGCCCCAGAACTATTTATTGCAGGGGGCCCCAAAAAATTGTGGGCTGGCTCTGCATGTGGCCCACAGGCCACCAGTTGGACAGCTTTGCTATAAGTTATATGGAGAAAAGGAAGGGGAAAATATTTAAAAATCATATACTTAAGGCAACCCATATATTAAAAGAAAGGAAAATATGCAGGCAGAGACACTTTCTACACAAAGTATAGAATGAGTTCATAATGAACTCTAAGGAAAATAGGACACAAGTCATAATAAAAGTTTTTTTTAACAGTCCATGGTATACATCCCATACATGTTTCTTCCTGGCCAAAGGAATAGTTATGGGTCTTCCAGATACCTCTGTGTGCTAATGCTTGGTAAATGTGGACTTTGATAGCAGCTGCTTATAGTCTTATATTTTTGACCACAAGCATTTGCTCTAGTCATGTCATGGGATAATGACACCAAAAATATCTGTTCTTTATTAGCAGCATTAGGACAAGCAAAAAAGACTGTGTGTGAAGATCAACAAGATAAGGCAAATTCCCCATCTTTCCATATATGCCTTGTTTTGGCTACAATTTTGAATACTCCCACTCCTCTCCCCATTTTTGAAATACTCTTTAAATCTAGATAGCCAAAAATTTCAAGATGCAATTACCATAGTATCTAGGCCTAATTTCAGCTTTGAACCAGCTCTTCCATCTACCTCATCTTTGATAATTTCCCTCGTTAATGATTTTTTCTGCATGCCCATCACTTCTGACTGCTAATGTTAAATGTGATGTTGTGTGCACTTCTCTCCAGATAGTTAGGTTTGGCAAATGATCACATGGGATTTATTGGGGCCAATGTGACTGACAAAGATTGCCTTACAAATAACATCTTATCAAAGTTAGATAGTCTTGGCACATCATTTTCAGCAGCTGATTTATCCTTCTTTTACACAATATGGGCTTGTCCTTTTTTTATATGGGTTTTTTTTTGGCAGTAATAATCAAGAATTGACATCTACTTTTTAGTTAAAATTGTAACTTTGTATTCTTTCAGTTCCAAATTCTCAAAAGGTAGTTACAGGGGTGTAGGTTGTAGCTGTGTTGGTCTAAGGACATAGGCAGAAAAGGTTCTTTGGGTGAATCTGATATCTTTTATTAGACCAACTTAAATAGAAATTGTTGGAAAACAATTTTTAAGCAAGCTTTTGGGTTCAAAAACCCTTCGTCAGGCTAAGGAAGTTTCAGCAGTTGGAGTGTGCTCTTCCTGGATGGAATGAAAAGTAAAGAAGCCAGAGGCTGGACTGGGCTGGTCTGCATACAAGATAGGCAGTCAGTGAAGACATAGATTGAGGAATTTACTACCATTACTATACCCCACAACAAAGCCATCAGCATTCCCGGATCTTACAGCTGCACCTCCAGAAATGCAATACATCTCATGCACCTGAATGCCCTGATGGAAAATACGTAGGAGAAACCAAACAACAGCTGTGCACCAGAATGAACGCACACCAGGAATCAATCAAAGACAGGAATACCCAATTACCTGTGGGGGCACATTTCCCACAAGAAAACCACTCTCTCTCCAATGTCTCAGTCCTTATCCTCAAAGGAAACTTACACAACTCTTCTCAGAAATGAACCTATGAACTCCACTACATCAACCTCCTGGATACTAAAAATCATGGATTAAATATAGACATTGCATTTATGACACATTATAACTTGCCTGACATCTGACTCCCCAGGTACTTCTCCACTATTCATCCCTCTTCTCTTCCCACCCACACCCAGCCTGTCTCTCACCCATTGAGTCCTCAATCTGCATCTTCACTGACTGCCTGTCTTGTATGCAGCCCAGACCAGCCTCTGGCTTCTTTACTTTTCATTCCATCGAGGAAGAGCACACACCAACTGCTGAAACTTCCTCAGCCTGATGAAGGGTTTTTGAACCCAAAAGCTTGCTTAAAAATTGTTTTCCAACTATTTAAGCTGGTCAAATAAAATATATCAGATTCGCCCAAAGAACCTTGTCTGCAAAAGGTAGTTAGGGACCTAATTCCCCCAGGTACCTAAGTATTCTAAGAATCTGAACCTTAGTCAGAAGTCCTGACTTCAGTTGACAAATGATGCCTCAAAAGCACAATCTGATTACCAGCAATGTGAAACAAATATAAATTTCTTTCCTATTTTCTTTGGTCCCCTCTACATGTTACAGATAGCACACGATTAGCCAGTTAACCATGCAATTACCTTGAGACCAGCTACATGTGCAAAGTAGCTATCACACCTTAAAAAGGTCCAACCAGCTATAAAGTTACACCTTGAAAATCTGTACTAACTTTACAGATGGCTGTTAATGAGCTTAAATTTGCAACCAGGAGCCCTGTCAGCTGACAGGGCGCCCAGCTACAAGGATGCACCATGCCCATAGGAGTCCCACAACTGAAGGGACTCTGAGTCTTGGTATCATGGAGACCCAGACTCCCACAGCGGCAAATGCTGGGTGCTAGAATCCACCTGAATCCTGGCAGCCAGGGAGCAAAGTTGCCCCCTAGGGTGCATGAAACCTCTGGGGTTTGGGATTGCAGCAGCCATTTCCCAGTCTTGGGAGTGAATGAAAGCAGGGCTGCTGCAGTCCCCTGACCCTGGGGGGTTTCACACACCCCCAAGGCTGGGGGAACATTGCAGCCACAATCCCCCCACATCAGGGGTGCATGGGGCTTCTTGCCAGTGTAGGGGAAGCCCAGGATCGGGCTTCCCCTGCACTGGCAATAGGATGTGATAGAATCTCATGTGTGATCCTACAGTTATGCTTCCTGCCATGCACATGTAACATGGCAGGAGGTACAATGGTGACAACTGTACATTAGATCCCATTGTGCCTTTACCTGCATGTGTAGAGGACCCTTTTTTACAACAATATATATACTTTATATAATTCAGAAGTATAGATTCTTCTGATTTCAGTTCATAGATTTCATAGACTTTTGGGCTGGAAGGGACTTCAAAAGATCATTGAGTCCAGCCCCCTGCCCGAAGAGCAGGAAGTCAGCTGGGGTCATAGGATCCCAACAAGATAAGCATCCAATTTACTCTTGAAGGTGTTCAATGTAGGTGTTTGAACCACCTCCGATGGCAGGCTGTTCCAGACCTTGGGGGCTCAGACAGTAAAGAAATTCTTCCTTATGTCCAGCCTGAAACTGTCTTGCAGTAGTTTATAACCATTTGACCTCGTCATCCCTTGGGGTG
>NW_017729031.1:45655878-45664297 GCF_001723915.1 Gavialis gangeticus
TTCTCCACATCCTTTTTGAATTGTGGAGCACAAAACTGGATGTAGTACTCCAGCTGCGGCCTCACCAAGTCCGAGTACAAGGGGAGAATGACGTCCCGGGATTTGCTTGAGAAGCATCTATGGATGCAAGCCAGCATTTTGGTCGCTTTACTAGCCGCAGCATCGCATTGCAGGCTCATGTTCGTCTTGTGGTCAATGATGACCCCCAAGTCTCTTTCTTCCATAGTGCTAGCCAGGGTAGCACTGCTGAGCCTATAAGGATGCTGCAGGTTTTTCTTCCCAAGGTGGAGAACCTTGTATTTTTCAGTGTTAAACACCATCAGGTTCTCATCCACCCATTTGCTGAGCCTGTCCAGGTCAGCCTGGATCACCCGCCTGTCTTCTGGCGTGGATGCTTTGCCCCAAAGTTTGGTGTCATCGGCGAACTTGGCCAGTCCACTCCTGACTCCAGTGTCCCCATCATTAATGAAGATGTTGAACAATATGAGTCCAAGGACAGAGCCTTGGGTTCTCTACCTTGTTTCCAGAATTTGAACCAAGGGAGGACTTTCCTTTCTCCTTTTTGTGTAGTATAGCTATGTATACTTGTATGCTTGTAATAATACATGCAATAGCAGAAGCGGTTCACAAACAGGAACTAAAATCCCATTTTCAAGTTGCTCGAAGGGGAATTCTTCCCCAAACACTTAGAGGAACCAGCAGATGTTATGCCTCCTTCATACGTTGCTAGCCTGAAATAAACTAAAGAATATGCTCCAAGATGTTTGCTTAAATAGTTAATCTTTCTAGAAAAGATTTGGGTAAGTTAAGTGGAAAAATAAGGCATTATGGAGATACTGAACAAGAAAAAGAACAAGAAACTATTATTTGAGAAAAAGTTTATATTATCTGTACATAATAATGGGTTCTAGGTTGGCCATAGGAGACATGATATGCAAGTGACCATGCATTATAGAAGTCAATTTCAGCTGTATTGCCAAAAGAAAAAAAGCAGGCAAAGTGTTTTTAGAACTGTAAAAGTGTCAATACTAGATTAATGCATGCCCTGCAATACCAATGAACTAAAGGAATAGGACTCTAAATAATAGCAAGCAAATGGCAAAATCGCAAAGTCTACTTGTCATAAATGAGAAAAGAAGTGATACACTAATGAATTTTTCATAAAATGTCCCAGTTTTCTCTTCTGTTGGACTAGATCCCATTTCATTATATCCTACTTGCTCCCATCCCATCTATCTTTTAAAAAGCAATCAAGTTTATTCTCTGTCATTAGCTGCTATGATTCAGGGCCAATTTATATCAATTTCAGTTTCAACATAAAAGATTCTCATCTCAGTTACACAGTTTATTTGGGAGGGTATGGGGTGAAGAAATGTTAACTGGAATTTAAAAAAAACCCATCCAAATCATTCTTCCCCCATTATTGCCCCAAAAGGACAATGGCTCAACCATGTTTAGTAGCTGCTACTAAGCAGTTCTTTCAGTATACATATCTTTGTGGGTTTTTTAAAAATAAATTGCATTTCTTTTGTGGCTGAAGGCACCTTGTGTCAGGCCTCACAACACACACAAGTATTTTCTTCTTTACAAAATGAAGTAACAGAACACAAATGATCACTAGTGAACAACTTCCTGCTGATCTGGCCTGTGATAGCTAAGAGAATCTGGAATATATACTCAGATGTATGTGTTTTTTCTTGGAAAGGACAGGAAAAAATCACACCTATTTACAAAACATTCAAGATCATAATCAAAATAAATGAAATTAAATACAATTATAAAAAAAATTTTTTTTTTGAAGTGATGGCAAAAACAATGGAGCCAAGTAACAGGAGTGTGCATAGTTCTGTATATGGTAAAAATACACAAAAAGAAGCAACTCATTTAATTAAGAATGGTATAATTAGTCCTCAACACAAACAAGGAGCATAGGCCTGGCATAGACCTCCATTTTATTCCATTGAAGACAAACATCATGGTCTGACTCGTCTGTGGCTGAAGAAGCTAGTGTTGCTATACAGGGGCATTGTTGCACTGAGAGATCTAAGAGTACTTAGGGGTTTAATGATTCATCATCTAAAGGCAGTGTGGCACTTCTTGATGGTCACTCTAATCCCATCTCTTCCATTGTCCTGTTAATGCAGTTCCCCTTCAAAAGGCTGTCCCCCAGTACACCAGAGTAAGACAGGTGTTAGCTATTGGCTCATCTCTGTTTAGTCCATGGGGCACTTTCAGCCTAACTAACTGTCCCCAGTTAGGGATCTATCCTTAGTCCCAGCTAATAGTCCTCTGGGGTCTCAATCATCACTCCCATTTGAGAGTCCCAAGAGTCCCATTTGTTCCCAGTCCCCCTTTGTAATGGTCTTCCATCAACTACAGCACCTGCCGTCTACGCACCCTCAGTAGCTTCCTTCTACCCCTTCAGCCGCTACCCAAGCCTTAATTCCAAATGGAACAAGGAGACACAATTAATTGCAGTTGGGGTGATCTTCTGCAAGCCTCCCCCAGGCTCCTCCCCTTGGCTTCTGAGCACTGGCCCTCCTAGACCTATTCAGAGTTCACTTCATCTCCCGTACTGCTTCTTGGCTTTGTCTAAGGAGTGCTTTCTGCTTGTATAGCTTCAGTCAGTCTCCAGTTCCCAGCATTGCTTCACTCAACTCCCAGCACAGAGCTCCTGCCTCCAACTCTGCCCATGTCAGACTGCCCTCCTCTGCCTCTGGTGCTGAGTTTACAGTCCCACAGCCTGTCTCTTCTGGCTTCTCAAAATCTTGTCTGAAAGTCCAAGCCCTCACTTTCTCCATAACGGGGCAGAGTCCTCTGTTACACACCTACAGGGGTAGATCCAAGGGGTGCACTAATGCACCCCACCCCCTTTGATTCTTAGTCTACCCAAGGTTTAAAACCAACTGTCTGGCAGTGGCAGTAGCATTTTCAGACAGGTACTGCAGAGGGTGGTAAATTGACTTCATGGCTCATTATAATCTACTAAATACCTTCCAAACTCTTCATTCCACAACTGTTAACAACCTTTTCTTCTTTCTGATGTTCTTGATGTTCCACCAATAAGCTATCCTTTGCTCTGCAATTCTGCTGTCTGTTACCTGCTCCTGGTAATGAAGCTCCTATTTCACAGCCCTGCAGATTGTTTTTAACTCATTTCGATAAAAGTTATTTTTGTGTTTGCTTCAATCTTAAACTTCATAAAACAACTCTAGGCCCCTAGCATGTTTGTAAAGCTTCTGTTTTATTTTTTTAACTGGATAAAAACATGTGTTGTTTTGTATGTGATGATGCACCTCACCATCTGCACCCCCCCTTTTCAAAATTCTAGATCTACCCATGCACACCTACATATCTTTCTAGATCTGGGCGTCTGTCTGCAAAGGACAAAAACTGATACAAGTCTCTGAAGATGCTGGGGACCGCACAAAGAAACAATAACTTCTACAGGAGTATAGCACAGACTCATCCCAGCACCATCCCATCTGCTAGGAAGTCAATTAAGACGTGGGACTATATATACCCTTTTCTACCAAGGTATACTTCCTAGTCACACTTTTCTTTTGGGCTCACAGAACACAAGTAACATTCCCTCATATGAACTCCCCTACAGCTAAGAGCCCAATGTAAAGTAAATAACTAAGAGTTGCTGAGAATTGAGAGTTGGCATAAAAACCTATGATTTTACAGTAACTTGAGAACAGTCTTTGCTTCCAAACTGCTCTACAAATAAAGCAACATGTAGAGGAAAAATCACTTCCCCTTTTTGGTTTTGACACTACTAATGATAAAGACAAGGATAGAACGTAAAGATGATTTCTTCCCCTTACTGGATTGCTGTTGCAGTTCCTGCCTCTGATCAGCTCCATTCACATGCTCATAGCTAACCATGATCTGCTACAAACACTATTCTTTATAAAGCAGAGGATCTTTAATTCTCCCTCAGTTTGTGATATCATTCATGACATTGTATGCTTTAGATACTATGAACAGTCAGCGGTTTCCTTCTCCTTTCATTCCATATAGGTTTGTGCTGTGATTTCAAAAAATTGTGAAAAAAGTATGTAGAACAAAAAGGAGCAATATTAATTTTTCTCCTTGTTGAAACTCATGCCCAAATTAGATTCTTTTGGCCTACTTTTAGGGGAGAGTTTATTCAAAGCTGTTATAAAATGCATCCTGTTCCTATAAATGTTGGGCAAAAATGCCTGTGAAATGTATAGATCCTGATTCCCGATCCCAAGTGCCCTTCAGCTAACAGACAAGATAGTCTGGTGACTAAGGCTGTTGATTGGGGCTCAGGAAATCTGGACTGAATTTTTAGCTCCATCATAAACTTTCTGGATGACTGAACAAGCCATTTAAATATTCCTCTGTTTCTCCATACATGCCATCTGTCAAATGGGAGTTACAGTTTTCTTTAACTGACAGAGATATCATGAGTTGCCTTAACTGACAGAGAAATCATGAGGTGACAAGCATCAGAGAAAAGTTTATTTATAACTAAAGTGTATGTGATGCGCATTAAGGAATATTAACTTCTTGGATGTTAGCATTCTGGACATAACAAACAGTTCTGAAGACAAGTGGTTCCTGCTATTCTTCTCCAAATCCATAAAAAAAAAAAGAACAGATTATTTCCCTCGCTCCACCCTTACCTAAAACAAAATGGAGCTACTTTATTGCTGCTGGTTTGCTGAGGCCTGTGGTATATTGAGCAAGCCCATTGTAAACAACGTTGCAAGGGGCTAGTATGAGTATAAAACTGCTATGTAACAAAAAAATATATGACAACTTAGCTGTAGAGTCAATAGCTAAAATGCTATTTACTCCATAATTACTACATGGATGCAGACATGGAGAGTTGAACAATCGCTTCTTGAGCTCTGGAATGATGTGGAATCAAGCCGTTCTGCAGAAGTGAGGTTATACTAACAATACGTACATGCACACTCATTTTCTCTATCAGTGGCATTACAGAAGAAAGAAAGTATTTTTTTTAAATAACTGTATTGAATATGTCCTGTTTTGAAAGCATTAAATGTCAGGAAAGCTATATATTTCTGTAAAAAAGATGTTCCAAATGTCAATTTAGAAAAAGCTGATTCTGAAACTGCAGGATGATAGTTCCTGCAGCACTTGGTGCAGAGAACTGGGCATTCAGAAAAGAAGTATAAATTGTTACTGTTTTTGAACAGAGCAAAACATTTGGAGCCTTGCAGGTTGATAATACATCTCTGATGCAATTCTGTTCATTTACAAGAATGTATAAAGTCCTGTTTTCTTGAGCACGAATCACAATGAGACAGTTTTCTTGTCCACAGCTCCAAGCCTCTTTCAGCTGTGAAAGAGCTAACCCCAGAACTCTTTTGGCCTTTTCACTTACACATGTATACCCTGGGCCAAAACAGCCTCCAGCTGATGCCTCTGTGCCCAACTTATTCAAATTTCTGAGTGGACTCACATGCCCATTTCTTTTGAATAGAGACATGGAACTGTATTTTGGTTTTGGAGATGGCTGTTATTTCAGGTACCTGCTTCCACAGAAGAGCTCAACTGTTGTAAATAAAGGGCAGCAATTAAACCTACCAATTTCCATGATTCAACATGTGACAATGCTGTAGAACAGCTAGTGTTTAAGACATTCAGGGATTCCAACTAAAGAATTCCCATATTGCCTGCCTGCTATAATGACAATTGCTTAGTGCAAAATGTGTTTCATTCAGCAACCAATCAAGCAGTTTTATGCAACTGCATTTGTATCAAGCAATGATTTAAGTAAAGGTATGAGGAGTGTGCTTATCACTAATATCCCTTCAACACCTTTGTAAGTGAACAGAATGTTGTGTATACTTCTCACAGCTGCTATCTGAGCCCTTATGCTTTCCCTAAGCCCCCTGTAATCACCCTCTTTAAGCCACTTCACTTGTCCCCCTCATCTGCATTGTATAGAACAGGGGCAGGCAAAATGTGGTCCGGGGGCTAGATGTAGCCCACCAGGCCATTCTATCCGGAGCTCCTAAAAATTTAGAAAATTAATATTTATCTGCCCCTGGCTGCCTGTCATGTGGCCCTTGATGGCTTGCCAAAACTCAGTAAGCAGCACTCTGCCCAAAATAATTGCCCACCCCAGTATAGAAGCACTATTAAGGCTCTTTACAAATGAATCCTTCCCCACTTGTCTGCTCTTATATTTTATAGTGTCTTCTACTTCACCAGTGACAATTTCCATCACCCATTTGTTCACCTTTCGTATTCCTTCTTCTATGAATGTCTGTCTTAGCTAACTCAGAAAACTAATGGCTAGTCCATATTTCATCTGCCATGATGCCTACAGTCAACTGCCTGATGGTGGTGGTGAGACAAGTGTAAAGCAGAGATTCTGGATTGAATTGGTATTCATTGTTTATATATGTCTATATAGATGGACTTTAATTTTACTCAATTTGCATGCTTCTTGTCTATGCAATGGCACTCCTATACAACCATTGCTCTCATTCTCCCTCCCCATCACCTTAGATCAGGGGCGGGCAATTATTTTGGGTGGAGGGCTGCTTACTGAGTTTTGGCAGGCCATCAAGGGCTGCATAACAGGCAGCCAGGGGCAGAAAAATATTAATTTTCTAAATTTTTAGGGGCCCCACAGGCCAGATAGAATGGCTTGGCGGGCTGAATCTGGCCCATGGGCTGCATTTTGCCCACCCCGCCTTAGATTGTTTGCTACACCCACTTACTGTTGCTTGTTTTAAAAATTAGGCTTTAACCTCTTTGAGGAAAGTTCCAATCTCTCACTCTTTCTTTGAGTAGCACCTAGTGCAGTGGATCTTTGGTACTTAATGGGACTTCTGGATGCTATAGTAAAACAAACAACAACAATATCTGTTGCTTCTTGCAAAGATATTGGACTGACATCATATTTTTGATGCAGGAAGTTTTAAGGCTTCTATTGAATGGCACAGCAAGTTCCACTAGACACCTTCCCACTCTCAGAACATCTTTATCAAAACATAGTAATGCCAGACACTTGAAATTGTTGCAGTTCTAACAAGTGGGAGGAGAAGGCTTTTGATCACTCATGGCAGTAGCAGTTCCACAATGGCACTTTCACAAAGGCTGTTTCAGCATTACACCAGATATAACAGTTAGAGCAACCTGCTTTGGACAACTATGAGTTTAAGAGTGTTTACACCATGCAGACCAATGGGTAAATCTCTGATGTATAAAGGTAACAGGGTAAGTGATCACAGTGGTTTTTCTCTTTTACTGTCAAGGTGATTTTGTTTTCACTGCAGTTGCAAAACCTAGTTCTGTGTTTCATTCCATACGTACCTAGCTGTTCTTATGAGTTGCGTAAGTGCTTCAAGAATTAATGGATTGCCACAAAGTATTATCTGAAGAAAAGGGAGTGCATAGGTTCATTCTCCCCATGAACAATGCTTGTGTGCAAAGTAGGGAGCATAGAGAAGGACACCAGTTAAACTAACAGAGATTTCCTAAGGAAGAAGTTAATAAAGTAGATTGTACACAAAACTTTCCATAACCATTGAAGACTGCCCTATTTAGCTCCAGATGTTATCAAAGAACGAAGAGGTGATGTAGTGGAACTTGCATTAGAAATGGAATGTGTAGCACTGTGTACTTTTCAAAGACAGCTGCTCTCCAACATTGAATCAAAAGAAGCATAAAAACCAATCTGTGATAATGAAGAACGTTTGCAAAGTCCTGTTCCAACCCTTTAGAAATCAACATTTGCTTCCACAATTTCTTTTTCAACCAAATTCTCACAACCCCAATTTTAGAAGCAACTGAAACAATGTAATGAAAACGGTCCCCAAGAAACTATCATGAAACAGAATGGTATGTTTATGCATAGTGTGATAAGTAAAGATCTCAGTGACCTTTAGTTCCTTATATGAAAGCAACCTTTGGTTTACTTCAAAAGCACAGGTGTGTAAAAAAGTCAACAAAAAAGAAGCTTGAAAAAATTTATTTAAGGCTATCATTTAATATCCTAAAAGCTTAGCCTTTTTATAACAAAGGTTTAAAGAGAGGAGTTTACTCCTCAGACATGTGTGACAGCCAGCCCCTTACTAATAATGCAGGTAATTGATGATTGGAATCATTTGTATGTAGAAGTCAACTTTATAGAAAAATAATTTTATCACTAAATGTAAACAGAGTTATTTTGGCCCTAAACTAATGGAACATATAAAGACTTGGAACATTTGCATTCATAAGTCTGTTATTTTGTGTGTCCTGTTGACAATAGATGTTTCCATATATAATCTTTGGTAAACACTACACTATAGTGAAATTCAATTTCTGGTATGCAAGGTGGCATGGCTTTAGGATACACCCCATATAATTGACAGAACACTTATTTCAGAATCTCCTAGTAGCGGCAATTGATGCAGTGAAG
>NW_017729031.1:45664462-45701787 GCF_001723915.1 Gavialis gangeticus
TATATATATATATATAAATTCCATACTTCTACTGGTATTCTTCCAAAAGGTCCCTGGAAAAATAAGAAAAAACAGTTAGGATCTGTTATGGTTCTTAGAAGTTTTGTGAAGGGTATGTGGAACACATCTCCTAGCTATGACACAGTGTATGTTCGTTCTCTAAATTGATTAATGCCTCCTTCTAATAACAGACTGCAAAAACAATTATTTCTAAAAGTAAAGCTTTTAAAAAGGTTTCTAATAGCCATTCTTCTTTAAACATTTGTTGCCATGTCACACTATACAAAATAGACAAATATAAAATGTCACATTTTAATTATTACTTCCAAGCTTTTATTTGACTAAGTATTATAGTCAAGACTTATTGCTTGCTAGCTTACATTTCTCAAAGTGTTTAGTGACCTGGAGTGTTTACATTTCTATGTAACGTGAGTAAAAGGGGCTTGATTTTTTAGCGGATAGATGCTGAAGTGTGCTTTAAGTGTGTATCAAGTTGAGCAATTTCTTGTCTTTAAATCTTAAAAACACTCTGTGAGCTGAGTTAGAAATTTTCGTTTTCCCATTTTACGACTGGGAAAATGAAGCACGGAGTGAAACTAGATTGGTTTCAACCACAGGGAGAGGTAGGAGGTATGATTAAAATACAGGAGTTCCTGGCTTCCAGGGCAATCTTTTAGACTGTGTTCTTTAAGTCTGTTCAGCATATTTTTAATAATATTTCTGAGGTTATAATTTTTTGGTAGTTTAAAATTTCTTTGATCAATAATTTAAATAAATGAATATATTAAAACATAAAAATATCAAAATTCAAGCACCTTTGGGTAACTTTTGTGTTAATCAGCCACTTTAAGAACTCTTTGGCAGCCATGTCATCAAGGATTTTGTTGATATCACTGGTGAAAGTGCCGTCTGCATGTCTTCTGCCCATTTCTTGAGCCTGAAGAGCTTCTTCTGGGAAACTTCAAAGGGGAGAAATTGTCAAAAGAAACCCCAGAAAAATAAGCACAATTCTTCCAGGGTCTCATTTTACATTCCTTACACACTCAGCATTCCCACTAGTTGCAAGGAATGCAAAACTGAGCCCAGAGTTGGAAAAGGTCTATGTGACAGTCTCCCTACCAGTTTCTTATAACTTTTTATAGGTAAGCCAAAATTCCTCACTTTCCATTTTTTTTTAAAAAAAAGCCAGATATACATGAAACTGCAGATTCCTAAGACAATGTTACCCACAGATAAAACTATGACAAAACAAAATCCATCACAGACAAATTAGGGTTCATTACTTATGAAAATATTATTGCTACTACATTGTAGCCAACTGTTTTATGCATCTAATTAGTAGTTACTGGATCTCATACATCCTAGGTTTATAGCTCCTGAAATGTTTACTGCATGAAAATGAGCTATTAGCTGCCTCAAGTAGGCTTGATGGTTTTGTTGTGAATTAACAGTTATCAGATTACAATGCGTCTTCCTGTGTGTTTATGGGCTGTATATAAACATATAGATTCTAGCCCCTGGTTTTGTTCATTTTGTACCATTGGAAAGCTATTCTAAGATAACCAGAGACTTCCCTGAGAGCTTTCTCCTCCCAAAAAGCACTGAGACTTTTTGTTGGACTGGAGCCAGGTGTGCTGATGCTGGAGAATATGGTGTTTGGGGACCTCTGGCAGCAAGTGGCCCCCTTGGGGATCCTTCCAACTGACATAATTTAGAGTGGCCACTAGATTGTTTTAAGATATGCCAGGGGTCAATTTGATCTTCAATAACACCAGCATTGATAATAAGAAAGGTGGGTTACAGGTTTCTGAGCTAAGTACATCTTGACCAAATTGCTAATTATCATCTCTTATCTACAGATGACAGAATACATTGTCCCCGCTGATGAAAGCCATTAATTATCCATGACAGCAAAATGACAGGAAATCTGAATGCCAATATAACTTGCCACCACCCTCTTCTTCATAAGTGATCTGACTCATTTATCTCTATCTTTCTGGGAACTGTCAGTCCTTTCAGAATTACTTTTTCTGTTAGCTCTTGCTATACTACAACACACAATCTTATCTTACAGGTTATATTTTATTATTGTCATTGTTTATTTTTTTTTATATAGTGCCAGAGACGTACATGCTAATTTACAGGTGGTAAAACATAACCAGAAGGTGACATGAAATCCCTGCCCCAAAGAGCTTACAGTCTAAAGACACAAATAAGTTCAGAACACGTGGCACTTGGGAGTGGCCTGAGGGCTTGGTTACTGCTAAACTGAGCAGAACAGATAGAGATTTGAAATATGAGGTGACAGAGTGTCCCGGAAAGATCAAATGGGAGGCTTTTTCAAGGATAAGGTTATCATGAAAAAAGGCATGAAGTCAGGAATGGACTGATGAAGTTAGCAGGAAATGGAAAGCCTGGGATGAGTGTACAGAGCAGGACAGGAAGTAGGAGGGAATAGGGAGGAAAACCTTGAACCGTTTCAGAAGGAGCAAAAGGATCAAAAAAGAAAATATCAGGATGGCAGGAAACTAAAGTTATTTTGCAGCAGCATGTGGGAGAGATTGGAGAACGAAGAAGTAAACGAATGGGAGACCAGAAAGAATGAGTTACCAGGGCCCAGATAGGAACTTTGGTGAGAGGGAATAAGAGGAAAAGTCAAACCTTGGAAATATTGCAGAAGAAAATGTAAAAGAGTGTTCTGAGAGCCAAGGGGAAAGAGTAGAGAGGAATCTAAGATCATACCAAGGTTGGTCTTCTTAGTGACTGTTGGAGTAGGGGTACTGCTAACGGGGATATGGGAGCAGAAAAGGACAGATTTTAGAGGAAAGTCTGGTTTGGATTTAGAAACATTGACCTTGGAATATAACTTGACCTTTACAAAAGTAACAGCACAGTGAACTCTTAAACAGCTTCATTTTAATCTGTAGTTGGACTGAATCATTTAAAATGACTGGCTCATACCTACAATGCAATTTAAATTACAAAATAAACTATGAACTACATAGACACTAATCAAAAATACATTATGGAACTATTAGGCTTGATTTCTAACCTAAAAAGCTAGACAGCATTTAATGATAGGAATGGATTCTTACTCTCTTCTTCCTCGTCCATTCACTAACCAAGCAATGAACTCCTTGGCAGCTTGACCTTCCAAATATGAGGTAATGTCACTGGTGTAGGTGCCCTCAGCATGTCTCTCAAATTCAGCATGACGCTTGGCAAGTCCATTGCTGAAAAAAGAGCAGTTTTCTTGGGATCTGGATCTTAGAAACATGTTATCAATTCTTTCCTTGGCTTGCTTATGTCTTATGATAGAGCTGCTCAGCTGGCAGCCTGCAGCTGCATGTAGCTCTGTAGGGGTTAGCCTGTTGGCCCCTCGGCTCTGGGTCCAGGCTCACCTCTGCTCACCTCTCTAGACACTGCTGCTACAGCTGATGTCTCTGGGCTGTAGAGACATCCACAATGTCATTGTGGAATTTTGGAGTATTATTCTCCGGATATATTAGCTCCTCCCCCTTCCTTTCCAGCTTCCTCATCCTACCCTACCTCTGGAGATGGTGTGTCACAGTGCAGCCCACAGGGCTGAGGGAACCTGTGGCCAGGGACCCTGCGGGGACCCAGAAATCTTACATGGTACAGGAGCACTGGCACAGTGCAACAGGGGAGTCATGTGGTGTAGCAGTGTGCAGGGCATTGTGGGTGCTGGCATAGTGCAGTGGGGGAATGCCCACTGTTGCATGGAGTGGCATGTGGCCTGGGGGAGCAGGGAGCCCTCAAAGCATGTCACTGGGAAGCTTGCTTCCTGCCGTGCCTGGCCACTCAGAAGTTGGACAGCCCTGTCTAATGAGCAAGAGTTTTTCTCATTTTTATATCAATATTTTTATTTTATTACTCATAATTACACTATCTTTTACCACCCTCCGTAAGTCCAGTCCACCTATTTTGATCATTTGTAGCCCAACTTAAGAGATGTGATGCCTTTTGCTTTCAGTCCCCCCAGCCATTTTTAATGGCTCCTCCCTTTTCCTTGACGTTTTGCCCTTTCATTTGCAGTCAAAATCAATCACACTGATCTTTTTTGAAGAAATACTGCATTGTGGAATTTTGGAGTATTATTCTCCTGATATATTAGCTCACATTTGTTTTTTTGCATCTCTTATTTTCTGCCTATGTTTCAAGTCTTTGTAAACCTCCTATTAATATTCTGTCATCTTGGGATTTCACTATTCCTCCCAATTTGGTACCATCTGCACTTTTTATTAGCATGTTAGCTAGGGCTGGTTGGAACATTTTTGACAAAATGTTATTTGCATCAAAATATTCTGTTTTACTGAAGCTGAAATATTTCACAGAGGTATAGTGATTTTGACAAAGTTTTCATTGGGAAGGTCTCTGAGACCTGGAGTGGGCTCTCTGGTCATTTTTTATAATAGAGAGAAAAGTATATGAATGAAACCCCTGACTTTTAACAGAAAACCAGAATTTTTGACACAATTTCATTTACAAAAATATTTAAAGGTGTGCTTTGTTTCAGTGTGGAAGAAAAACAAATATGAAAAGCTTTAAGTTATCACAAGATAGAGTTGTTGTCCTCCAGTTAGTGACTGTGACACCTATTTCCTCTTGTAGAATGAACAATTTACATAAAAATAGACCTAACACAGATTCCCATCTCACTGCCTTGTCAAATATTAATGCCCTTTCCTTAGTATCTTGTATTCAGTTGATGCGTCATTTCTAATCTCTGTTAGGATCTAGTCTTTTTAAGAATATAAGAAGTTCCATACAGGGTCAGACTGGTGGCCCATCTAGCCCAGCATCCTGTCTCTGACAGTGTCCATAGTATGTGTACAGGGCATGTTTAGTTGTATCCATTGCTTGTTGTAGCCTCCCTTGTATCAATCAGCAATTTTTTTCTACCTACATGGATTTTTCCTTTTTTTACCTTATTCTCTGTATTTATTCATTTATTACAATTTCCTTTCCTGAAATCTAGTACCCTTGAACTGCTGCATCCTGGAAGCCATTTCTGAAATCAAGTAACTCATGATTCCAAACTTCCCTTTCATAACAACAGTCTCAATAATTTCTTCTTTGACTTAAAAAGTAGGATGGCTTCTTCAGTGCTAGACTCTGTATTACTTTGGTTATGATTGTGAAGCTGGAAGGAATTATATTAGACTATGTTTTTTATTAACTCTCCCATGAGTAACATGTCCAGTGTTTTGAAGTACCTTGACAGCTGGTCCAGGAATTTTTCATTCTCTCTCTGCTCCTGTCCTTGTTGTCTGTAGCAGAAACCCACAGTCATTAGATTACTAATATTACATAAGGAAACTTGCAGTATTCATAACACAATAGAATTCTGCTGAATATTATTTACATGTCACTACAAGCATCCATGACTATTGGGTAAGTATAAACAATTTTAGGGTGCTGATACTTAATTTAGTATAGGCTCTCAAAATTATTAGTTCTATGCAACTGTAGTCTTGTAGGTTCACTGCCCCACAGTAAAATAACCATATTAGCAAAACATAAGTTGTAATATCATAAAGAAACATTTAATCTTATCATCTGTATAGCACAGGCTGTATAATTTTATCGAATTACCAGCACTGGGTCCAATAACTTATGCTTGACTAAAATATATTTTCCATAGTATCGGTATTTATGTGGCATTGCTAAGGTACCTAGTATCCAACAGAGTTTAATTCTAGATATAGTTTCTATAATGAGACTGCAATATCAGAGTACCTACAGATGAAAAAAAAAAGAATTAGATTTTCATCACCTCGATCCTCAAGGATATTTAGGTATTGATTCTCATTTACTCCAAGATGTTTAAACACTTCTAAGGATCTAGACTTGAGTTCCCTTCCCACAAGGGAAGTGTACAGTCTCCTGATAGATGGCATCTCAGATAATATACTGATACTGTGCTTGATTTAGTCAACAGTCTGATGACTGTTTTCAGTCAAACACTTCTGCTGTTTCAAACAATGACCTTCCACATATGGTTAATCTCTTTGAACATATTCATAGCATGTTTAAACTATCCTTAAGATCTTCTCTGGTTTGCATGCAATTAATCGAAAAGTGAAATAGACTGTGTCTTGTAATGTGAAGCTGAAACCCAGTAAACTGATTTCTGACTTGTACTAGACTTTGGGCTGCTTTTTCTAGATGATGATTAATAACAGCATGACCAATATGCTTACCCATTTCTTTTAGTGCTCATTAACCATTGCACAAAATCCTGAGCTCGTCTAGTGTCCAAGTACTTGCTGTAATCACTGGTGAACGTGCCTTGTGAATGACGCTTCACTTCATTCAGCTGTCTAGATTCATCTAGTGGTTCAGACTGGGAAGCTTTGAATGATCTATGAATAGTTTGTAACACATTAATCAGCATGGAGTAGGTGCATCGACTCTTCTTTAAAAATATAACCCCACCTTCTAACAGAACAAGACCAAAAATCTGTTGATATATGACCACAACTGGCTAGGTTATGAAATAAGGTTAAAGGACCTGGGATAAGGTTATGGAAAGGATAGATGGTAGAAAGGGGAGTTCTGGCTCCCCAGTCAGGGTGTGCAAGGTGGAGTTGTTTACAGTCCCCAGGTAGGAGTGCAAAATGGAGGTTGTCTGGTTTTCTAATGCTTCTGGGCTCTGCTGGTCACCACATAGGGCCAAGAAGAAATATTCCCCTCTCCTATTACTACTGGAACTAGAGGGGTGTGGAAGGGAGGAGTGGGAAGTTTGCATTCCTCAGAGCTGTTGGATGTTGATCACACCCAAGGCTGGAGATTTTAACAGAGGTCTGTGGATCCTCTTTGCCTTTGTCTGTAGTGAGGGTTGTGGTTCACTTCCCTTGATCTCTTGAGCATAGTTTAACAAACTGTTTCCTGTCATTGAAGTGGCAGAACATAACAGGGGGCTGAAGGTACTGTCAATACCTGTGACAGACATTATGTCTACCAGTTATGTGTGAAAGTTGTTCCTAACTTTTTTTAAAACATGTTAGACAAATACTTGTCTGGGGTTGTTTAGATAGGAATGATCCTGACTTGAGAAGGGTGTGGTACTAGATAACATCCTCTAGTCTTTTCTAGCCCTACTTTTCTATGATTTTATGATCTGCTGGCTGACAAAGTATAACATAAGTATGAAGTCCCCTTACACAATAGAAAAAGACTACTCTTCAAAATACCAAGCAATTTGTATTCTATTATTTGCAGTAGAGATACCTCTCTCTGATCCATTGTTAGAGCTAATATAATGTAATGGTGTAATGGCGTAATAAAGTTTTTCTTAAATTACAGAATATTTTGCCTGAAGTTGCTGGTATAAAAAACTACATTATTGTATTTGTGGTGGTGATTGAAAAGTTGAGTTTGAAGTATTTACCTTGATTTTTCTTCTGTGTCTTGAAGGGGATTTTGCCAGCTGCCTTGGATTATCATTAAAAGCAACCCAGCCACAAAATAAACACTTTTCATTTTCATTGCCTGTCACAACAGATATGAGAAAGAAAGAAACACAATCACCTTGACATCAGAGTCAATATATGAAAGGGAAAACCCTCTTAGTTCTGTACTGAATTTACATCGAATGAAACTGAACATACATGGGTATAAAATGAATAGAGCTTTGG
Source organism: Gavialis gangeticus (assembly GCF_001723915.1). Taxonomy (NCBI): domain Eukaryota; kingdom Metazoa; phylum Chordata; order Crocodylia; family Gavialidae; genus Gavialis; species Gavialis gangeticus. Next base: position 45,672,124 of record NW_017729031.1, read on the forward strand.
ACTGAGACTCAGAGGACCTAGGATCTATTCTGGGCCACTAACCTGTTGGATGACCTTGGACAAGTCTCTTATATCTTCAACTTTTTCACCTGTAAAATGAGGGCGTTGAGAAACCTGAGACGTACAGATAAATTGTGCTGCATAAAAGCTAGGGTTTATAACATTGTTTCAATGTGCTGTAGTATGAAAACTGAGGTCACTTTCAGGTGTTTTTTTTTAATTTTCTGCATCTCTTGACTAAAGAAATCAAAGCAGACTCCCATCAGGCAGTGTAGTGTCACATTGGCCACTCTTCTCAGTCTGACTCAACATATTTTTCACCATTCTTTACTCTTTCTGTCATCTAAATCAACAGTCACCTGCCCAAAGGTCTCTAGGATAAAGCAGGAACATTTTAAATCTATGTTCAACAGGTAACATTTAAGAAAATTACATATGGAAATCCATGGTGCAGAATTTCTGGTGTCTTTGATGCAATGATAACTGTGCTCACATTGCCTTTTTATTCCATCTTTTGAATCATCTTGTCACTTCCATGATCTCTACCATTAATGGTACAGTCTTGAAAAAACTAAATACCAGGATACAGAGCAGGGGACTTCTGCACACCATGAGATGAATTCGCACTGATTGATAATCTATTCAATTCTAGGATTTAGTGATTCTAATATTTAGTAATTTTATGTATTTGTATTAATTGAGATATACCTATTGAGCACTGGAGGAGGAACATACCCAGTCAAGGCTGCAATTCCTATGCACAATGGGCTAAGTACCAATTTCAGAATAGATCTATGTATATTGTTTATGGAGACTCGTGTTTTTTCCCTGCATCATCGGATGACATATAACTAGAAATGAAAGATACTAGAATGGATGGAAGTCTTGGAAACAACATATCCAGTGACTTAATTAAAACCTATAGAAGTTTAAGCATTAGGTAGTTCATGGGTAGCTGACCAGTAAGCTCCAAACCAAGCTTCTTTGTTTGATACTTAATGTCTGTGTAAAGTATTTAGACCACCAAAAAAGAAGTTTTCATTTCCAAAGAAACACATCTCTAACTTATAAATAAAACAATGATATCAGATAAGTACTACACACAGTTTGCACACACATTAACAGCACAAAGTTGTAATGTGGTTTAGACATCCCAAACATAATGAAACTGGACTTGAGAATATCTTGGGGCGGATGCTCACCGAGTGTAAATTGTCATAACTTCATTGCCTTCCATAGACCTATGACAATTTACAGCAGGTAAGGATTTTCTTCCTAGTAGTAACTACTTGAGTGTTTCCAGGCCCTCCAGAAATACACAGGCAGAACTTGACTTTAGCGCTGCTGTCGCTAGGTGAGGCCTAATTCTTAATGGGATGTTAACAATATCATATTGCGGTATTGCAATATCAGCAGCAATTCATTTAAATGGTGTCTTAGTCATTACCATGAAAATAGACTTGAGGACCTTATTTTTTTTTCCACACTGGATCAGACCACTGAGCCATGAAATCTGTTATCCTATCTCCAGCAATTGCCAATACCTAATGGTCGAAAGTTCCTGTTGTTCAATGAGATACAGAAGAAGCAGTTCCTTCCCAATCTCTGTAAGGATTAGTTTATGCCCTGATTATCCCATCTCATTCTATTGTTCGTATGGTAGTTGCAAATGATATACTGGTCAAAAAATATTCATTTCCTTTTTATATCCCCTTTAAATCCTCTTTAACTCTCTATTCATGTTCCTACTCAGAACTCTACTTCCGTGGTGCAACACTGACCTCCAATGTTTATCCAAAAAAATGCATTCATTTCACATTTCTTATGTTTAAAGACATCAGGACGTATCCAGCAGTCTATAAACACAAAGTTTTTATGGTACATCTACATTGCAGTCACAGAGACAGCAGGGTAGAAATAACTGAGCTAGCTTTAAACTAGGTAGCTTTCCTACAAGTAGCATGCTAATCACGGCAGAATAGAGCTCAGGACAGGTTACCTATCCTTCCTTTCAAGCAAGCCTTGCAACCTGCCCTGAGGTTCATATTGCCTCAGCTGAACAATTGAGCTGGCTAGCTTGGGCATTTCTGCACTGACTTGCAGTGGTCAACTTCAAAGTCACTAGAACTGGCATGAGTGAAATAGTTTGGTCACTAAACCAAAATTGCCTTAAATAATATCAATAAGCAAAGCTGATCTTATACAAACAGTTAATACATATAAATATGAAGGACCTGATTCCAAACCTCTTGAGTAGAAAGGTTCTCATTGATTCAAGTGGGGCTTGGAACTGACCCCAGTTTTCTGAGAATTACATGCAGGTTTAGCATTATGGATTGGAGCAGAATCACTGACTTCAGTAAAACATAAGCACATGCTTAAAATTAAATACATGAATCAGGGCCTTATACTATATTGGCAAAGGACATTTGGTGAGATTAATAAAAAGAAAGGAAGTTATATGCAAGTATTTGAAAAAATTAAGAATCTTCAATTTAAAGGACTGCCCTTCAGAGAAACAAGCATTTTTGAAAAATGCACAGCCATTAAACTTTTGTGCATGGACAATTGTAATGTTTGCATTGCTTTAAGTGTCTTAAGAGGGCTAAAAAAAGTGAGCAGATATGCACAATGCACTGGGCTAAGGAACCTCCCCCACCCCCCGATTGTACTATGGATGAAACTGAGATGAAAAGCTCTGAAATGCTTTGCAGTGAAGTGCTTCAGGTTATACATGTTTTCCCCACTTACATATTTTTTGTTGCAAGATGCATTTTTATTTGTATATTCTTAAATGTATATTATTGTTAACCACAATAGGTATTTGTTTTCTATAAATCAACAAAACTCATATTAACTAGAACATTGTTCTTGTTTTATTCTGGAATAGATGAACATCAATAAAAAAATTAGCAGCATGAGAATATTTGTATAGATCTGTTAACTGATCCATACAATATATGTAATCCATCTAAATACAATTAAAAAAAAAGAAACAGTTTCCACAGCGCATGGGAAACCTAGTTCTTGACTTGATTTGAGAGGCTTAGATTAACTGTGGAAACAGCAAAAAGCTTGCAGCCAAATTTCTGAGTTCCAGCCAAACTCAAAGTAATATCTAATTCCTCTTTGATAAAAGATTAGAAAGTACCGTTCAAATAATTCTTTTCTTGCCATTTTGAAATGTATTAGATAAATAGAGGCTGACAAAATTAGATGCATAAACATTACCAAATTATCTGACAGGATGTTCTTAATGAGATTCTGAGCTGCCAGAGGAAATGTCAATAATTCGTATGTATTAAGTCTTGATCAAAATGTTTGAGGCTGTGAACTGGCTCATGCACCATTCATTTTGCATCTAGAATTGGGAAACAATATTTTTTTCCTAATGACCTGGCTTTTTGCTAGTATTCCTAACATATTTTACTACAGATTTCTGCAGTGCCCTGTGTATGGAAGTTGTACATGGATATATTGTACTAAATCTTGCTAAAGGCCTGATTCATTCATAGTGTAAAAACACAAACAGAGAATTATATCAGTGGTGACAAGTGAGAAATTTTCCCATTTGAAAATTAAAGTGTGAATAGGAATATATTTCTATGTGTAGGAGACTTGCAGATAGGAGACACAATTAATTAATAATCTACTACCACTTTTATATACATGTCATTTACTTATAAATGCTATCAAACTTTTCCATATGGCTTCTTACAGTGAAATGAAAATGATAAGTTTTCAATGAAATTATACCAGTTGCTCCATTACTTTCTTACATGGGAGGTTTTTATAGACCACTATTGATTTTGTATCTGGTAATTTGTACAGGACTGTTAGGAATTATCTACAAGGGTTGAATCTGTGATTAAAGTCAGTCTGGTACACTGTCTCTAAATTATATTAAATAAACAAATATAATGAATAGAACATTGACTACATATATAATAAAATATATTACAAATATTAACTTATAATAAATAAATGATATTTGAGAATGGGAATAGAAAACAACATTAGCAGTTAATAACCTCAGTTTTTATGTCCATATAGCTAATAGTTAAATTTTTACAACAATGCATTTCTTCTGTGATTCCATGTTTAATTACCATTTTTTTCATCATTTAGAAGTTGACTTATCTCTGGATTGCCCTCTCTTTAACTAGTTGTCTTCTAAACTAAACTGATGCAAATATCAATTCTATAATTCCAAACCTTGAAGAATAATAAAAGATTAACACATCAAAAGATCCTGCACTTACTTTATAAATTTGAGGATACAATTGCACTCAATCCAGTGAACAAATCTAGAAAGCTAGTATGAATCTTACCTTTGGATACTTTGAAGAAATACGCAGCGATTGGAGAAAGAGTAGCTACTCTTTCTTCTGAAACTTTGGGAAGCCTTGAGGATTCTGAGAGCTGTTTACTGCCTCTGTTGCATAGCCTTATATATACTGTTCAGCTCTAGTAAGCATTATGAGAGTGCATCACTGCTGACAGTTTCTTTGTCCAACCTAAAAAAGTAATCATGATATTTGCCATTCTTTACATTTGACAATTTTTACAAGCAATTTCACATACTCATTCTGCTTACTTTATGACATCAATGCTGAGATAGGTCCTAATGGAGAGGCAAAAGGAGGGAAGTGTCAATGCCAAAAGGAGTAAATATCAGTCATGAGGATATTTGAGATACATGAATAAATAAAGGTGATAGAGATCAACACAGCAGTTTCTTTAAATTCCAGTTTGCCTAGCTAACGTTTTAAGTATCTTGGTCCTATTGGTGTTAATGGTAAAACTCCCACTGACTTCAATAGTATCTAAACTTTAGCCATCAATTTTAAATTAAATTTTATAAACAGCAGCAATTATGAAGACAACATCACACAAGCCTCGCAAAACTAGAGAAGGAGAAGAGCTGAAAAACTCCACAAATCCTATTAGAGACCCTCATGTTCCAATATAATCAACTTTAGGAGGTAGTATAGAGATGGGCACATGTGCCAAGCTCTAAAACAGTTGGTCTTATAGAAATATTGGGCTTCAAATCCAATTACCTCAATGTATAATATAGAACCTTTGTCCATTAATGTATGAGCATATATGCTAAATATATGAATTGTATGCCAAATGATTACTGCAAAATGAGGTCTACATCATGTCCTTGAGATTTGCTCAAATATTCCACATCCCTAGACATTAGTTTGACATGATTAGACAAGCCTACACTGCACTGTTCTTTATGGTTGTCCTTAACAGATTTTGAGGGATAGCTGACTGGGGCATTACCCAGCTCTGGCAGAGCAGCTTTGCCAAGGAGGTAAGTAGGAAACGCCCTGATGACTAGAGGTCGTCCAGAAGCAAAAAGCTTCTGAGTTGACGGCCCTCAATTCTGAATAGCGCCAGGGGGATCTGCCAGTGTTTATTCTCTTCCAAGATGACAATGTGGGATCTCCAAAAGGAGATCCCTATGGAGATTTTGTTATCTGTTTTTTCCCAACAGTGTGAACACTAATTATCTGGAACCACCTATTTAGGCTATATGTACAAATTGTAATAGTGCATAAGAAAACAGAAGGTGCTTATTATATTTGTAAGTGAGCATATGATTCAAATCAGAAATGAAACATTAAGGCCCAGATGATCGCTGAATTCAGAGCTGTGGTAATGGTAATAAAGGGAAGAATATGGAACCATTGGGAGCCAGGTACAGCCCAGTGATCCTATGCATCAGTCCAGGCCCCAGCATGAACTGGAGCAAGCCAAGGGCTAATCTGTCATCCTCCCATCCATCCAGATCAAATGGGAGCAGAGAGGTCTATTTCCACAGGGCAACTCCCCAAGCAGGACCAAGCACTTGTAGAACTTTAGTGTTACAAAGGAGTCGGAATGGGAACCAAACTCCAGCCTAATAACCCGAGGGCATACATGCAGCAGAAAAACAATACAAAAAGTGACATTGGACTGTGAGAATTACCAGGCAGGACTTCTGCAGTTCCCAAACAGGACAGCAGATGGTGTTCAGCGGGTCTTTTATCAGGTTCTTGCACCACTGTGGCATAGATACGATCTTGTGCTGAGCTACTGCTACTGACAGTACATTACTACATACTGGGTGTGTCTATATGTGCTATTAGTGCACATGAATAATCGCTGGACCTTATTGTTTTGCAGTTTTTTGCTCCTGGGTGTGCCATTTGAACATGCACCCTGCAGCAAAGAACTCCAGAGCATTTAGCTTCAGAATTTATTTACAGGCAGCATGTAAAGCCCAGTCAGAGCAGCCCCAGGTGGCAGGGGGCCCCAGCATTGCTCTGACCAGGCTCAATATGCTACAGAAGGGCTGGCTGGAGCACAGGGGTGCTCTAGTGTGGAGCTAGACAGCAGGCAGTCCCAGCACTGAAGCACTCTTGTACCCTAGCCAGCCAGTCAGCATCTACACGTATGCTGCTTATACATAAGGGTGCTTCACTGTGGGGGCTGCTTGCCAGCTAGCCCCACACTGGAGGACCCTTGTGCTCTTGTGCCCCAGCCAGCCCCTCCACAGCATGTTGAGCTGGGTTGGAGCAGCCCTGGGCTGGCCAGCTGAACTCCAGGGTCCCCTGCCAGTCAGAGTTGCTCTGACCCACCACAACATGCTGTGGTTCCAGGAGCACATGTAGACGCAGCACTCGAGTTTATTGTTTCACATTAATATGTATGTGTAGTCGTGCCCACTGGGTACATCTATACATGCCACTAAAGCAATGTAATAAACTCCAGCACAGTTTGCACAGGAGTCCAGGGGCTTTCAGGTACAGTGTCTGCATGTGCGCCCAGGACTGCAGCAGTTTGAGCCAGGGTAGAGCAACCCCAAGCAGCAGAGGGGCTGACTGGGGCATGAGGGTGTTAAAATATGAGGCTGAGACTGAGTTTTATTTTACCTCATCAAAGATACTCTAAGTCATGTCTCTAGGATCTTGATAGTTCTTTCCTTCTGTTTCTTTAGTCCTTTTTATCCTATGGTGTAGAAATAAACATCACAATTATGATTTCAGTTATTTCTGAAGTATGAGACAGAACACCCAAGCAGGCAACTTATTATATAGTTTAGTTAGGTCAGCATCTTATATTGATCTTCTAACCACAGGTGTGCCTTAAATGCTATGCAGCACAAATAAAAGCACAACATGCAGCAACATCTGTACACTTATTGCTTATTAAAACTGTATGCAATATAGGAATTGTATACTAAACATTAATACATATCTATACTGGATACATGCCAAAGAGGTAAGAAGACAGTGCAGCAATTTCCAAGCACCAGATTATATTAATTAAATTGCCATTTGCTCATACCCCACAGTTTATAAATTATTAGAGACAATGTGAGATGCCTGCTGACAAAAGACAGTGGCCATCTCTCTCCCCTCTATTGTGGACTGGGATATGAAATTACTTTATTCAATACATTTAAGATATGAAACTTGCAGCTGACCTGCATTTGCCATCTGCTCCAAATCTGGAGGCCTTCCTAGGTGATGTGCGGGCACAACAGGAGCCTGTGCTTTGGTCTGATTGATTTGAAAGGCACAGGGCTTCTTCACGATTTGTTGCACTGTCCTCTGTGGGACCTGGTGGTGGTCACTGTAAGAGACAGAATAAATGAGTCATGGGTCTGTGAAGAAATGACAAAAGGAAATACCTGCACCATGGGTACCAAATATAATCCCAGCTAAGGTGTCATGGGTGAGATATTTACAGAAACACTGGGCCCTGCGCTCTGTACTAAAGCTGTGTTAAGACTAGGGTTTTACCTTCAGTAAGTATCATGTCTATGCTGCAGGCCTTTTGAAGTCATTGGAGATGCATCAATTCACACAAGCAGCACAGTTGGCCCAGTGTATATGAACAGTATTAGATTCTGAGAAGACAAAATTTATAATTAAATGTAATGCCAATACTCCTAGCAAGTGCTGTAAATCATTCAGATTAAAAAACAAAGCAATCAAATGACTACATAAAACGTAGTAAACATCTGTGTCTTGTAATTGGAACTGACTGGCAAACTGGGAAATATTGAATGTGATCTGAAGTTGACTTCCTCTCTGAGTCAGTTCATTACAAACATGAACAATGTTCCCCCAGTCTGGGGAAGGCACAGGGAAGTTGCTGCTTGACTCCTCCCAATCATGGAGGAATCAAGCCAAAGTGTACAGGTGTTCATTCTAGCGAGAGAAATTCTCTCACATGGGAGATCTTCCAAGGGTCAACCTGGAAGATCTTTCTCCCAGAGGGGGTAAGTTTCATCTGAAAGAAATGGAATGAATGCTTATATGTTCCTTGTTTCTATCAAGAGAGTGGCAATTCTAATGCCTGAACATGGCCTATGTCTCCAGATTTATATCTTAGTTTAGTGGAGTGAGGAAGTATCATATTTTCTTGCGTACAACATACCCCCCAAAAAAATGCGCCTTTTTTTGGCAGGCAGAATGTAGAAAGAAAAAGATTTTCCCTGTTATGGCTCACTGTGTGACATAAAGTAAATCATCTTGGGAACATAGAGTGAACAGGAAGTTCCTAGTGCCAGCTGCCTCACCCAAATTGTCTCCTGGGATGTTACATTTCCTGAATGCTATTTTTTCAAGGAGGACTTACTCTTTGTCAAAGAATGCTAGCTTCCAGACCCTTGCAAGGGCAATAACTATGGCCATTTGTAAACGAAACAAGGGGCATGTGTGCACAACACTTTAAAGTGGGCTAAATGCTTTTGCACCACTTTAGTGGTGTAAGTGTTGTTGGACATAAAACCAACACGCGGGTTCAGCAAACCAGGGTTTATTGCATAGTAATGGGCAACTGAGTCAGACTATTTAGCAGCATACCACACACTCATACCATACACTTGTCATGCACACCATTCACACTAAGTCACCTATCTGTGGCTCTTGGAGTCATACTGCGATGGCCAGTCACAGGCTTCTTTAAGGTGACGTCCAGTCTAGAGGAGGCGCCGGCTCTCGCTCTCTCTCTCGACATGCAGGTAGGTTGGTGTTGGTGGTCAGGGCGCTCGTTAGGTTGGCTTTTCACTGCCTTTTTATTTCTTTTTGGGGCAAACTTTGACCAAAGCCTGGAAACTTCTGGAGGCTTCTTCACGAATCACCATTCACCTTTTCACGTATGTTTATTTTGGATTCTGTCACTAGTACCGTGTTGCCTTTCACATTTCAGTCTGTTTTTCAGTCCTATGTTGTACCATCTCCACATTCCTAAGACCCCTGTATCTTATCTTGTTACTTACTATAGCTGGTTCATACCAGCCTTCATTCAACTATTATTCCCACATCATTCACAGCACTCAGACTTACACAGATTCACTTGCTGCTTTTTCAGAAAATGGTTGACACAGTTAAGATGGCTACTTAGCATAAGCGAATGGCTTGCTTAGCATAAGCATTCATAAGCAAAATCAAAGCATAACATATTTTAAACAATAATGGCATAAATATAACATATTCTAAAACATATTCCAACAGTGTTTGTACACCTCAGCGGTGTATTGTTCATTAATTCCAGCCGCTGTAGGAAATTCGGCGGCATACTGCACATTAAATGACTTGGGGCACAGCAAACTAAAACTCCTCCAAGGAGTTTGCTGCCCCTACAGCTGCAGAGTGAAGCACCAGGCTCCATGCAGCCTGGGAAGGCAGGCTGTGCCCAAGAAAAGCAGTGAGCCTGAACTCTCCCCGACCCCGCCAAGCCTGCTTGCCTGCCTGAGCTGCACAGGGGCCTGGTGCTTCCCTCCATGGCTGCAGTGCCCCCTGGGACCGCCTGAGCTGGGTGCCTGTGAGTGGGTGCTGCCGGGGTGGGGGGGCACTGCTGCTGCAGAGGGCAGCATCAGCCCCGCTACAGCCCAGGGACTGCTCCACCTGCTGGCAGCTTGCCCTCCCCTGCTTGCTGCTGAAGAGGTAGGTAAGTGTGGGGTGTGTGCATGACACAGAGGGTTGAAAGGGCCCTAAATTGGGCATCAATTTAGGGCCCCTGTTTCATCTACACACACTCAAGAGTGTTAGTTCTTTACTGTCCGTAGTTCCTTATATAAGTTCCTGTAAATAAACTATTATCATAAAGCCTCATCAAAATACTACAGACACTCAGCCAATAGCTGTAGCTATGAGTGGTAACACAGTACTCCATGGTTTTGGCAGCCATTTTGGCAGATGCATGGCATGCACTATGTCACCAGGCTTGCTTCTTATCCAGCAAAGAAAACATCTTCCTTGCTTAAATGAAAACTTTGGAGGACAGGAGTGATCTTGGGGGGAGAAAATTCGGTATGTCCTATCTAGGTTGAGCTTTTTTTTAATTTCTTTTCCATCTACACAGCCAGTCCATTAAAAGATATCACAAAGAACCTTTGCCACTCATACATTTCCTGACCCATCACAGCTACAGCACTCTGTATAAGGACTCCTCTTCCAGGAAATCTATAAAACACCTTTAGAAGACAGGCCTGGAAACAAAAATTCAGAATTTTACTGGACAGTAAATATATACAATGATTTCAAGTCTCATTATAATTTAGCAGGTGTCTCTTCTAACCTCTCTGTACTCCACAACCCCTTTTCCTTCTGAATAGTCTTGTTCTTCTACATAATTAGGTTATCTGTTCAAGTACACTTTTCATTTTGAAGTTAGTTCTGGTAACTTCTCTTTGTTTCTAGTTTATACCCTTTCTCAACTCCTGTAAGTCCCTGTTTTCTTTTTTATATGGAGTTAAACACAAGCCATTGTTTTATCAGTTATTTAGCTTGAGCTGTACTGGTTTCTTTCCCAAGCCTGAGAATGGGCACTTTGTGCCCAGAAGCTTGTCTGATTTCTCTCCAACATATACAGTTGATTCAATAAAAGGTCTCACAACACCACCCCCCCCCAACAAAAACAGAGCCAAATGTTCAGCGCTAAAGTCCAGGATTCTCAGAAACCTGCTCCTTTGTGGGCCTCTATATTTAGATGCCCAACTTGACAAGTCTTATTTTTTCAAAAGGGAGGGGCTTAGCAGTTTCTGAAAATCAGCTATCTTTAAATCGGCTTAAGGTAGAAACCCAAAAAACAGAGGTATCCAGATTCACTACCCTCTTTTGAAAATCTTGGCATAACGTTCACCTTTCTTGACCCCTCTTTGCTTTGTGCTTGTCTGGGCTTGAGTGCACAAAGAACACAGCACATCTTGTAGTGCATTAACTATTCACCTCACTGGGATAGTTTTTAATTCATCTTTTAAACACATCTTTATTAAATTTAGTTTCAACTTGAGACAGGACAAGACATTTTGACTTGAAGTGATTTGAAGCCATATTATAATGCTGTTCTTAAACACTGTGGACCAGATTTAGGAGACAAACACATCATCTCATACAGAGTATTCAGGCTAACAGACATTGTGAATGAGAATAGAGTTCTGTAATCCTTCTGTTGGGCACTAGGCTTATTTCCAAGGGATGGAGGCCTGGATACTTCTGCAATACATAGAAACATTTTTACCTGCTGCCAGTTCAGATTGCCTATGAAGATGGAGCCAGAGGCAAATCCAGAGCTCCAGGGACTTTTAAAAGTCCCTAAATCAGGTGAAAATTCCTTCCCTACTTCCCCTTCTCCTTCATGCTCAGAGGCGTGTCCCCTCCCCTTCCTCCTCATCTTACCACTGATTCTTTCTCTGCTGTCCTGGGGGCAAGGGAAGCATCAGAGCCATTCCTGCCACTGCTGTTTTCCCCGCTGTGCCAAGATAGGGAAGGGCCAGGGCCAGAAGCCAGGGGCTGGGCTCAGCTTGGGACAGGAACAGCAGCATCAGGGATAGGTGGGTAAGTTCCCTTTCCTCACACTTGCTGGGGGAGGGTGGGGGTGGAAAGGAGAGGTGGGGAATGGGAAGGAAGGGGGAACTACTTTCTTGCCACACTGCTGCTGTTGTCCCCAGCTGAGACCAGGCTCTGCACAGCCCAGTTTGCTTTGGAGCTTCCCTATGCTCCCAGGACAGCAGAGAAACAGCAGCGACAGGCAGGGGATGGAGAGGAAAGGGAGGGTAGGGCATATATCTCTGAGCATGAGCGGGAAAGGAGGGGAATTTTCACCTACTTGAGGGACTTTAAAGAAGTCCCTGGAGCATCCTATGGAGCAATCTGCCCATGCTAGGTGGTGCAAAGGATGTTAGAAGCAGGTGGTGCTACCACCCATGGTGTGAGTTGCTGCTCCTGCTCCCCACTTTGGGAAATCCTGAGTCTTCCCATGCATGTTTCAGAGTATTTCTAGCACTTGTATGAGCTGAAGTTCTTTTCCCTACTATGGCACAATATGTGACTATTTTATTTAACATATGAATAGTGGATAGAGCATATAAGAAAAGCATTTCTTTTCCAAGTGTCTATTCCCCATATTTCTTCCCATAGGGCAAAGTTAACAGCTAGCAAGGGGTGCTCCATTTCCCCAGAAGATAAACAAGGACTATAGAAGATTAAAAATATTGCCCAGATAACTTGGCAATAAAACACCTCTACTCATATGCCTGTATTCCTTAAAGTGCTCTAGACAGGGCCATAAGACCAAGTGCTTCTGTCTTTAAACCCTATACAGGTTGAGAGTGCCTCACTAGGTCAGCTTTATTTAACTGGAAATAGTCACAATATCTGTTTTGATGCAAGAGGCCAGATTTTTAAAGGTTTTGGGGGTATTTAAGGATGCAGATTCAAGCCCAAAGTGCATAATTTCCTAACTGCCATTGAAATCAATAGGAATAAGTTGCTTTCTGAATCTAGTGGGATTTTCCACAAGAATCTAATACTATATGATTTTGAAGAAACTTAGCAGCCTATACACTAATGAGTTTTTGGAAATTACACTGTCCTATTTACATCTAGGTGCCTAAATACCTTTCAAAATCTTGCCCAAGGAGCCTGATTCTGCACTCCATTAATTTCTGCATTGTTGTACCAGTTTAACAGAGTGAAGAATTAGTGTTAATAATTTCAAGTGAATCTTATTGCTCATTTGTAAAATCTTTGTGTTATTGAGAACACTGTTGTTGCAGAGAAGGCCATATACTCACCATTTAATTAGCCCCATTTTATGTTATATTTGCTTATTTTAATGTTAACTTTCTCAGAGCTGTAATTTTTTCATTTAACAATTAGAACAGCTGAATTTTAATTACATTACCAACAAAAAACTCATTAACATCACTTAATTGGCAGTGTTTCCAAAAACTCTTAACTAATTGAATATTTTCTGAAGACTTCCCATCAAAGTACAATTTAACCATTACAAACAGCTTGATAACTACATTTACATAAAGATGTGTCTGAAGAATATTTTTGTGTGCGCAAAAATCAGATTTGCTATTGCCATTAAAGAAAAACAAGGGAAGCTGTACATAGAACGTTACTTCTACCTTTGAATTCCTTTGGATTAACCTTGTAGTATTATTTGGCCATTTGATTTCCCACAAAGGCTAGGGACAGACATTACACATTAACTGCTTTAAGTGATCAGAAGCTAGTTTAAACCTGTAACATAACAGGTGTTCAGTGCACATAAACCAGTTTGAAAATGGCTGAAACCAGTTTGAGATAAACCTGGTTGAATGCAGTATCAGACTTAACTGATTTGGGTCAAACCAGTTTATGCAATGTCTGTCCCAGATCCCTTGCTGGTTTAAGATAAACCAGACACCACCAGCATCCCCCAGAAGAGCTGGCCCCTTCCCTCCGCTCCCTTGCTGGAGCTCCGGCAGAGACTGCAGGTACAGCAGGGTCTGCCTGGCTTCTCCCTGCCCTATCCCCCCACTCCCATGTCACTACTCAAGCAGGAACACCCCCATCCCACCCTCCCTTCCATCTCCCACAGCACAGACCCCAGCCCCACAGACCCTAGGCATGTGGTATGCAACTTAATGCTGAGAGGTGTCTGTGTGTGCATGTCTCCAATTTCACTGGGACAGGCAGTCAGAACAATGACTGCTTAGGGCTTTTTGGAACTACTCAATGGGTCAGTTGCTAAGCTGTTTAAGAAGAGTTTGAACTAATGGAGAGAAGCTATTGTTTTGCTGATCGGTTGATAAACACTGTTATCAGTTCCTTGCTAGTGTTACTTGTCTGTCAGTTTGCTGCAGACAGCATAAAGAAGAAGGGAGGGAGATTGAAAAGCTCTGTATCATCAACAGATGCATGCACTGCACACCCCTCTTTGCCCCACAGTCCTAGCAGGGGTCTGGGGTCTGGTAACACTCCCGCCCCTTGAGCAGACAGTGGGGAAAAGCCTGGGATGGTGCAGGCAGACCTCCCTAATCAGAGGTCCTGCCAGGTCCTGACCACGACCCCCGCCAGCTCAGCACTCTGGAAGGAAAGGCTGCTCTAGTGCCCTCCGGCTTCTGGCCTGAGTCACTGCAGGCACATGCGTGAATTTCCTCAGAGAATATCTGTCTGATTACAAATCAATTCAGGCTTCTTGAATGTCTGTCCCTAGCCGAAGAAATTGAAATCAACCTCTATCTAAGGAGATTAGTAAGAAGTTTTTTCTGTAATAGCCTATTTCTGGGTATCTCACACCTTTTTCTGAAGCCTTTGGTGCTGGCTACTATCCAAGAGAAGGTACTGCGCAAGATGGAGCACTGGTCTGGTGCAGTACAGTAAATAATTGAGCTCCTAAGAAGTCTGAGATAACATTTTCTACTTTATATTGGCCTCATAGTAAATCATAGCAGACTTGTCTAAATGTGATATTAATTGGACACAAACTCCTGCACAGTTTGCACTGGAATTTATTGCTCCCAGGTGCAGTATTTACATGTGCACCCAGGACCGTAGCACGTTAGGCTGAGGTGGTGCAGCCCTAGCGGGCAGGGAGCCCATGGGGTCAGCCTGCCAGTTCAGGGCTGCTCTACCCTGGCTCAATATGCTGTGAAGGGGCTGGCTGGGGCATGAGGGGGCTACAGGGCTCACCAGCAGGCAGCCCGACACCGTAGCACCCTCATGCCCAGCCAGCCCTGGTCACTGTCTACATGTGCACTGCAGTGGAGTAAATAACTCTGTTGTAGAATAGTACTTGTGTTGGGCAGTACTATCCTACAGCACAATTAATTAGTTTATTCTGGCCTAATAACAACACTCTTGTAGACTGTGATTTACTGCTTTACTGCAGAGTTATTAGAGTAACTCTGCAGTAAGTGTCTCATGTCAATGCACCTCTTGTCTATTTTCCCATGTTACAAAAGGACTGATTTCACTTCTTATGGATGAATGCCTAGTCTATGGTAGAATATCTCCAGTAGTAGTGATTCACAACCACTCTTGGCATCTCTTTTTTGATACTGTCTTTAATTATCGCTGCTATTTATTTATATTGTGGTAGTGCCTGGGCACCCCAAACATGGGCAAGAAGCCCACTGCAGTAGGCATTGTACAGAAAAAAACCCAGTCTTTTATTTTAAGAATTTTCTCCAGTAATTCAAAATTCACTGATTTGCATGATTAATAGATCTCTGTCAGCTTACAACATCCCAGGTGTGTCTACACATGCCATTAATTTAATTACTTACTGTGAAGTAAACTTACCCAGATCACATCTACATATGCTCCCTCCTGGGAGCAGATTTGCTCCCAATGGGAGCAGCCTGGTACAGGGCTCCTTATACCCTGCTCTGCCCTCTGGAGCAGTAGCCAGGGGGAGCTCCAAGCTCCTCCTGGGTGGTAGCCCAGGGGCTGGCAGGGAACATGGGGCAGTCCCCATGCACATGGGGGCAGGAGAGCTCTGCTGGCTGTAGCAGCAAATATCTTCTGGCCGTATACACATCAGGAGGGATCCTGATGTGCAGGGGGGTCAGGAGGCGGCTGATATTGCAGATCTCTCCCACTCTGTGCACATTGGGGACAAGCCCTGTGCACAGCGGGGTTTCCCTTGCACAACCCAGGGCTGGCTGGGAACTATTCTGAAGCAGTTCCCAGGCAGTTCCCAGCCAGCCCTAGGCTGCATGGTGAGAACTCTCCACGTGCAGCTAGAGCTGGCTGGAACCTGCCTCAGAATGGGGCAGTTCCTGGCCAGCTCCAAGCTGCGGGGAGATCTTTTTGTGAAGCCGAGCTGGCTGGGACCTGGCCCAGAATGGGACAGTTTCTGGCCACCTCTAGGCTGTGCAGAGAAGCAGGGAGCTCCCCATTCCCAGTACTGCTCAGTTTCCAGCTCTTGTGGGGAGCCAGGAGCTGAGCAGCATTGGGATGTGGGGTGGAGGGTTGGGGACAGAGAGCTACCCTGTTTTGGCACTGTTTGGCTTCCAGCTTCTGGGGGAAGCTGGGGGCTGAGTAGTGCTAGAACTGGGGGAGTTCCTCATCTGCTGTGACCCCCTAGTGTAGGAGCTGACCAGCAACAAATTTGCTCCCAGCCAGCATCTACACATGTGCTACTGTGCAGTATCTACTGTGCAGTTGGTTTACTGCCTGTATTTATGGGTAGTAACTAACTGCCCAGTAGACTAATTTACTGTACAGTAAATGTGCACACATGTAGATGGTGACACGTTACTGTACAGTATATAAGTCTACTGCACAATAAAGCATCCCCCGTAGACACCCCACTTTGCCTACATTTAGATACTTACATCACCCTTCTTGCTTCCTTATTGTCAATCTGAGCATGCCCAGTTCATTTTCCTTTGGCTTAAAGATTTCATTTTTCATAACTTTCCTCACTTTTATTCAGTTGCTTTCTGAATATCCAACTCTGAAATCTTGAAATGCCACACTCCAAGGGAAGACGAGGTCGAATGGTTATAAACTACTACAAGACCATTTCAGGCTGGACATAAGGAGGAATTTCTTTACTGTCCAAGCCCCCAAGGTCTGGAATAGCCTTCCATCAGAGGTGGTTCAAGTACCTACATTGTACACCTTCAAGAGAAAATTGGATGCTTATCTTGCTGGGATCCTATGACCCCAGCTAACTTCCTGCCCTTCAGGCGGGGGGCTGGACTCAATGATCTTCCGAAGTCCCTTCCAGCCCTAATTTCTATGAAATCTAGTCTGTGCTCATGAGGGTTCCATGCAAGTTGCTATCCCCCAGTCATGGACAGTAAATCAGGCCTTAAAAGCAGAGCCTATAAAACTTTTAGGCCCACCCCTGTACTGCTGCTTTAGAAGTATTGAGTTCAATGAAGTTATTCTGGTGCAAAGGCAGAGTCATGCAGTGGTGAATCATGGTGCTGTCTCACAGGGCCTTGATTTACTAAAAATATTTTAAATGATTTAAGAGTATCTGAAAAAAGCAATAAACATCTAAATATTTTTACACTAACTTTCAGTTTGTAGGTGAATGGCACTTGAGTTTTAATTTAAAGCGTTGATGTTCTGATTTGGGATTTGAAGGAGGCTGTTGTGGCTAATAACTTCTGAATAAGGGAGGCAAATATGGTTGTAATAAAAGAATTACAAATACAAACAGAGTCACCTATACTGAACCTATACTTGAGTTTCAAAAATTAGAAAACTAAAATAATTTTTTCATGCATGTCTGAATGTTTACATTTTAGTCCAGACCAAAGCTAGGAGCTCAATGATACTAACTTGGTCCATGGTAGAAAGCACTTAGACATTCAGGAGAAACCCTCTCTTTCACAAATCATTCTTAAACTTATTTCCAAAGTAACAACAGTTTAATTTGGACACACATACAAGCTTCAGGCTGATTGTCCAAGCTGTAACTCCAAACCTTGTGAGGATCGCACCTTGATAGGTTCTGCCCCAGATCTGTGCTTCTGGGACATTAATTAATCACACTGCTTTCTTGTCCTTGTCCACATCACTGAGCAACCACATTCATCTGGCTTTACAAGTTTTTTCCCTAAATGAGCTCCTTTCTCTTCATCATAAACCAGAATCTGGAACTTGATTTGTAGGCAACATGAGAATAAAAGTACATCGTATTTTAAATTTTGATTTTATTTTTTCTAGCAAACAGGTGTTAATTGTGCCAAAACATGTATTAGCTTTTCTGCTAATATACAGTAGTAATTATGGATGTAAAGGCAAAAATAAAATCTTAATCCTTAATTATTAATCCACCTTTACAATAGATTTAATCTTGCCAGAGTTACAATTGCATTCTTTCAAGGCACCCTCTGCTCCCAGCAATATTCAGGATCCCTTATGCTGAACACTCAGGTTACTCCAGAAGAGAGAAACACTGTTTGAGGAAGTGGGTCATGTGGGTATAGAGATGTTTCCTTGAAAGGCCTGGTATTGCATGGTTCTGATCAGTGTACCACTGAAAAAGAATAACAAAAATTACTTGATTGCTCAGTCCTATTATAACTAAGCAATCTCACAGCAGGTCTTTATTACCCTATAGAAGATATTAGACGCTTCACAAAAGCAAATAGATAGATTTTGCTAAATCTTTTCCCATTTTGTTATATATTTTTGAGGCATTTCCATTTTATTCATCTGACTGAACAAAGTTTCTAAATCATCTTTAAGTCAGAGTCAATGCCCCATAACTGCCAAGTTAGTTGCATCAAGTCAGGCAAAAAACTCCAGACTTCCAGATGTCCCCAGGGAAGTGACTTTGACATGTGCTGCATGATCTTAGCAACTGGGTCACTGACAAGACAGACTTATGTCTTTTATGTAAAAAATATGCATTTTTTAAAGCCAGATCCTTTTCTCTCTTGTATAGTTGCAAGAGAACCAGCATAATTCTGATGTGCACATGAGGAATTCAGAATATTTAGAGCCTACTCAGGGATCCATATTCTTTTGTAACCCAACAAACCACAGCTCTGCAGGAGTTCCTGTAGTCTCATGTGTTTGAGACCTCATGGACTCAGAAAATGGGGAAGAAACAGAACAGAAAAGGACAGGGACCAGGTTCAATCACTTGTCATTGAGCAAATAAAGTGGGTATTAGGCCAAGGACGAAGGGTATAGCAGCAGTAGAGCCTGGCACAGATTCAGTGGGTGCATCTACACATGCTATTACAGTGCAGCAATAAACTCCGATGCATATTGCATGAGGGTTTATTGCTCCCGGGTGCCACATTTGAACATATATCTGGGACAGCAGCACATTGAGCCAGATCAGAGCAGCCCCAGCTGCCAGAGGGCCTCGGGGTCAGCCGGCCAACCTGGGGTTGCTCCAACCTGGTTCAACATGCTGTAGGTGGCCTGGCTGAGGCATGAGGGTACTCCAGTGCAGGGCTAGCTGCAAGGCAGCCCCCATTCTGAAGCACCCTAGTACTCCAGCCTACCCAGTCATTGAGTGTGCATGTGCTGTCAAAGACTAAAAAACTCCACAGTAAGATTGTACTTGTATTTACAAGTGCTAACCTGCAGCAGAGTTAATTAGCTTACTCCACCCTAATAGCACTGTGTGTGTAGATGCCGAGACATTTACTGCAGAGCTAGTTAGATAACTCCATAGTAAATGTCTCCTGTAAATGTACCTATTGTTTTGTTCTTTCTGCATCATGTTCTTCATTCATTCTTTTCAACTTTGCATCTATTCTACTCCTCTCTCTGCCCCTGCTACCCTACTCAGAATACCCAAATAACCTATTTGTTTCTACTGCAGACATAGTACTTAGATGTTTCATTCTTTTTTCCCTGGTCATTCTTCCCTTGCCTGTGATTGACATGATCAGCCCCTGTGGTGGCAGCTCTAGCTTCTGAAAGCAGCTCCTCTTTTATTATATAGTGACAGACCCAGGAAGAGGCATATAAGCTGGTTTCTCATTCTATTTTTCCAGGGCTCCAAACTACTCTTTGCAAATAAGAGACTGACCATGTGTAGAAGCAGCTGGAAGGACAAAATAGAACCCAACATGTTTGGCAGCTAGTTTTCTGTAAGAACTGAAAAATGATACCTACATCAGTGTTTGGAACTCACTGGGTTAAACTGAGTTGTTAAAAATGTCACCAAATGTTAGATAAACTGCTTAATAGAATTATCAAGTAGATAAATAAGAAAATAGGAAAAAGGAAAATAGTTTGATGTTATCTACCATTGCCTGGAAATCCACCTGTGCGTCAACCAGAGCTTTAGCAATCTGTGCTGAATTCTGAAAATGCACATTATCTGGAAAAAAGGGGAAAAAACAAACAAGGAAGAGAGTGGCTGTTAAAACCTAGTAAGTATCAGAAAATAAAAAGTCCTAGTACATTAAGTTGAGTTCATCAGTTGTTGAGTGATATGGCCGACATTACTAACAATGAGTAAGCATTTCTTAATATACTGGATGGAAATGTACCAACCCTCTAAGTACTGACCCTGATTAAAGGCACAGAATGATACTTAATGTTTCTCAAACAAAGTGTTTCTGGCTCAGTATTTGTACTGCCTTTGTGAACCTCACCATCTGCTGTTCCATGGATGAGGAGATATTCCACATTTTGGAAATTCTTTGCTCTCACCATCACAGTTGAATTCTGTTAATAAAAAAAATGAGCAATTCAGCAGTTGCAATTTAGAGCACTTAGTGTTACAGGTAAAAGGCTTCATTGTCTAGTATAACACTAATCAAATCATCATATAAACTGTAGTGACTTTTTACAGTCTGGGATTGTAAAGTAGACATACTCAGTGTCCTCTTCCAAATGTCGGTTCACATAAATCTTATGCCCCTACTTTGTCTCACACTGAGGCCATGCCACTCACCTACCCCAAAGTGTTCTATGAGAGCAGATTGGGATGAAGAGTTTCTGCTATTTGGGCTGAGTATTAAAGGCCTGATCCGAAGCTCACTGAAATCACTGATTTCTGTGGGGTTTTCATCAGGCTGAATAGGGTGTCAGAGCTGACCGAGGTATGGTGATCAAGGGGAATGGAGGACAGAAGAGGTAATATGCCTTTCCAAGATGTTCAAGTCATTATTACCACAGATTCAGTTTGCATGAAGCAGCTTGCATACCATGCTAAGAAAATAAACATTAACATTAATCTTTCAGCATCTCTCTGGTAAGTTTTCCCTGGTTTGGTTTGGTGGAATTATCAGAACTGACACCCTTTGCCCTATTGGGAAAATATGGACCATTTAGTACAGAATATTTAGGACTATTAAATATAGAACAAAAGAGTGACTATAGGTAGGTCAATTCCAAAATAATCTTTTACCATCCCAGGTAGCTGATTTACCCTACCCCCTCTTTTGTGCCAATGTGGTTCAAGTTTAAGAAGAATGAACACAAGAAAATAATTCTTACTTTGTAGTGTTCAAGATTATCTGATGGAAGCCCCATAAATCTCTCTGTGTAGATAGATGCTGTAAAAAATAGAATACAATATATATGATATTTTAAATTCTGCACATTTCAATGACTTCAGCTGTGCAAAATAAATTATTATTTCTTTTAAATTAGATCTCTGCCCTCTCTCCCATTAGCCTCACAATACAGGATGGCAGAAACATAATCACTTATGAAAATGAATAAATGCTGCAAGTTTACCTCGTCCTAAATACACCTGAGTATAATGGGCAGCTAATACATGTGGAATGCTATTTCTTGAATCAGACTAGGGACAGACATTCAAAAAACCTGAGCCTGAATTGATTCAGTCTTTGCAGGTTAGTCTAATCTGGCTAGGCTAAACCTGTTTTGTAACCAGACAGACATCCTAGAAATGCAGGCACATGTCTGCAGTGGCTCAGGCTAGAAGCCAGGGGGCGCTAGAGCAGCCCTCCCTTCCTTCCACGGGGCTGAGCTGAGGGGGGCATGGCCAGCCACAGGGCACTCTGATTATCCACACCCCTGCAAACTGTCCAGCAGGGGATGTGTATCACCCCTCACTCAATGCTTATCAACCCATTAAGAAAACAAAGCCTCTCTCCATTAACTAATGGAACTCTTCTTAAACAGCTTTTTTAAGGAAGGAAATTAAGCTACCTGTTGATTAGCTCCAAAAAACTGTAAGGCAAAGAGAAGTGGGGAATAAATCCTGTTTAGCAAGGAGAAGCCAGGCAGGTGCTCTGTGTCTGCAAGTCTCTGCCAGAGCTCTGGCCAGGGAGCAAGGGGGAGCAGCTTTGCTGTGGAGCAGAGAGCCCTGCCCAGCCCAGACAGCATGCCAGGATGTGGGTGGTGCCTGGTTTACATCTTAAACCACCAAGGGGTCTCAGGCAGACATTGCATGAACTGGTTTGACCCAAATCAGTTAAGTCTGAGACTGTATTCAATCAGATTTATCTCAAACCGGTTTCAGCCATTTTCAGACTGGTTTATGTACACTGAACATCTGTGCACTGCTCTGTTACAGGTTTAAACCAGGTTCTGATCACCTAAACCAGTTTATGTGTAATTTCTGTCCCTAGCCTCAGCGTCAAAGCTAAGAAGTGACAGTTCACCTAGAATAGCTGCTTCCACAGACAAAGTCCCTCAACTGAAACTGCTTTACCCTGCAGTGTAAAACTGGGAATCAACAGTTCAATTTATCAACTATGGGGAAGCTGTCTGCAAGCCAGACCACAAGGGGTTTTCCTGTAACCAACACCATGAAGTAGACGTATAGACAGGGCACTGTTGAATTCCATTCTGTCCCCACTCCTGTGCAACAGCTGTGGGGGACAGGAGATGGGACAAGTATAAAGCTGTGTATATGATGCTCAGTTCTCTGACCATATTTCATACACCAGGATGCAAAAGGAGTTGCAGTAAGGATTAATTTTACCAGGTTGCCTAAAAATTTGCTAAAGCTGTTTCCAGATATGAGGGAAAAGCAAATACACAATTACTCAATATTTCCCTCTTAGAAAAAAAAGGCTAGAAATTCCTTATGAGGTCACTTTTTTCCCTTCAGCCAGATCTTAGAGGATATAGCTTGTGGACAGTTAATCAAGCACTCTCAAAATATCTAGCAAAAAAGTATGCTCCTCTAATGTGTGTCTTGCTAATAAAAAACAAACAGTTGGGCTCCTACAGCTGAACCATCCCTGAGCCAGACACATTTCTGACTTCATCAAGAAGAACCATGGATATCTGTGAAACCCCATGCAGCAGCACCACTTTCCAATGGCTTTTCTTAGAAAGGGATAAGAAAGCATAATCAGCAACAATGGGTCAAGCTGGGGTATCCTGCTTTTTCAATCTATAATGTCCCCACAATACCAAGTGGGGATTTGCACTTTGTACCACTTAAGTTTTATCATCAAGGTAGATTAGTTTTACAGTGTTAAAGCTCCACTCTGCTCCAGAATTAAAGCTCTTTGGACTTTCCAGGACTTATGACCTGGGTTTTACTGATGCTGGTGTGAAGGAAAACAAACATCAAAGTCAAATGAATGCATCCTTTTTAATCATCATGGTAGTTTTATTAACAATACTTTATGCTGCCATTGCACTGCTTTACCACTGAGGACAGAGGAACACATATCCTAAACTGGCAAATACAGATCTTTTCTCCATTTTCATTTCAGCTCTTTTAAGTCAACTCTCAAATTATAAAAACTACTCAAGTATGAAGTTTCTAAATGTCATCTAGTCAAGTATTTTCTTTTTTAATTGAAACATAGAGTGACTATAAACTGTGTTGTCATCTAGTGTCAAACATAATAATATTGGGATTATACTTAAAATCTTTTTTCTTAATGATTGGCATCCTTCTGATTTACAGCAAAATTCTTCCATCTGTTATACCACTGCAAGTCCACCGAGGTTAAAGTGCTCGAGTGGGGGAATTAGCTTGTTATCATCAAAGGGACAAGGGGAAGTAGAAAACTACTTTAACCAAGGAGTCTGCCTGAGTATAATTTCCATTTCCAGCTGATCAATTGTGCTTCAGAGATGTTGTTAACAATTTCCGGGAAATGGAGAGAGAGATCTTTGAAAAAAAGTTTATGGCTATGATTCTATGCTGAGCATTCAGAAAAGGCTTTTGATATGACTTTGACAGCACTGGGGGCCTTTCTAATTTATCACTGCCTCCCATTTTTGTTGTATGGGTTGTTAGTAGTGTCTGGTTGAAAGTGCTGCATGGTGCAGTCTTGCCTCTGCCATTCCTCTCTCACTTTTACTCCTAGCATTGTCTCTATGTGAGGCCTTGTGACTAATTTATGCAGTGTTTGCTTAGGAGTCAGTCTCCCCTATGTGGACCAAGGCCTTTTAGGTCTTGTTTTATATCTCTGGCTCATTTACCTTCTTCTGGTATGGAGGCAAAAGAACTATAGAAGAAGTGATATCTCCATCTAAGACTCCAATCCCTTGAAGCTGTTTGAGGATTATAAATGCTCACAACTGTTCTTTTGCATAAATAATTTAAAAATATCTTTCTGCCTGAGTTCTGGGAATAATTTCTCACAAGAAAATAAAATCTGAAAAACATTGACAGAATCCCAATATACTTTTACAAAAGTATTCCCGTTTAACTTGCAAAACATAACACATACAAGAGATGCATGTACTAGAAGATGGAAGGTGAAACTTTCCATTTAACCAAAATGTCTTCTCCCAGCCAGAATTTTTATGCAGACAAATGCACATTATATTAATTTCCTGGAAGTATTTATTCTTTGCTCCTGAAAAAACAGAGAACCAGATTCTCATTTACAAAGAAGCTCTTTTACACCATGCTTGCAGTGTGAAGGGGTTGTAAAATGAATATATTTACATGACATTTTCACCTTTAGTGAGATCCCTTGACACTGTCACTGAGGTGTAAAATTTCCTTAATATAAATGAGTGCCCAAACTGCAGACGGTACATATAACACAACATGAAGTTCAGCTGTTACCTAAGGAAATAAGGAAGTAACTGAGAATCCTCTGTGGAGGCTCCCCTAGGAAAACGGCATAAAACATTTCTCATTCCAGATGTGACTGAGTACATCTCTTTTCAACCACTTTTCAGAAATAGCTTTATGGGCTGTAAGGATAAGTGAGTCCTATCAGGGATAATTTAGCAATAACCGTTGAAGGATGACTCTATCAAAGGCAAGGAAATCACCTCAGTTGCCCTTTCAATTTAGTAGCAGAGTTTTAACAATAAGAGTTTGCAGGAAGCCCCCATGCAGCACTCACTGAATGTATATAGTTGGCCAAGAGGGCTTTACAGATGCACAAGTGAGATTAACTAACAAGCTTTCTGCCAACTCACAATATTTATTTAAATCAGCTTGTTGCAGCTATCTGCAGCAGGGAGAAGATGAAATGGAGCCTTGCAGAGTTTTTATTTCCAGGTGATGGCAATTTCTTTAAATTGGCAAACTCTTGCCATGACTTCATGTAGAAAGTTATTAAATAGTATGTCTTGTTTTCCAAGACAGTGCTTATTAAATGTTTCCATACCGTAATATTCCCAGCTGGAGACAGGAGCCACTGCTATTCCACATTTAAATACTCCACTGCCAGATCCAAGTGCCAGTGAAGTTACATATCCACCATATGACTAGAGAGAAATCACAGGGAGGTTAATATTCTGTGGTGAAGTCTCACTTTGTTCTGTGAATGCAAGTAATAAAACATTACATCCAAAATAATTATTTGCTTTGACAGCACAGGGAAGGAGGGAAGCAATAAGAGGTGTACCAATTGAGTCTAGTAAAAGAAATATTTTGCTTCTTTTTGCTGCCTACTTTATTGCTGCATCCAAGACTCTGGTTTGGGCCAGCCCCAGGTTTCCTCTCTTTTACTGGACTACTTAGAGTCTCTTAAAAATTGCTATATCAAATTAGCCACATCCAAGTGGCTATACACCAAAAGGCTGTAGATGTTCGCTTCCTTGCAGGCCACAGTACTGCTTCAGGGGAAGGTAAAGCTTTCATTGAAGGTCTTCACAGTTTGTTACTTCCCTCCAGCTTGGAGCAAAGGAGTCTTTTTTTCAGGCTATGGTCTGGTCCCATGTCTACAACATGGTGTTTCAATTAACTGCCTTTCTAAAGCAACAGAAAAGAGACTACAGAATGGTTCCAGACTGCGGACACTAAAGGTCCAAAAAGTAAGCTTTACTTAGTGCTGAATCCAAAGAAATGAGAATGAAACCTCAATATCAAATGCCTTTGTTTAGGGACAGATCCAGGGGGATGTGGTGATGCGGTAACATTCCCCTTCTGCTGAAACCACTGTCTTTGGCTCACTTGGCTGCAGAGGGAGCCCCACAGCCACTCCTGCCCTACTCCAGCTGCAGGCTGCAGTTGTGCAGGGTGCTAGGTTTGCCTGGGAACAGCAGCAGTAGTGGGACAGTTTCCTCTTTCTGGACCTGCTGCTCCCCCAATGTGATCCCTGCTGGCTGGGAACAAGTGCTGGAAGGAGGAAACTATCCTGCCACTGCCATTGTCCTTGACTGATGCAGGCGCTGGAGCAGCCCCAGATCCCCTCCTTCCCCACTCCAGCCTGGGGCTGTAAGGAACAGCTGTATGGGGTGCCGAGCTCTGCTGGGATCATTGGTGGCAGGTTCCTCCTTCCTGAGCCTTTTCCCATCCAGCAGGGGACACTGGAGAGAAAGAGACAACCAGGCACGAAGCAGACTTGAGGGAGGAACCTATGTGCTGCTGCCTTGGTCGCCAGCTGAGCCCAGCACCCCCCGCAGCTGCTCACTGCAGCCCTGGCAGGATCAGGGCAGAAGCAGGTCTGGCGTTCCACCTACACCCCGGTCAGTCAGAGATAGAAACAGTGGTGGCAAAATGGGTGTCCCCCTTCAAGTGCCTGATCCCTACCCTGCTCCCCTGCCAGCACAGGGGTTCACCCCTCCAACCACAGGGGATGGGGTGTGCCGCACCCTCTTTAGGAAATCCTGAATCTGCCTATGCCTTTGCTCACTGAACTCACCCTCACAATGGAACACACACTTGTCATCTCCAATAATTACATCTTCTCCTGTTCCTAAAACCCTTTTTCCCTTCTGAAGAGCTGAGCTGAAGCTGCCAGAAAACTAGGCGGAATAATTACTACCTCCCACTGGCTGGTGGTTCCTGGCCTGACTCTCAGACTGGGAACCAGCAGGAAGAATTAGTTCATAGCTGGAGATAAGGCCAAGGGAAGAACAAGCCTGAGCTCAGCATGGCTCTGTGCAAGCAGGTGGGGCTGGTTGCTGAGAAAAGGTAGACAGGAGTATGAAACATTCCATTTTTTTGGTTGTGGGGAGCCTTATGTGTGTTTTCTACTGGGGTCCATATTTCTGGAGCAGGGAGACAACATGGAGATGGAGGTAGGAGCCATGGGACTTGTGTAGAAATTTGAGGATAAATGTTTGCATCCTCTGTTTTCAAGGGATTAAGGGAAATTTAATCCCTGCTTAAAACCCTCCCCACCAAACAACCCCTGAATATTTGAAACTGTGAATGCTGAACCCGTGAATAACGAGGGTTTCCTGTAATGTTCATTGGCAATAACGCTTCTATCAGGATAGAAAGGAAGGACGCATCTTCCAATTCTATGAAAATATATTAGACCAAGAAGGGTTTTGGGGGGGAGAAGAAACAGAAAATGACAATTTCCCCTGTAAAAAGGAAGACTAGCAACCTGTGAAACAGTGCCATCATTTTAGTAACACGCCCACTGATTGGATATGTTGTATCTGACTTGTCAAACATCACAGCTTTCCCAGAACCATATTTTATTAACTTATCAATGGGAGTTTCAGTTGATTTCACCCTAATGTATTCCATCTGTCTCAGAACTATTTACTGATGCTCACCAGGGTAACTAAAATACTAGTTAGCATTAACTTCATATGTATTTTTAATAGCTTTGTTCATGTGTCTTCTCATATCAGCTACCTGACATTGTTACACTTAATCTGAATCTTCTAAAATCTATTCTGCAATGTGTTTCTGGGCAAGCTGCTTACAGGAAAACTGAGGCAAGGAAAATCAAAAGAAAAACATACAGTTGCAGACCAGAACAATTCTCTTGGTTAAAGACAGTTGGATAAAGAGTTGGAATAGAAACTCTTTCTGAAAGATAATAAAAAAATGAGCATCTATAAACAGCAAAATACCGAAAAGAATTATTTAATCTGTGGCTAATATCCCGGTTTGTCCAATAAACTCTTCTAGCTACTGATGTCTATTACTTTGTTGGGACAATATTTATTGTTTTCTCTTAAAGCTCTGCTTTCTACACATGACTAAAATTAGCAAGAAGAGGAAAGAAAAAATTATTGTAGTGGCTTCTTCCTGTTCTATTTGGAACAGATTATGCTCTGGAAGACCGGACATAGATACTCACAAATAGCTCTTTTTCCAATATGAGTCAGATTAGAAAAATTCAACCATTTAAAAATAAAGACTACAGTGTGTAAGAATTCTAACACTACTTCGTTTACACTGGCAACAAAATGGTGTGAATAATGGTTCTTGTGAACTTCACTAACTCCAGTTGCCGGTCTCCAAGTTGAGACAGGAAAACTTAAAGAAATAAGACCTTCTCCAAAAGGTTTAAGTTAATTCTTACCTTATCCTAGTTGGTTTACCCATCTCTCTGGGGATGTGCAGCTTTCAGCTCATTTCAATGAAAAAGAACGGATTCTAATTTGAAAAAGAGGGCTTCCCCTCTGCCCCCATACAGTTCATTCTAATGGACTATTTCAAGACCAGACAAAATAAAGAAGAATGGAATGAATGTTATGAGTCTTGCCAAGGTCGGTGGTTTCAGATCAGATGGGTTCTGTTCATTTTTTAAATTTCAGGTAATAATTAAGTTCCTGCCCCTTGAATTTTGATGTCAGTGTCAGGTTCAAATGAACTGCTGAATTAACAGAGAAGCCAACCTAAACATTTGAGTGTCAATTGGCTTCAACCAAAAACTGCATTTTGGTTGATAGCTATTCAAAATTCAGCCTAGGTCTAACAAAGAGCTTGAAATCCTCAGAGAACTTGGCCCAAATGTGGGATTTATAATACAAATCAGAGTCCAGGGGAGCAGTCTGCCTTACCATAGCTGCAAATTTTAGGCTTCTAATGAGATAAGTAGTTCATTTTACAATGATACCCAAAATGGAGAAGCAGTTTTCAAGAGACTGTGACGGCAAAGGAAGACTTTTAGAAAACACTAAAATGATTAAGAAAAAAATAAGAAATATCAAAAACAGCAGCAATGACTTACCCAGCCCCATATTGCTATTCTTTTTTCATCAACAAAACCCATTTCTATAAATTTCCTGTTGTAAAGAAAAAGCACAATTATAAATGCCTTATTTTTGCTAGGCAGGATTATTTATCTAGCATTTTGCTAATAAACACAAGTCAAACTTCTTGTATTCTTTCTGAACACATCAGATTATCAAACAGATATACCTCTAAGAACACCAACTGTGTCTGACTTCTACAAGGAAACAAGTAAGAGATTCATAAATTTTAGGGACCAAAAGGACCGCAATGTCATGCAGGCTGATATCATGAAAGAAAGAAATGCCACACAGTTCAATCTCCTTGCTCCCTTTTTTCAAGTCTAAACAGAGGAGATCAGAGCTCTACCCCCTGCAATACTTAAGGACCAG
This sequence comes from Gavialis gangeticus, assembly GCF_001723915.1. Taxonomy (NCBI): domain Eukaryota; kingdom Metazoa; phylum Chordata; order Crocodylia; family Gavialidae; genus Gavialis; species Gavialis gangeticus. The sequence goes on from NW_017729031.1 coordinate 45,701,562, forward strand.
GAAAAGTACTGATCACAAAGTGGAGTGGTAACCAAACAAGACAAGCTCAATAAACACTGATGTCCATCTTAATCTCAGATTGTCTCCATGTGGTCTCCAATTTAAAATCACCATGTGATATAAATGATACAGTGTGACATGATAGTCACAAATATACGAAAGGAATTAACAAGATGCACATATGCCTAAACCTGGATCTCCTGCTGTTGTAATTTTACCTGTTTCC
>NW_017729031.1:45706787-45749299 GCF_001723915.1 Gavialis gangeticus
ATAAAACCTTAGTTTAAAATTCTCAAGCAGTGGAGGATCCACTACACTTCTAAATAATGTGTTCCTATAGTTAATTATCCTCACTGTTGAAGAAAAAACGTGCACCATATCTTAGCCTGTTTTTGTTACGCCTTTTTACCTGTACCTAAATACCAGGCTTTGCTGTGTTGTTATGGACACATAGGCCTTATCCTGCAAGGTGCTTGGCATAGCTGAACCTCTCAGGAGGTATTTTGCAGCTTTGGGCCATAGGATTAAAGACTCCTTGTGGCAAAGACTTGTCTTTTTTAAAAAATTGCATGTAAAGCATCATGTACATTCCTGACACTGAAATTAAAATGTCAGGAATAACATCTCCAAAATAGGTGCATGGTAAAGAATTTAGAGAAAATGAAAAAGCAGATGTTTATTTAGGTGCTCAACTGTTAGGCAAGCTGAAGAAAAAACAGAATTTATAGTGTCAAGTTTTGTGTCACTGCATTTGTTCATAATTCTAGAAACATTTTGAGAAAGGAAGATGGGTTTATGCACAGGGATATTTATCTTAAGAAGCCACTTAGAAAAGTAGCCAAATAATAATATGGGTAAATTATCAGTGTAGCAGGCAGTGTGATACAACAGTGAACAAATGTCAGGGAGCGTAAAGACAACACAATAAGATCACTTGCTTTCAGCTAAATTCATGTTCCAGATTAGAGGCCAGCATAGTAAGATAGACAACAAATAGGGCCAGATTCACCCCAGGCTCTCCACCAGACCAGCAATACTCAAAAAGGTGTGGTATGAACAGGGAGGGACATGGCTAGATATGGGCTGACACAATATGCCCTGATTCATCAGGGCCCTGCAGCAGTTTTAACCAGCTGGACATTTTAAAGATCCTTTCTCAGGGAGGGGCTCCTCACTGGAGTACCTATGGTTTAATAATAGACTAAGTGACATGCCCCATTCACATAATTAAAGGCAACATTGATTCAGATGCTGATGGTAAACTGAGGAATGTTTGCATATTAAATCTGTGATAATTTTAGCCATGCCTTCACAGGCTGCCAGAGCAGACTGCACCTACAGAATCATCTTTGTCTCACTTTGTCTCTGACAGGTGGCTTTTTACTACTTTAATGTCTCAGTGACGCATTAGGGCAATAAAAAGTAATTTATAACTTTTATGATTACTATAAAGCAAATGATGTTGTTGTTTCAGGAAAGGAAAACAAGTGATGTGTGACACATAGAGGCATGAAAAGATAAAAATGGCTATTTTGGTTCAGTCATCACTGAAGATGATAACAGTAACACAGTACTTAATGCGATACCAGCTAAAGAAGAAATGGAGGTCAGTAAGCAGAAACAGGAAAGAGGAGATAAAAAGAGTACCCAGAAAATGTGCTCAAGCATACAGAGAAAAACTATAGGAGTCAAGACTCCTGGGTTCTGTTCCTGGCTGGGCTATTCAGAGCCAGTTATCTCACTTGGGTGTGCCTAGTTTCCCCTACCAAGTCCACTGTACCAAGAAACCTATCTAGATCAAATTAAGTCTCCTCTCATGTCACACAGTTCTCTACATCCATGACTACTTCAATTCTAAATGCCTGCCTTAGAAATGATCTTGTGCCCCTGAAAATGTTAGATGGGGCTTCTTTCCTGATACTTTTAACCCTTACTTCCTTCCAGAGAATCCAGAGTGATATTTCCCTGTTGACATTCCCTTTCAAATGTTTGTGTAGACGTGTGTAGGAAATGAAGAAGTTTTGAACTCTTGCTGGCTTCAAACATTTTTGTATCATTTCTTGGTACTTCACAATGGCAATAAAGATGGTCTTATGGCTAAACACTCTTTAGAGATCTAAAGATGGTGGTTAAGCTCTATCACAGACCACGAGGCAAGGTTTTTTGTGGATGATATTTTTTATTGGACCAAGAGCTGGAAGGTATACAAACCTCTTTTCAGGTACCCTCCCTCAGGGTACCTTTCCTTCATATGTCCCACTTATACGGGTAGTACACCAAAAAATATTACCCACTAAAATCCTTGCCTTTCACATTTTCCTGGACTATCATGGCTATAGCATCACTCCAACTCCATCTGATCTTGAGCAAGTAAACCAATTTCTTATCTCAGTTTTCCCATCTGTAAAAATGGGCAACATATTGATTTACCTCACAACACTAATGAAAGGCTTTCTGCATAACTCTTCAAGTGATCTTAAACCCTAGAACTGAAGCCACAGCAGTATTCTTATAAAACTGAAGTAATGGTAGTGAAAAGTACTCTATATGATGATCTTTACTTCCCATGAAGTGATGAGTCCAGGGACACCACATGTAACCACATAACTATGAATGTCAGGTATGACTCTAGTTTTTTATGCTTATGGCCAGTCCAGATGAGTGCGGACATGCAGTATGTGGCACAGCAGACCTGTCTGTGGTGCTACACACTGCACATGCAAGTGTTCCCCATGCTGCTACCTTGCAGCATGAGGCGGGGGGGGGGCTGACCCCAGGAGTTCCTCGGCTAAAAAAACCCCACACCAAAAAAACGGGGGTAGTGCATGTGGCAACAGGGCACTCCACCCAAAACCAGAGCCTGGCTGGCCAGAGCCACACCCCAGCTGTTGGCCAAGCTTTCTGCCGTGACCACAGTCCTGGGAGACCCCCAGGGTCCCAGGTAAGGCTGCTGGGGCCACCACAGTTGATGGCCACAGCCTCCCCTATCCCACCTGGGGTAATCTGCCATGCGCCAGAGCGCACGTGACATGGGCATTCCCTGAGGATAAGTAGCAGCGACACAATTTACCGCCAGGGAAACAAACATCCATGCTCATCAGGACATACCTTATGAGTCTTAACTATTATCCCAACTACCAGAAATCCCAACAGAGTGGTGCTAGAAAGATTGTGATGTATTTACTAGTCTATCTCTAGTACTTCTGACTTGGTGGTGCTCAACAAGCAAAAAGGCATAGGATCCTGGTACTCACTTCACTGCTGAGATTTGATCTTCAACTTCGTAGACTCCTAGTCTTCGATACACTGCATGTAACATCTTGTCACCTTGATAAGCTGTCCCTCGGCCATCCACAAGAACAACTATGATCCCCTCTTTGCTTACAAGATAGGTTATCCAGCTAACACTAAATGTGGGCCTTACATCCTGAGTGCAAGGGCCTCCATACCTAAAGGAAATAGTTAAAGATTCTCAGATTCATATTTTATAGATGAACTTTCTAGGTTGAAACAAAACTTTTATCAAATACAAGACATAAATAATATTCTAACTAAGGCTCAGGCATCTAGAAAGGAAATTTTTTGAGTCCATAGTCCTAATGAGCAGCCTAACAATATCTTGAGAAGGGAAATGTCTGGAATATTATACATCTGCCTCACATTTCTCCACATTTGTTTTTGTATGAGGTAGAACAAGTTCATTGTGTTTACAAAGGAGAAGCAGGTAGATCTTCACCTTGATGTTGCTGTGAGATTTCACTAGCTATAATCCATTGCTAATAATACAGAGCTACTGTATTTACTCAATTAGAAGACAAGGCTTTCCCCACCATTTAACATGGGGAAAAAAGCCCTTCACCTTAAAACGAAGCATAAGGTAGCAGGCAGGCAGGCAGCTGCTGTGCCCCAAGCCCAGGTCGGAGCCAAAGTCAAGGCCAGAGCAGGGGCTGGGGCTGGGGCTGGAGCTGGGGCCGGGGCTGGGGCTGGGGCCAGGGCCAGGGCCAGCCTCCAGTGCCTCCCCCCATGCTGCTTTTTCCTCTCTCCCCCTCTGCTGCACTCCTCCAACCTTTGCTCCATGCCACCAGGCTCTGTCCTTGCTGCAGCCTGGCCCTATAGCAGCAGTACCAACTCTGCACCGCTGTTACAGGTCCAAACTGGTGCTATGCTTCATGCCCCAGGCTGGGCAAGGGGGGTGTGTGGAAGGGCAGGTGGTGGGGGAAGAAATTTTGGAGGAGGTGAAGATGGGAGGACGGGGCAGGGACCTGAGACTGAGGGGGCAAAAGTCGTGTGAAGGGGGTGAGGGAGAGGAACAGGGCAAAGGGGGAATTAGGGCAGCCTGAAGCTGCAGGGAGTGGTGGGGAACAGGCAGCAGAGGGAAAACCGCCTGCCTCTCTCACTGCCTGCCTCACCACCTCCACACTGCCTGTCCCACTACTGCTTGCCCCCCTTCCACTGCCTGCCCTACCATAGGGCCCTCTACTGTCCCACCCCCACACCTGCCATAATAGTGGCCCCCTCATCATCTCTTCCCCCACCAGCTGCGGGGATGAGTTTAAGATGATCCTCCAATAATTAGATTCAATATATGGAAAATTATAATCTATTTATAAATTTTCTATGGATAGAATCCAATTATTGGGGGGTCATCTTACATTCAGGGTTGTCTTGTATTCTGGTAAATATGGTAGATTTAGTCATCTGTTTCAGTCCAGAATGAAGGGCACCATATGGCAGCACTGTTTCTGGAGGAACTTTGTTAAGGCATTAAACCTCACAGCCACGCTTCCTCCCTGCTTAGCAGGCCAGTAATGGAGGGCACAAAACCAAGCCTCCCACTTTCTCCTTTCTGCCCCTTCCTTTCCTACTTGATTACATGGAGGAAGGTAGCCAGACTCTACTTTCCCCTGCAACACCTGGAGCCACATTCTGAACAAGCAATCCAGTCTGGAAGCAAGACAGTACGAGGAGTTTGCCTTCCCTGTACACTTGAGTAAAGGCAAGGTATAATCTAGGAAAATATTTATCATTTTGCTTAAATATACAAGATTGAGTCATACCATACTTTCTCATGTTATAAGCGTGAAACCCTATATACTATTTTGGACAACAAAAAATAAATGATAATGGTATGGAATAAATGGAAGAAGCAATGGAACTAACAACCACAAATGATTACATTCCCTAAAATCATAGAACTGGTGTGTTTTACTTTTCTTTTGTATGCTAATGCATGTTTCTGTGAACTGTATGTGAACTGTAATAACACATGCCCTTTCTGACAATCAGGCTGTTAAAAACAACAAACTAAAAATAAAAGTTTACATACACCTGAATTAGCAGAGGATACTTCTTAGATCTATCAAACTCTGGGGGTAAAAGCATCTTGTACCACAGAGCTAAAAAAAAGACGAGTTACAAATATATCATTAGTGGTTATGATGATTCTGGTATGCATGCTTCATTATTTGTGAGAACAGCATCTCAAATGAGTCAGTGAGAAACATGGTGTTTGTGAATTCTGAGTAAAGAATAAATTCAACATTTTTTTCCTTATTTGACTGCTTTAAACAATCTTAAAGTAATGAAGTGTGCAGGTTTTTTTTTCTTTAAATTGATCAACATACAATTATTGCACAGAATATCAGGGCCCAATTTCTTCCGATATCTGGGAAAAAATGAAATCAGGAAAAAAACTCATCTCTCAGTGGGATATATAAATTCAGGAAACTTTGTATCGATTCATTACTATAGAAGAATGTTATTAAAATTGTTAGTGATAACTTCAAAATACAAAGCCTACCTTTCAAGGTATTAAACTAAGTATTACTGCATGGTTGAGAATTTCAGTATCACTTTTTACAGTTACCACAGTGTACTCTTTTTCTTTTTTTGTAAGATATTGAAGGATTTTGAAGACATATACAGCTGCAGCCTTTTGCTTCTTTGCAGTAAGGATATATTTTATAGACGGTAGAAGCAGAATGTTATTTTGGTAAGTTGCCTATAGTGAATTAGCATCAGAGGCTAGGGACAGATATTCAAAAAGCTGAGACTGAACTAATTCAACCTTTGCAGATTAGTCTAACCTGCCTAGGCTGAACTGGTTTGTAACAGGACAAACATCCCCTCTGGTCTGAGGCAATGCAGGTACATGACTGCAGTTGCTCAGGCCAGGCACTGGAGGACACTGGAAAGCACCCTCCACGGTAGGGAAGCTGTGCTGGGGCAGCGTGGCCTGTCCAGACTGAACTGGCCAGAGAGAGGTTTAATTCCTCCCTCTTTATCCCAGTGGCAGGGACCCGAGCCAGGTCTGCTGGGTGCTTCCCCACCTCCCTGCTCCTACAGCAGTGGGGCCCCATGTCCCCTGAGGCAGAGCGGGGCAGGAAGGAGAGTTTGTCTCCCCTCTACCCCCCGACCAGCACCAGGGTCTGCCTGCCATTGCCCCCACACTCCCTGCCCTGGAATAGGCCCCCTGCTGTCCCCTCCGCTAGATGATGGAGGGAGGAAGAATCAACCCCCACCCCAAGGGGCCCTGCTGGCCAGCATCTGGCCATGGCCCTGCCCCGCCACTGCAGCAGGAGAGAGCAGGGCCCTTGTTGGGGGCAGAAGACCTTGTCATAATGTGGGGGAACACAAGCCCCTTCCTGGCAGGGGTGCTGTGCTGCAGGGCCGGCAGAGCTGCAGTGGGCTGCACGTGGCAGCACCAGGGTCCAGAGTGGGCCAGAGCCCTGCAAGCCCCCCACAGCACTGCTGCACTCTGCAGAGCGGCCCCCACTGGGAAGAGATTTATGTTCTGGGAAGCCATGACAGGCTGCCTATCACTGTCACTCGCCGCTTGGCACTTGAGCTGTAACTGGAGGCAAGGCCAGGCCCCCGCTGCTTGGTCTATACTCAGGGCAAGCCCCTTCTCAGCAAAAGGAGGCTTATTCAGCCATTGGCCCTGAGCACAGGCTAAGCAGTGGCTGCGGCCGGGCCAGGCTGACCCCACTGTGGTGCCAGCGGCCAGAAGCTGCATAAGCCCCCTCTTGCCAGGAGAGGACTTGATCCATGCACAGAGAGGCTACTGGCACTACAGTGGGGTCTGTCCAGCCTGGCTGCTGCTGCTCTGTGCTTGGGGCCAGCCTCCTCCTGGCAGGAGGGGGCTTATTCTGGCACTGGCCCTGAGCACGAGCTGAGCAGCAGCTGCAGCTGGGCTCAGCAGGCCCCACTGTGGTGCCAGCGGCCTCTCTGAATAAGCCCCCACCTGCTGGGAGGCAGCTGGCCCCGAGCACAGAGCTGTGGCTGGGCTGGACAGAACCCACTACAGTGCCAGCGACTTCTCTGTGCTCAGGTCAAGCCCCCTCTGGGCAGGACGGGGTTTATTCAGTCGCTGGTTGCTGGCACTGCAGCAGGGTCTGATCAGCTTGGCTGCAGCAGCCACTTGGCCTCTGCTTGGGGCCAGTGGCTGAATAAGCTCCCACTTGCCAGGATGGGGCTTGCTCTGAGCACACACCAAGTGGTGGGGGCCAGGCCCTGCCCCTGCCTGGCAGCTGGAGTGGCAAGCAGTGAGTGACCATGACAGGCAGCAACCCGTCACGGCTTCTAGGAGTGCAAGCCTCTTCCTGGTGGGGGCTGCTCTACAAGGCTGGCAGAGCTGTTGTGGAGCGTGGCAGTGCTTCAGGGGGCTTACAGGGCTCTGGCCCGCTCCGGACCCCTGTGGTGTTGCGCACAGGCCACTGGAGCTCTGCCGGCCTTGAAGCACAGCTCCCGCCCCAGGAAGGGACTCACGCTCCCCCACATTATGACAGGGGCTTCTGCCCCTAACAAGGGCCCTGCTCCCTCCCACTGCAGCAACAGCATGGGAGCATGGCCAGGCAGGGCCCCTGGGGCAGGTAACAGGGAGTGCAGCAGTGAGGGTGGGCAGACCCAGCTGCCAGTGTGGGTAGAGGGGAGACTAATTTTCCTTTCTGCCACCTCTTCCTCAGGGGCCATGATGCCCCACTGCTGCAGCAGTGAGCAGGGAGTGCTCAGCAGACCCAGCTCGGGTCCCTGCAGGTGGGATAGAGAGGGGGGACTAAAAACCCTTCCTGGCTAGACCCCTGTCCCTGTCTGTTCCTACTTTAGCTGGGGAGCAGAGAGGAGGGGTCATCCTGGCTGGGCTGGAGCACAGAACCCAACCCAGAGAGCATGCTGGGATGCGGGGGGTCTCTGGTTTTACTTAAACCAGCAAGGGGTCTGGGACAGACATTGCATAAACCAGTTTGAGCCAAATCAGTTAAGTCTGGTACTACATTTGATCAGGCTTATCTCAAACCAATTTCAGCCATTTTGAAACTGGTTTATGTGTACTGAATGTCTGTTCTGTTCCAGGTTTAAACCAGTTTCTGATCACTTTTACCAGTTTATGTGTAATGTCTGTCCCTAGCCAGAATGAGGAACAGCAACTCACAAGTTTTGATTCCAAATCTCTTGCATGCACTCTTAGACACTACTTTCTCCAACAAAATACGTATAAAAATAATAATATAAAAGAAAATGTAGAATTCTTACTTATTCCATCCACTTCAAGTTTATTAATTTCCTCTTTTGGCATTTTGATATTTACCAACTCAGACTGTAATTCTGAATTGTCTTCCATGATTCTCAGCTCTGAGTAAAAGACATTTCCATATTAGCAATCAACGTACTGTTAACTCATCTCTGTTATTTAAGACACCATCATTTTGTTTGTGACTAAACTAAACCGAACCAGAAGATGATAAAAACTCATACAAATAAAATAATGAGTTTAAGTAAATGAAATGGGCTTTAACTAGCAAATATATCTTGGGACAGATGCACAGTCCTAAAACCAGTGTTTCATCTAGCAGCCCCTGGCCGATAGTGGCTCTATGTGCTCTATGTCACTTGCAAAGCACAGGTGGGCACCTAACTCCTGAGGGACCTATTGCTCTAGGCTGTCTGCTCTGCTACATCTGTCACTCAGCTACCATAGTGGGAAACTGGGAGAGAGTGCAAGCTGTACTGTGTGTGGCAGAGATACAGAGGTGGGGATTATCTTCATTCTGTAGGACACAGCTTCTTCTAGTCCCCCATAGGGCCTGACAGGGGAGGCTGAGGAGCCATTGTGCATTATTACCATCTTAGTTCAACCAGGAAAGAAATGTTCAGAGTGAACATAGTGCAGTTCTTTCCCCTCTATTAGAAGCCTTACATAACACAGCACTACCTCAGTGCCAGCTGAGTCACATTAGGCTGAAGGAGTCAGGTGTGTGGGCATAACCATTTTTCTATGATCCATGAGCATGACCAGTGCCATCCTGGCACTGTATCATTCAAAACATGGCTGTGAAGGCCTACAGAGCTGGTCTAGATTACGTTGTGGAACAAAGTCACTTGGCTAACTTCTTGATCACTTGGCAGGATTACTATCCAGGATGGGGGGCTTGTCTACATATGCATTAATGCGCTTTTCCTAATGTTAATTAAATTTAGTACCTCCAATGTGAGGTACTAAATTAATGTGCATTAGGCTGCGCTAATGTGGAGCAGCATAAGTGCATGTTTTTTAGGTGATGCTCAATGCACAAGTAGCCTATTTTACTGTACATTAACATAATAGCACATTTTTATGTGCTTCTTTAATGTACAGTAAAAAAGACTACTGTGCATTAAAGCACATGTGTAGTGCCCACTGCATTGGATGGCATAGGTGGATTAATGAACAGGGAAGCTGGACAGCCCAGCTCTCATGGGGGGAGAGGGCCTCCATTTTTGTGCTTGCCAACAACCCCCGTACATGTTAATTCACCTCTATTTGAAGGTGACCAGTCAGGCTACCTTCACTGAAAAAGGTTGGCTTCCTGTCTGTGGTGGTGGCACAAACTATTGGATTATGGTAGTTTCCCTATTTGAGGAACTAATAGTTCAAGTTTCATTCCTTTGCCTCTTACAGCTTTTTCTATGGCATCTTTTTCTCAGTGACTTCAGAGTCACTACTGTTAGCTCTCATATCACGGTCCTTTGCTGGGGGTCATTTTTCTTAACTGGTTGTCTGTATTTACATATAAACCAGATTATTAACGAATATTCTTTATGGGATAAGAAGTCAGTCTGGGACTGCTATTTTTCTCTCTGTCCACTTACCCCTTACTCTTTTCGTTTCCTGCTTGCAGTGTGCCTCTTGAAACATTTATCTCTAGTTATGCTATCACCATTTAGTGGGTTACTGCCCATTCTACTTTATCTTGACTCACATTGGCAAGATACGCTGCACTTCCTTATATTTGAAATAACCATTCTCTGTTTTTCTGTTGTGACTTTTTCGAACTGCATCTAATTTCAATATAAGCAGGGTCATTTTTGGCTCTTTTTTTAAAATCAAGTGAAAACCAAACTTACTGATATATAATTAGAAACATTTAATTAAATCAAAATTGTAAAAGTAATTAATAAAGAAAATAATTTTTAAAGTATTGTTAATTTGCAACGTAGATTGTAGAAATTACTAGTTGAAATGAAAACTTGATTGTCAAAATGCTTTCCATTACTGGGAATGGGAAAAGGATATTGTGCATAATGAAAATCTGTGACCTGAATCTTCCCCTTCAAATTGAAACAGAACCTTATTTGACTTTTTGAACACTTCAGGAAGATTTTCTTTGTTATTTTACAGTTTTGAAAACCATTTCCAGGTTCTGGAAGTGCTGAAATAATACTAGAAACACTGAGCCTCACATATTTCTAGCCAGACTGGGCAAAGGACATACCAGAAGTCTTACAAGAAAGCTTATTCTTACATATTTGCAGATTTGCTTATTCTTACATTTTTACAGGTTTGCAGATCCAAGAATTCCAGAAAAAGACTGAACAAGCATCCTGACCTTGGGTATTAATCCAAACTAGTCTGAACTTCCTGGTCTGTACATTGCTAAAGTAGACTAGGGACAACCCAAGGAAAGCTTCTAAACTGGCATGTATCAATTTAGCTGCATGAGTCCCATTAGAATGAATCATTAATAATGTCATATTACCACCAACTACAATGAAAATAGATTCGCTGCTTCATCTTGTGCCACCTATACCAAAACATACTCTGAGCATGCCCTAAGAGCAGCTAATTTGAGCAAGGAGTATAAAGATTAACAATATGCTTGAAGAGACAAAAGAAGACAGTTTGAAAATATTTTCTTCTAAGAAGCCCTTTCGCTGGTCAAGACACAAGAAAAGCAAAGATAAAAGTCCATCCCATGAAGCATTTTTACCTAGTCTCAGAGAACTACATATTTATAATGAAACACTGTTCATCATTGCATACAGTTTGTGTGCTTTGTTGAGGAAATGAGAAAGGATACTTAATATGCCTGACTTCAACAAACCACAGAATGTCACAATTTATGCAAAGATAAAAATGCTTCATGCACTGAGTACATACAAACCCCTTGCAAAAGGAGAAAATAAATGAACACTGAGTTTGTGCAGCACCTAGTACAGACCTTAATTATTTAATACAAATTAATTCTATTAATAAACATGTTAGATTGAACAATCTTTTACAGCTTTAAACATTTTTGGGGCCAAATTTTGAAACGGCTTAGAATGCATAACTTTTGTTGAACTGCACAGGATAAAGAGATCTTGCAATCCCATTGAATAACAGGGTATATGGGAACAGAAACATTTCTACTTTATGCTTGTGCCTCAGTTCACTGGCAATGTGTGTGAATTAGGAGGGAGTAGAAACTCTAAACCCTCAGAATCAGACCTGTCTGTGACTTTGCCAATGAAATGCTTTTCAGTGAAAAATGCTAATTTTGTAATGGAAATTTTGTGCAGGAATGTGCCATCTTTAGTAAAGGTTTTTCAAGTTCTGGAAAGAATTTCTGGTCAAAATGTGGTTGGGTATTCACCAGGCTTACATCTCAACTTAACTTGATTTAGAGCAGGGGGTCCCAAACTGTGGTATATGTATGCCTGGAGGTATGCAAGACATCTCTTGGGGGAACAAAGGAGAAATTGTGTAATGGTGGATTTAATTTTCATTATAATAATAACTGGCATCTAAGGAGTTAAAATATAAAATGCATGCTGGAAGGGGTACGTGGGCAGCTGGTAAACCTGGAAGGGGGTACACAGTGAGAAAAAGTTTGGGAACCTCTGATTTAGACCAACAATTTGAACCTCAATCTGTCACATGGAGGGTGAACCTGCTACCTTCCAGGCTTTGGCTATGCTGGAGCTGGTCCTCCATCAATTTCTCCTGTTGAAGCTATTCCCTTTGACTAAGAAACTGAATATTTATTGGAACAGGTATTGGGGCCTTGTCTTCCTACATATCAAGTTTGGTGTCTTTACAAGGGGCTACAAAATCTGGGGTTTTTCCCCCCTCCTCTCTCTGACACAATGTCATGTGGACATTGATACTGAGATTCATGTCCCTGAGCTGAATCAGGTACAGCAAAGACTTGTACCTCCATCTTCCCCATCCCCTATAAGTGCCCTAATCACTGGGATATGGACTGTTCCATGTATGATGTCTGTCTACCTCTCTCTCATTTTCCATGAATCAAAAAAAACCTAAACAATCTTAAGTTCATTTTAAAGTGAAAAAAGGAAAACTATTTCACAGGATTGGAAATAATGTGTTTCCACAGTTCTACTCAGGAACTATCCACTGATCATTGCCAATGCTCATTAAAGCTACTGATTATAAACAAGAAAAAATATATGAGGGTGTAATAGAAAACTGGATTCAACAATAATGCATAAAAAATACAGGGCATTCAGATTTCACGGTGATCTCTCAAAAAATTGGGTATTATTTTAATTTAATCTAATTCAAGCATATGGCCAAAAACATTTTAATTTTTAATCCTAACACCATATTATGGGAGTTGCTAATTTAAGATTCATGATAAAAATAATGGACAGAAGTATACAGAATATTTTCAGTACCTCTATCATACTGGGTCTCAAAAAGAGTGGAAATAGGAATGCCTGGACCTGTTATAAGAGTTAACAGAGAAATACTGTTTTATATTTTGAAACATAACTGGGTGAAGTGTACAGTTAACATTAAAATATCACTGATAAAAACTAGCAAATAGCCCAAATGTTGCTGCAGAGACATTTACATATAGTTTTCTTTTGTTCTTTCACAAACAGTAAATATCACATTTAAATGATGTTTCACGCATACATTCATTAATAACTGTTACTTCAGTCTACGCATAATGCATGATATGACCACACTAAATAAATTAATAATTTATCATTTTTAAAATATTTGTACAGTGTTGCTTCAAAAACTAAGTCCCCCCCTTTCTTTTTTTTAGTTTAAGACTCTAGCTCTTGTGGTTGCAAAGAATGATTTCTGGAAGTAAACTTAAGTTAAACCATCACAGTACTAGTCTGTTGGATTTTGCACACAGGCTGAAGCTGAAACAATACATCTTCCCAGTCATCTCACTGATGCATTTACTTAGATGTCCTCCCTCCCTTTTTGTGTCCTTGTGCCAAGGTATTTAGCAGAATTTACAGATTTCATTGTGCTCCAGCAGTGTGGGTTGGGGAGGGGGCACTTTAATTAGAGAGGCTTTTGGGAGCCACTCTAATTCAAGCACCCACAGCATCTTGTGTATTCAGCTTCAGTTAAAACTCCCCAACCATCATTTTGAAGAGTGGGGATGCTGAATATACACTCCTGCAGACACAATTAATTGAGTCTGTTCCAATGCGCTGTAATTATAGCATGTCGGAGCAGATGTCTTGCATGTCTACAGGTACCATTAGATGCCTAAAGCTGTTGATTTAAATATCACCACTGTTATTCAAAGTCACCTCCTATTCATCTTTTTGTAACAAAATCCCCCAAATCTTCCTCCTATTCTGTCTAAATCATGTTTCAGCATGTACTAATAAGCAAAATATATTTTTAATAGAAAAATCTATGGGTTCATGAAAAACTAGAAAACTTAATTTAATAAAAAAAGATATCATTATAAAGCATACTAATTTTGCTATGCTGAGTGAGAATGAAAGAAGTGGAAAGAGAGGCAACATTACATAATTCTAGGGTTCCCACTGTGTAACATAGGAGTCTTTGATGCAGATGTTACATCAAAAGTGCTGCTTAGAAAATGGGGTCTTGGCCATTACCAAGCAGTAAAGTACTAGGGAGAAAAGCAATCTTTAAACTTTTCAAAGAGATCTTCTTGTCTTTCGACTAAGTGACATCCAGCTAATATCTAAAGGTGCCATTACATAAGGTGAACCCAGAATTAACAGTGTGAAACAGGCTCCTGAGAACATGTCACATTGCATTTGATAAGGTGAGTGGGTTTTGTGTGGTGACGACAATATCAAGTATTCTTTGTAGAAATGATTGAGAGGTGTTATCATTCTGTTACATTTGCTCCTCTGCTTAGCGGGGGCTGAATTTATATAGCTAAACATCCAATTCAGACCTTGAAAGATGGTAAACTATTCACAGGCTAGGTAAAGCAAGAAATGTATATATTTCCTCTTTGAATGTTTATACTGTGACTTTACTGTTCATTTTTTTAATGCTCTGAAAATGGCTGTATACCTAGATAACTGAAATCAATTGGAAAACTTCCATCTGTTTACTTTAATAGGGCCAAGATTTCACTTTGCTTCTTTCAAAGCTGTGTCAATTGTGTCAGGCTTATCCTTGAGCCTCACTGAATTTATTTCCAGATATTCTACATTTGTCATTAAAAACTGTATTACTGAGAAAATGTTCAGTGCTGAGACAAATTTTGCCCTGGTATGATTCCTACTGACTTCAGCGGGAATTGCTTCTGTGCTTGCCACTTCTGAATGTGGTCATCTATATTGGAATCAAATGTACAGCTCACTGGTTAAAACAAAAACTTGGGGTCCCTGGTCCTTCTTCAGTAACATCATGATTTTGCTCTCAGGCTTTGGGGACCGTTTCAGTTCATTGGATAAAATTTTGTTTTTCTCTTTTAAAGATTTTGACAAATGTGTTCTATCAAAAAAGATGTTAACATTTCTTCAAAGTTTATATTGAAAAACATGAAAAAAGTTTCAGCCAGAAAGCATGTTTTCCCATTTTTTTGCCACTAAAATTTTTCATTTTACAATCCTTGCTTACAACTGTCAAGTTTGAATGACTGCTCTAAACAGTATAATCTATCTCATATATCCCTGAAAATATGATTGAGAATCTTCTTAGTAACACATTATACATACCATAACAGATTAAGGCATAGTATTTAGCATTGTCACTGAATCTTGCTGTATAATATTGACACCTTTCTTTCCTTAGATTACAAGTAATGCATTGCTTCCTTGGAGGCTTGGTTCTAAGGTTGATTCTATAACAGCAGTAAAACAAAATAAAACAATATGATTTTGAACATTTAGATATAATTTTCTAATCAGTGATTTGCAGTTTTTTCAAAAAATAATACTGTTTGAGACAATAGTTCTGTCCACTTTTCAGATATAGTCTTAAGTCTTCTGCGATCATAGTTTTGAAGAGGCTTTAACTTAAATGTGCTAATTTTAGAAAGAGGTAGTTAGTAGGGTTGTGCGAAGCTTCGGTCACTGATTTAATTTGGCGGAGAGTCAACCTGATTTGGTGGCTGGATCTCTGAATCTGAAACAAATCAGGAGATCCTTTAATCTCTCCGAATTGAATCGGAACCCTTCAAATCAATTCAGAGAGATTTGATGATTCAGACATAGACACAGCTTTAAATGTTTTTTCTACATACCTCAAGGTACTAGGCAGCTTGTGAATGCTGAGATGCTGGGGCAGATGGAGCGTCCCACGGGAGTGCAGGGGAGGGGGGGCGTCCCCAGCATGCTCAGCGGCGTACTCAGAAGTGGACAAGAAGCACTTCTGGTCCACTCCCGGTTCCACCACAGAGCGCATGGGAACCCTCCCTACATCCCCCAAGCTTGGCGACTTTTGTCTCCTGGGTGTGGGGAGGCACCTGGGTTCCTCCTATGACCAATCACCAAGCCGAGGAAGGCATGGGAAGGGGGGGTCCCCGACACACACAGCGGTGGACCCAAAAGTGGACCGGAAATACTTCTGGTCCTCTTCTGGGTCTGCCACCCAGCACACAGGGGGGCCCCTCTGCACTCCTGTGGGACGTTCCATCCACCCCACCATCTCAGCATTCACAAGCCACGTCTGGTACCTCAAGGTATGTAGAAAAAACATTTAAAGCTGTGTCTATGGCTGAATTGCTGATTCTCCAAATCAGCATTGAATCTTCAGATTCAGATTTGGCTGAATCAAATTGAGACAGTGATCTGAATCTGAAGATTCGATTCTGATTAGAAGAATCAGTGCTTTGGCCATTGGCACAACTTTATATGGTTTTTCTATGTACCTCGAGGTACCAGGCACAGCTGATGAATACTGAGATGGTGGGGCAGATGGAGTGTCCCACGGGATTGCAGGGGGGGGTCCCCACGTGGTTGGTGGTGGACCCCACCCGCAACCTTCTGGCTTGGTGATCAGCTGTGGGGGGGACCCTGGGTACCCCCCCAGACCCAGGAGGACCAGTCGCTGAGCTGGGGAGCACAGCAGGTACCCGCACACTCTACAGTGGACTCAGAAGTGGACCAGAAGTACTTCTGAGTCCATCATCGAGTGCACAGGGGACCCCCCCCCCATGCTCCCATGGGATGCTCCGTCCACCCCACCATCTCAGCATTCAGGTATTTTCATAATAGGTCTCACATAAATGATTGGATGATTTCCATTACTACTGCTATTAAGGGTCAGTTTTTTAAGTCTAACCCTTTCTTTCTTTTGTTTTCCTTATGGGTGACCAAATAGAAATTTCTCATTTTGGGTCAAATGGAATGTTTCATGCTGAATATAACAAATTTAAGTCTTTTCTATTTTGGTAGAAACACTGAAAAAAATCAATTTGCTGTCATCTGAACTTCTTTATGGTTATTTTTTGTTTCAGCTGTCAATAACCTTACTCACCTTTGGCTTTCTTTCCCCCTGCTTTTTTAACCCCTCCCTTCCCTGCTTTACCTTTTGTTTTCCTAATTTCTACCTATTTCTATTCTCACTGACATCCTGTCGCACTTTTAGTTTCTCTCATGCATTGGAGTCTCAGAACAGCAGAGACTTCCTATGCCTGAACAATGGTGATTGTGCCTGAAAGCTTGCTAAGAACTTTTCTCCAACTACTCAGTTGGTCTAATAAAAGATATCATGTCTACTTAAAAAACCCTGCCAAACTAAAAATACGCCATGTTGATAGCACTAATCCCAATTATTTTTGTCCCTTCAAAAATGTGGGCATGGCAGCTAAGGTAATATGTATAATAGTCCACATTCATGGAAAAAATATCTGCACATAAAATGTAACAGACAAATCAAAACTTTAATAAAGTACTCCTTGGACATGTCTGCATGAGTTTTTACTGCAGAGTAGACTAATTAACTCTGCAGTAAATGTCTCAGCATCTACCTATGCAGGGCTATTAGGCTGGAGTAAACTAATACACTTCGCAGCAGGGTAGTACTTGTGAATGCAAGTACTATCCTGCCGAGGAGTTTTTTTTTTTAACTCTGCAGCAGCGCACATATAGAAATTGATGCAGCTGGATGGGGCATGAGGGTGCTTCAGTGCAAGGATTGCCCAACAAGTAGTCCTACACTGAAGCACACTTGTGCCCTAGCCAGCCCCTCCACAGCACATTGAGAAGTGTTGAAGCAGCCCTGGGATGGCAAGCTGACCCCCTGAGTGGTAGTGGATGGGCCCTTCTCGACCTGGAAGGACGTGGGAAGTGGGGTCCCACAGGGACCTTGGGCCCGCCCTGTTCAATATCTTCATCAGTGATTTGCATGAGGGGGTGCAAAGCACCCTGTTCAAGTTTGCTGATGACACTAAGATGTGGGGGGATGTGGGCACAATAGAGGGGAGCAACAGGCTACAGTTGGACCTAGACAGGTTACAAGGATGGGTGGAGGAGAACAGGATGGGGTTTAACACAGACAAGTGTAAGGTGATGCACCTGGGGAGGAACAATCGGCACCATACATACAGGCTGGGGAACTCCCCTCTTGTCAGCATGGAGGTGGAAAAGGATCTGGGAGTCATTATTGACTCCAAGATGAACATGAGTCGGCAATGTGGGGAGGCGGCTAGGAAGGCCAACTGCACCTTGTCGTGCATCCACAGATGCATCTCGAGCAGGTCCAAGGAGGTGATCCTCCCCCTCTATGCGGCACTGGTCAGGCCGCAGCTGGAGTACTGCGTCCAGTTCTGGGCGCCGCACTTTAAAAGGGATGTGGACAGCATCGAGAGGGTCCAGAGGAGGGCCACTCGTATGATCAAGGGACAGCAGGGTAGGTCCTATGAGGAAAGGTTGCGGGACCTGAACCTGTTCAGCCTTCAAAAGAGAAGGCTGAGGGGGGATCTTGTGGCCTGTTATAAACTGGTTAGGGGGGATCAGCAGGCGCTGGGGGAGTCCCTGTTCCCCCGAGCGCCGCAAGGAGTGACCAGGAACAATGGTCACAAGCTGGCGGAGGGAAGGTTTAAGTTGGACATCAGGAGGCGCTACTTCACGGTCAGGGCGGCTAGGGTCTGGAACCAGCTTCCATGTGAGGTGGTGCAGGCTCCCACCCTGGGGGTTTTTAAGAGGAGGTTGGATGACCGCCTTATTGGGGTCATTTGACCCCAGTGCTCTTCCTGCCATGGCAGGGGGTCAGACTAGATGATCTGCTCAGGTCCCTTCCGACCCTAGAAACTATGAAACTATGAGTCCCCTGCCAACTGGGGCTGCTCCGACTCGATTCAACATGCTGTGGTCCCAGGCACATATATCAATACAGTGCCCAGGAGCAATAAGCTCCACTGTGATATGCCCCAGAGTTTATTGCATCACATTAATAAGTATGTGTAGAACTGCCCCTTGATATATCCTTTCTAAAGATCTCAAAACTGTTCTCTTGTCTATACAGTGTCTCTTTTTTATATTATAAATCCAGATCCTATCTGGTATTTCTTTAAATAAGATTAATAAAAACCTTACTTGTAAATATTCCGTCTTCCTGGATAGCCTTCAAATTCATTGCTTGAATAGAATCTGTAAATTCATTCACATGTTAATAAATGGCCCGTGAAGTCATAACTTAGGAGTTATCATCAGGCACCTAACAGAACATCCTTGATCAAAAAGTTGTGTTTAACTGAGAGTTTAGTTTCTGGGTTTGCTTGTGCTGGAACAATGAGATAAGCTCACTAGCTTCTCATTTGTCCAAACAAGGATTTGATCAAACCTTGAGCAGATGATAAAAGAAGCATGCAACTTACAGTATGGACATGTAGATTTTAGCCACTTTAAAAAGGGGAACCAGAGCTGCTGCTCTACAGTACACATCTGCCATTAAGCTGTAATTGTTAGGTCTGCATGAGTTTATAAATTACACAAACTTTATTCTGAATAGTAGGGTTAAAGTTAGAGAAGTTTTGCTATACTTTCATGGATAAAGAATTAGGCATATACAACAGTTGCCTCATTTTATCTTATATCAGTATCTTTTAATAGCAATATAATTGTTACATGTCTATACTGTTAGTTGTTTCATTTAATTTATATGTGTTAGTTGCTACTTGTATCATATAGATCTACCTGTGAGATACAAAGCTAATCTGAATTACTAAATATAGCTCAGATTCAGCAAACCATGTACTCAGTTTTAAGCATTTAAATCCTGCTTTGTAATAGAATTACTCTTATACTTAAAATTTAGCAAGTACTTTAGTTCTTTGCTAAATAGAGGCCTAGAGGACTTGGTTAGTAAAGAAGCTTAGAAAAAAATGAAAAAGCATAGGCTTGGATTTTCAAAGGTCATTCAAAGGAAGATACTGTATGCAAAAAATGTGCACTAGATCTGCACACAAATATATCATGGTTTTGTACACTGACTGGAGATTTGCACTACAGCTAAGTATAACCATGTTTATTGCCAAATCCCTGATTTGTGTACATAGTTGTAACTATTTGTAAAATTCCACACAGGTTATATGTCTCCCTCCTACTCCAAACCAGGATCTTGGAGACTAAAGGAACTCTGCAAAAATGAATACTGCTGTGGTTCCTTTTTATTGACAGCATACATCACATAAGTAACACTTACACTGCATCATCTGTTACTCTGAAAATGTATATTGCCTCCCATTGTCCACTTGTAATCGGTATTGCATTTTCCTATAAAATAAATTCAGTTATGAATTACTGAATAAAACAGGATTATTTCAGGAACCTACAACAGATACTAAATTAATGAGGCTAATCCTTCGTTTGACGTACCACTGAGCCATTGATGTAATGAATATGTTTATAACCGCTCTTGTCACTGAAAATTTTGTAGTATGAATTGCTGTCAGATGTGAAATGCGGTGCTGAAACAAAAAACTAGAAGAAAGGAACAGAAACTGTTGAGACAA
This sequence comes from Gavialis gangeticus, assembly GCF_001723915.1. Taxonomy (NCBI): domain Eukaryota; kingdom Metazoa; phylum Chordata; order Crocodylia; family Gavialidae; genus Gavialis; species Gavialis gangeticus. Next base: position 45,726,974 of record NW_017729031.1, read on the forward strand.
AAGCAATGATAACAAGAACGTTTTTAGCAGTGTATGATATACAGATTATAATTTGCACATTTAAAGCAACAACAGAGCATTTCACTGGCCTCCCTTGTCACAGTGTACATTACAGCTTCTACTCTGTCATGTCACATTTCTTAACTGGTAATGTGAGCTGCCAGCGCACATACATTCTATACTGCACATAAGTAGAGTAGCGTGAGTGTGTATGTGTCTTTGTGGATTGATCAATTTTTAAAGGTTCTCTTCTTAGTAGTAAGAGTTGGTGAATTTTATTCTTTAAAATTAAATTAGTGAAAAGTGTGGACTGAAATACTTAACCACTGACATCCTCTACTTATCCTTCAAGCAAGTACACCACTGGGCAGAGATTGTCCAACCTGCCCCATACTGATCCAGCAATGTGTTTGTGCTCTGTTCAGTCTCTAGAGTTCAGTCTCAATTGTTTATCAAATCTTGGTTATCTCTGCTTATATTGTCAACAAAGGAGCCAATTATGAAGTTTTGATTATTTTTAAAAAGGATACGTGCCCATAGGAAAGTTGTTTGTAACAAGCATTTCACAACATATCTGCAAACAAATGCTCACTAGATAGTGTGATTTTCCAACACTTAATTTAGATTTAAACCTATGAACAAAAGCTAAATTATTCTGCAAGTCATTATGAATCCCCTTAAGCCAAGGGGATTCAGAATGTCCTTCTAAGGAGTAAAGGGCATGTCTATACATGATGATTTAAGGTGCATTAGTCATTTTTAAGGTGCATTAAGGGTGTGGATCTACAAGTGTATACTCTTAATGAGTCTTAAAAATGGGAATTTTAGGCTTTTGTGCATAAATTTGATACCTGGAAAAGCAGGCATCAAATTTAGGCGCAAATAGCTACAGCACCTTGACACATGTGTAGACATGCTAAGGTGCATTAATTTATTGTATACTAACTTTAGTCCCAAGTCAGTACGCACACCGCATTAATGTGCCTTAGCATGTGCATGTGTAAACACGCGCCTAAAATTGCCTTAGGGCAAATGCACATTAAGTTTAGGTGTGCATAAAAGCATATGTAGACATATCCAAAATAAAGCAAAATTCTTTTGAAGAGTTTCCATAAGTTTCTACAGCAACCTGTCATCATGAATCCAGAAGAAGAGGTAAGAAGAAAGAAACAAAATAAAGTATCTTATCCTGTTGGATGCAGTTTTAATTGTAATAATGTCTGTATACTAAAGAACTGCACTTACTGAATGTGGAAGTCTTTAGTTAAACCCAGTACAAGACACAGTGTGATGTCCCCTACAATACATACTGGTAAATCTTGAGAAGTAATGTATGTATAATTTTACATCTGATTGAAATATACTTACTAATGTAACTTGATGTCTATAGACTTTATCTGCTTTGGATTTAGAGTGTGGGCTTCTCAAGGCAGGAATAAGATCTTCTTGGACATTTGAATGCTTCAGTGCCACTGGAAATGTTTTTGATTCCTAGCCAATATCAGCTACCCACATATTATTTACCTCTTGCCTAGATGCCTTCTCCCTTGGTGAAGAAGAGCACTAAAGTACTTTTCTTTGGGTAAATGTGATATCTTTTATTAGACCAACTAAATAGTAGGAAAAATTGTTTTTTGCAAGCTTTCCGGCACAAACATCCTTCTTCAGGCATAGGGAGACGGGTGCTTGTGCCTGAAAGATTAAAGAGAGCAATTTTTCCAACTTTTTAGTTGGTCTAATAAAAGTTATCATGTTTATCCAAAGAACCTTGTCTGCCTATGCCCCTAGACCAACATGGCTACAACCAACACCCCCTAAAGCATTGTTTGCATTCTAGAAACATTATGCTATTATAAAATCATCTGGAGGAATAGGATATACTGCCAGTGACATCAGAGAAACTTGGCTTATCTCTGTCCTCTGTTAGCATAATTCTTCTAGGAATTACCCTAGTACTGTGCCTCAGCCCTTTCTTTGTTTTGTTGCTATGGCTTCCATTCACTTAAATCTACCAATTATTTATGCTGAGACATGCAAAAAGAGCTTAAGGGAGTTAAGAAGCTTCCTTAGGTAGCACTGAAAATCCCAGAGTTAAAGGCATCACATGTTGTAGTATTGTTCTGTGCAACTCAACATGGTGCCACTTTATTCATAGATCAAATATTACTGTGAAGATAAATAAATGTCTATAATATTTAATGAAATCAAAGTAAAAGAAAAAAGAGACCTACTCCACCAGCCCATCCTGTTCGACTCTCTTCTACGTGCTGTTGGTTCTGAAAAACAAAATCAATGACATAACCTTTAGGATGTATAAGAAAATGCATAACTCCCTCACTGAGATGAAAGATCATCAAATAAATATGAAGGTTGCAAAATGAATACAAAAAGACTGAAATCCTTTTAAACTTCAAGTCACTCACCAAATAAGAAGCTCCAGGTAAGTTGGAAGAATATCTGACATAAACAGGACTATAGCAGCAGTATTACAATAATACAAAGTATTATTTTTAAGTGGTTGTCATTAGAAGTAAATAGAATTCAAAGTGATGATACTGTGCACTATATTTTCAATGAAAGCTTGAATTAATGAATGTTTAATCTCAGAACATTTCTTCACTAATAGAAATCAATCTTCTCAGGAATAATTATCTTAAAATAGTGAGCTAAATTCTCAGTAGATGTAAAATGGCACATCTCCCCTAGTTTCATTAAGGCAATGGTTATTTACATCAGATGATGCACTGTTTTTTTAAAAATAAACACGAACTCATCTCATACCGTCTTTTTGTTGCTGCTGTTAATTATAAACCATACAATTTTAGGAGCCATTTATATCGAGGCACAGTAGAGAATGCTTAAAACATTGGCTAGCCTTTCACATTGAGGAACATCAAATTTTCTCCTCTGTAGAAAACTAAACACTATCAGATTGTGATTTCATTTATTAATATACATGTAAATTCAGAGACACCCCATTTAATTTGGTGGACTAATTCTGGAATCATACCACTGTAACTGAGATCCATACCTTCACTCCCACTGCTGTGCCAAAACACTCCTCCTTAACTGGACAGCGTGAGCCCAGACACAAGTACTCAGGTGGGCAGTCCCAGTGAAGTAAATTACATAATTTAATTCATATTCATGAAGTTAATGACCAAAGTTTTACAAATAATTCCGAGTGCATCAAGTCTGGGCTTACTAAGCTGAGATGCCTGAACAACACCTGATTTTTAGGCAGCATGTACTCAACATTTTCTGCAAATGACACCTCTTTAAGATGTCTCAAGATGGGCACCAGTGATGTAGAACTAAGAATTAGGAAGCAGAAGACAGGCATCAAAAATGAATTTACTTTTGAAAATCTGGGACCTTGGGACTACTGATGCTAGCAAGGAATTTCAGATTTAGGCCCTTAAACAGGGTTACTTTGAAAAAATGCTCTATACTGCTTTAGAAAGGACAAATACAAATTAATCAATTCTTCTGGCAGCTCCCAAGATCCTTTTTCATTTTTAGGTTTGGTTTGGTTTAGAGAGTTCCAAATGCATTTACAACATCTTCTAATGACTTTTTCATTGCAGAGAGTAATGCCATTGTTTGATGGGACTGAATGATTTACTGGTTAATAACAACAATTCTGCAAGAGATTCATACTTTTTATTTTATAAATTAGTTATTTTAAGCTGTTAATTTAAAGACACATTTCTTCACAGTCTGGAGCCCTGCAAAATGCTTTCTGAATAAAGCATTTTGCATTTCTCATCCTTAATGTAGTTATATTAACGTTAAAATTATGCCTTTTCCTCTTGTGGCACAGTCCTGAAAAGAGCTGTGGACCCTTAATTCTGTCTGATTCCAAGGGCAAACAAGGGCACTCAGTACCACAAAAGAGTGCACAGCACCTTGCAAGATGGAGCCCTTGTGTAGAGCTGTGTTGTACCATTAATTTAGGAGCTTGTTTTTGTTTCTTATTAAGTGTAGAATATTAAGTGGCAGGATTTTATAAGCTAGTAAGTATTCAAGTAAGAGAATACATTCAATGCAAACTTTACTTGTCTCTGCCTACTAGCATCTCACAGAGTTGGATCACAATTTAAGGCCTAATCCAGAAGTGCTTTAAGTAATTTCAGTATAGGCCAGGTGCAGACATTACGCATAAACCAGTCTAAATGATTGGGAATCGATCTAAATCCATAACCGTCAAGAAGTCTTGTGCATCTAGACCAGTCTAAAAATGGTGGAACCCAGTCTAAGATAGATCTGGTTCAATGTGCACTAAGATCTAATCAATTTAGATTACATTGGTGAATCAAACTTCCATACCAGATCCCTTATTGATTCAAATTAGGTTGCTGTCCTCCAGGATCTAAGTCTCCTTTGCAGTTCCCTGCAACCACTCCCCTCACAGGAAGGCATGCTAGTACTTGGTCTGCACTTGGCTGCTCTGGCAGAGCACCCAGTGGGCCTCACTCCTGAGCTCTCGCGGAGCAGAGCCAGAAAGACCTTTTCCCCAGCCCCACCTCCTGTCTTCCACCTGTCAGCTGCAGGCAGGCAGGGAGGTGGGGAGAGGAGGGGGAGGAAAGGAAGTAATTTGTGTCCCCTGGACAAGCCCCAGAACCTGGGTACCTATGTCCCTGGCCTGTGCCCCACACCCCATCACAAAATACCTCATGATGTACTTACACATCTGAAACTGAGCCCAAGAGAACCCCTGCACAATGTCCCCAACCTGCAGGCCTTGGTCAGTGCAGAAAGCCTGTGTGCCCCCTAACACAAGAGGGCTAACATGTATACTGTTCACTACCAATCTAACCTAGGCTACCTACAGAAAACCATGTAACTTACATCAATTCTACTTTGGGCTTTTTGAACATCTGTGATAAGCCATAAAGTTGCTCAAAGATGGGCCTCTTAATGTTCAGCTGTTTACATTTGAGTTTTGAAGAAAAGTATCTGATCTGCATTTCATTTCTGTATTTCCAAATTTTATTTATGGAATAGGCCAATCTTTATACAGGAAAGCCTTCCAGGTGCTTACAGATACAAGCAATGTGCTGTGTCTCCATTCCTGATTCATTTGCTTCTGTTTGATGAAGGCCCTGATGCTGCAAACACTGAAGCATGCATGGAACTCCTTACTTCTATGAGATTATGTGTAAAATTAAGTAAAGATCTGTGTGTTTTACATTAGCTCCAATCCTAAAGGCACACTTTACATGCTTGATATTATCCTCTGAGTACCTCCAGTGTAGTCAAATTGACTTCTATTGGAAAAAAATCATAGGTTAAATTGTTTACAGGACCAGGGCTTTAGAAATTACTTATAAAACATATATAAAATCATTTTCAAACACCTAGACCACAGCACTGCTATTGCACATTATATTCTTGTCAGAATCTAAAAACAACAACGACAAAAAGAAAGAAGTATTTTTGCCAGTGGAAATGCAGAGATACACTTCTCCAAGGCAAATGGAGCTAATGCTTCACTCCATCTGTTCACACTCCTTCAATTGGCCATTTGTGCAAACTTTAATATGATAAAAGCCCTATATCACTGGATAAATATAATATTAGGGAAGCATCAGTAGTGACTATATATTAAGGGCTGCATAGAGAAATGCAATTAAACAAGCGTTACAAACACAATCCTCCATGATGACAATCACGCTGGCCCTGAGCCAACAAAGCAATCAAGCACATGCTTAACTTCAAACACGTAAGTAGACCTATTGAAATCCACAAAATTAGTCTCATGCTGAAAATTAAGCATGTGCTTAAGTGCTTTGCTGGAACTGTGCCAGAGTGGTTAAACTCTTGCCAGACAGAGCCCTAAACTTCTTTATCATCTAAATCCCTTTGATTTTCTAAAGAAACTAAAATATTTAGTCCTCAGAACATATGCAACTGACTGCAGCATGGAGATTCAGTTCAATGAAAATCTGAAGAAACTCTTTTGCATAATAAAAACATGACCTTTCCTGAAATGAAAGTAGCCTGCACAAACCTGATTTTGCAAATTGACTGGAGTAACTCTTCAGAGTTACTAATGAACTCAGTAGAGCTGTTCTGAAAAATTGGGCCTTAGGGTGCCTATACATGAGCAGCAAAGTTGCTCTAAAATGCTGTAATTACAGTGCGTCAGAGCAGACTCAATCAAGTCTGCTGGAGAGTGGTAATTACCGTGCTCAGCAGATTCCAGCGTCTCATGTATCAGTGTCCCCACAATGAAAAATGGCAGTGAGGGTGCTTTAACTGAAGCTCTTTTGATGACCTTTAGTTAAAGTTCCTCTGCCACCATTTTCTAGCATGGAGACACTAACACAAGAGATGCTCCAAAACAACTTTAAAACAGCTTTCAGAGGCACTCTGATTAAAGTGCCCACTCCCAAAGCACATGTATAAACACCTTTAGATTCCTTTTGTGGTCACCCGGGTTATTTTGTTCTGGAATAACAAAAAGTGTCTTGAACTTGTAAAATTATTTGAATAAATTAAAATTCTATGTTCTTTGTATATCTTGTTTATAAATAATAAAAATTAATTTTATGAAGCAGGCAAATGTTTTCTTTATAAAACTGATTGTAAGATATATGTGTTTTCCCATCCCTAACTTCAAACGTATTGCTTGAACTATTCTAATTGAAATAACTGAGGACCCAATTTAGGCTTCCATAGCATATAAATTGGGCATATTTACTTCATAATTATGATCCTTAGGCACTTTTCACATGCTTTGACACATTCAGATTAGAATGTGTCAGAGCAGACTTGATTAATCAATTAATCGAGTCTGCTGGAAAGTTCTACTCAGAACACGCCAGCACATTGCAATGCCTCACGTATTCAGCTTCCCTGCATTTCAAAATGGTGGTGGGGACCCTTTAACTAAAGCTCATCAAATGAGCTTTAGTTAAAGCGTCATTTGAAAATCTGGGATTCTGAATACACAAGACACTCTGTGTTTTAATTAGAGTAGCCCTTGAAAGCTGATCTAATTAAAACAACCCCCCACCTTGGAGCACATGGAGAGGTGCCCCTTCAAACTTTCACCTGAGGGGATATCTCCTGGCTGAGATATAAGGTAAAATTAAACCAGTATTTTGAAATCAATATTTTTTTTATATTTGTTTTCATTTTTTTTATTTTTATACTTTGAAAACATTACATGGACAACTCAGTTTCTTATTTTTGTAAACAGATTATTTTGGCAAAGAAACTGCAGTATTAGTTTTAGGTTGTTAGTTATTTAACAGAAAATCCACTTAAATGGGAGACTAGACTATCAAGGAAAGCAGGGATAGCAGGAAATTCTCACCTTTCAATGTCTTAAAAATCAAGATTTATTTTTTTTCTGGAAGATATACTTTAGTCAGAAACAAGAATTGAGCTTAGTAAAGGATCACTAGGTGAAGTTTTTGATGATCTGTGTTTATACAAATTTATGATCTAGTCTGACCTTAGATCTATGAATGTAGAGGCAAGTTCTGCACATTTCTACTTCAAATTCAGGTTCCAGAAATGTTAAACATATACATCAAGGTCCGGTACCTCTGGGCAGTCCCAGGAATTTGAACTTGCTTTGAAGTCACACACAGCTAAGACAGAAAAATTCTGGACTCTTCTTAGCCATTGCACGCAGATCCGATAATCCGTTACCCAAGTAAGCCAAGTGACATAGTGATCACTAGGAAACAGAAAGAAGGCTGGTTATTAAATAACAAAAATGTAGGGTTGCTATTGAATGGATCCTTCCATTAGGGACCCAGTTGTCCTCTTTTGAAGACAATCACAAAACTCCCATTGGCTTTAACAGTAATGGATTTGACCCACATGGACAACATATTATATGGACAACTAAAGCCAAACTCTACAATTTCTGGGTAGCACCAGATTTGTTTGGTAGATGAATATAAGGCTTTACTATAGAAAATGTAAAATAAAATCAAAGATCCCAACATTTGAAATAAAAACAATAAAATAGATAAATAAATAGACAAAACAAAAGAAGACAAATTTGAGAACACACTACCTTGATGCTATCATTGCAGGAACAGGTACTTCCTTAGGACCTAAACCTTCAGGATTAGTAGTGTCTACAATAAACACTCTAACGGTAGGATTTTTAGCCCCAGCCTTCAAAGGAAATGTATTACCAGGTTATTCAAATCAAGTTCTGGAGGATTAAACTAAGATTAAAAAGAAAATCAACAACATATTTTTTCGGAAAGCAAATAGTTTAAGAATTTTGAAACACTGGTATTCTGGAAGGTAATGGGCCAGATTCCGATCTTACTAAAAACAAATATTTTTAGTTATTTCACTTAGCATCAGTTCATGCATCAAGAAGACAACAGTAATGGTTAAAACCTTTCTAGACTGAAAAACTTAGTGTTTGTGAGAATACATCAAAATGTGTTGTTCTCTCTTGCGTGCAGTGTAAGTCCGTATAGGGTATATTATAGACATACTAGATAATGACATGGGACTCCAACTGAAGTCAGGGAAGATGCAGACTGAAGGAAAAAGATAGTTGTCTTAAATCCAGTGCTACAAATCTAGGCCTAATCCAAAGCCTATGAAGCCAGTGGACTTGGATGTGGCCCCAAAGGTTTTATATAAATTCGAGATTTTACATTCTCTCATTTCTCAGTAATTTTTTTAATACAGCACATTCACTATAATATAGAGATTAATTATAACAATAGATATCTTAGGTGAAATAAGGTATTACTTACATGACTATTTCCATTTGTTTAATTAGGTCTACATAATGCGTACTTGGAGCCATATGATTAAGCTTTCATTTTTGTAAATTAATTTTAAGCTAGAGCAGAATTAACCACTGCTATCTATCACTGAAAACAAGTTTTCAGTTTTTTTTCTATATTTAATAGCTATCACAATGCATTTACAAGCCAAGGGGAAGAAGCAACATACCTTTGGGTATGGAATAGTTATTTTTCTAGGGTATTGTTCCTCACCATAATATGAATATTCAATAATTGGGATATTGGTATCATTAAACTGTACATATGCTATGTACTTTCCATTTGGAGACCACCATAGAGCATATTTTGTTGCAAGCAGTTCCTCTGAAAAAAATTAACAATCACATATTAGTTAGTTACAGCTGATCTTTTATGATCTAACTTAAAGCACTGCAAAACTTAAAATTATATACAGTGCCAGCTGTTTACACAGCCAAGTACAAAAAGAAACCTGTGCCAGATCAGTAACATAGACCTACTGCAAAGTTACTCTAGCATTTAAGAACAGAAAATCAACATTTAATAGGGACAGAAGTGAGCTCAGGAGGTGATCTAGCCTGATCCCCTGCTTCCGCTAGGATCATCCTTATCTAAACTAATACAGACAAAGGTTTGTCTAACCCTCACTTAAACATGAATAATATTATGCATATAAATAGACTCATTTAAGTCCATGAGTCTATTCCTGATTCTAAATTTACAACTACTCAATATTGGGTGTTCTCTTGTCTTACTGTAAAAAGGAATAATGATATGCTAGTTCCCTAAAATTAGGACTGGTTACAAATTCCTGGTACCAACAAAATGTTTACCATAGACCAACTATTCTAATCTAGTACAAACCAATGAGTTAAGAACAGTGATCTTGATGGCTCTACATATATAACACCACATTTATAGGCGGGGAAGGGAGAAACTATAGGAAAAATTTAATTTGAAAAAATGCAGTTTCTTGCACTGAAAGTTTACCATAATGAGTTTATGAGCTTTAGTTAAAGCACCCCCACCACCATTTTTAAACATGGAAATGCTGATACACAAATGGTCTGGGTGCTTTAATTAGAGCAGCCCTTGGAGCCACTCTAAATAAAGTACACTCCCCACCACACATACACCCGGAGCATGTATATAAACACCCTTAGATACCAAGGAGGATACCAAGGACATACTGATAGATGCTGACTCAGAAGGAAGGTTGCCTAATATCAAGTCACTGACCCCATGGTCTTACATCACTTTGGTGCTACTTTGGCTACCCATCTAACTGGTGGCCAAACCTAGACTTGTTTAACAGAGTGTTCAGGATGAATTTACCTTCATAGACCCAGTCAGGAATTCCATTGAATATTTCATTATCTTTTCCATCACTAGTTATTTTAAAAGCTGGATCTCTTGGGCTTTGTTTCAAATAGATATTATTCTGATACACATACACCTAAAGATGAGAATTTTTTCATGAGGAATATGTACAATGATAGAAAAATATATTACAATCAAATTTGTTCAGTCAATGATACTGTGCTTATATTCTACAGATGATAAAAAGTGTGATCAAGCATATAGTGGAGCATATATTGAAATCCTTATTCAATTTTGCCTGAGTAAGAATCTTGGGATTTGGGCCAATATCAGTAATTACAAATTAAAGGCCATATTCTGAGCTCAGTTCTATAAATCTAAAGTAGTTAATCACTTTTGTCAACATAAACAAAACACCACATTAATTTTTTTTTATGCTAGTATGCAACTCCCTTTAGCTGTACTGGAAATTAGCACAGGCACTGAATGGAAAAATGTACACCAGAATATTAGGTCACAGATAATCCTCAAAGGATTCCATGATTTGGTATGGTTTGCTTTGGATGAATGCCTGAAAGCCTGAACTCATTTGACGTCTTGTATCTTTTCAATAGAGCTAAAAGTTTCATTTGAACGGGCTTTTTTGTGAAGTTTCTGGAAGTTCTGCTTCTGGTGCCAGCTAGTACAGGGCATAAATGTGTGCACATAACTGTTAATCAAATTTCTTTGAGCTTCAAAAAGGCACATGGCAGAGCTGAGGTGGGTAAAGGCTCTTACACTATCTGGAACAGTTTTTTCATTTTTGTTAAATTAGGTTATGGACAAATGAACATGATATGAGTTAAAATGGGCTGGGGAATTTAACCACGTGCCAGATGCTCTACAGTCATTCTTACCCTTTTTTAAAGGAAAGCTAAACTGTGGGAGTTTACCCTTCAGTAAAAGAGGACTGAATTATTGTGGGTTAGCATGCATATGCACAGCTGATATGCCTGGCCCTTTTTAACTACTGTAATTTGTTCATTATTGTAAAAAGGGGACTAAATTTACAGCTCTTGCTTATCCCAAACCTTCAGTGAAGTCAGTGGGAGTTTGAGATATGCAAAAATTGTTCCAAAGCAAAATATTGTACAATCATTTACTAAGAAACTAGGTATCCTGATGTTACAAATATTTGATGCATAAACACACAAAAAGTTAACTCCTTTGCTTTTTCAATGGACAGCAAGGAACAGCCCTAAAACCTCTCAGGTAGAGTATGCAGTCTACTGTACAAGAACATTACACACTATTTTGGTCTCTCTTCCCCCATTATCAGCTTTGGGAGTCAGCCAAAGTACAATTGTATTTCAGTGTTTTACCAATAAAATACCTTAATTACATACTATCATCTAAGTTCTTGATAAAGGAATTAACAAAGCATCATGTACTTAATTGTTATTATTTACAGCTTCAGTGATACAGCAGTTTCTTAGAAGATGGAAAATATTTTCCTAGTGATTTCCCATGAATTATTGAAATGTGTATGACTTTTAAATTTATTCATTTGCGCACAAATATTCTCACCTATGTAGGGATGGACCTAGGAATACTAATTATTAGTTAACTGCTGCTGCAGAATCAACAGAAAAATAGAAGGCCTTGTTACTTTGTGTGTGCAATAGGTCCTATGGACTTGGGGACTGAGTCATTTATTTTGGCAATGAAGTGTTCGTTTTTGAAATATTTAGATTCTAGCAGATGTTCCTTATTGAAATGTAAGTGATTTAACAGAGAGGTTGCACTTTGGGCCTATAAATCTTAGCAGCTAGAACCTCAACTTCTTGAATACTTCAGAATGTGAAAAGGGGGAAAACATCGCTTTCAGGATTATATACTGAATTTAATTTCATCCATATAGATCGTGTAGTCAGCATATACTAGGGTAACTGCTTCAGACCTGCATTAAAAGACATGCTTAAGCCTAGAACATGATTATTCTGGTCTGGTCCCACCCCTTCCACTGTGACAACTTCAGCTATTACCTTCATTATTCCTAGTCATAAGCATGCTTGATAAACACAGTTAAAAGGCCTGCAAACATAGAGCCTATGCAAACAACAACTAGAAGCAAATAACCTCTGCTATTGTATCAAGAAGTAAGTTTATTCTAGCACTTTGTTGCTTTACTGACCAATTTGTGTCCAATGGGTGACCAGGATATGTACTGAATGTTATGTGGAAGCTGATTTTCTGTTATAAAATCACTAAAAAAGAGAGGAAAGTTGAAATGACGGTACATATGTATAAAAGTCATACTAAAGCACAAAAAAACTGTTCCCCAACACAAATTTGATGTCAGAAAGCTTGTTTGCTGTACAAAGCATGCAGTTAGACATGCACAATTAATATGCACAAGTGTTTGTATATGCTAATCAACTTCTTGGGAACACAAGACAATCAGCCCCTTGAACATGTGATCCCATGGCTTGAAAAGTCAGCCTTAGCCCAAATATTACAGAGCCATCTAAGATTGCTGGCTATACTGTACCATATACATTATAATCAAAGCTAATTCTAAGGAAATGTGAACCATGTGCCTACCTGGGAGTTTCCTACCAAGTAACACTATATGCAGCTAGCAAAGTAGAAGGCATAAGGCAAGAGCAGTTATCGTCTACCTGAGCTGCTGGCAGTGCCATGTACAGTGTTTTTCTTCAGCAGCCAGGTTGCAGCATCCTTTTCCTTTTACCACTGCCTGCAGCTATCCATGAATGTAGCAGAGCCGTGTAGCATTCAGAAGTGCTCAAAACCCAGAAGCCTCAGCCCCAGCCCAAAGAATAGCTTGGGTAGCTCAGCAATGCAAGGCAAGGCATGATGCTAGTTGTGGGACAATGTGCAAGGGTAGTATGAGAGGAGGTACAGGACCTCCTTTAAAGTAGGGTGCAAAGAAAAAGAGAAGTTGGGGGTGGGGAGGGAGGGTGAGAAAATGAATGAACCAAGGAAAAGAAGGATCAATTATTAGGGAGGATGCAAGAGGTTTCTAAAAACCCAGAACAAATTACTATAACATCACTGAAGGCCTAAAGGGCACTGGAGAGTCTTAAGGAAAGCAAAGATTAGATCAGCCAGGAATGGGGAGGGTTACATACATGAAAGCCAAGGAGACATCTGGTATTAAGACCACAGAGGACTAAAACATCCAGGATAAGGTCAGGGAGAATTTAATAAAGGAAATAAAGGAAACGAAAGAAGATCAGAGAACTCAGAGAATTGAGGACTTGGAGAAGACAGACCCAAAACACTGACTGCGGTAAACATGGGAAGATTTTAAATAACTTCTGAACTTTGCACCAGCTAACAAGCAAACAGCAGGTAACTTGACAGAGCGAAGTAAGGAGAGGGAGGTAGCCAATGAACAGAATAGGACAAGACTTTTATCACAACAGGGCTTTCCAATGAGAATGTTTTCAAGAACATAATTAGAGTTATTTGGCCATCAGATCTTACCCATACACAGGATCGTAAATGTGGTATGATGCTGTATAAGAATATCGCCAAAACTGCAAAAAATCAAGTCAGTCAAAAAAAAAATGTTGTTGTTATCTCTGAAACACACTGCCTCTCAGTGCTTCCCTTAAGCCCACACATCATGGCATTCTGCAGGGTAGTTTAATTTAAGAAAGCTGAGTCCATTAACAGTTTGACACCCTCCCACCTACTGTAAGTGCTTCTTCATCCCATGTTGAATAATATGTTACCACAATCTACAAAATGTCAGATGTAAAAAGATACACATCTGATTAAGCAATACATTAAAATAATTACCTTTGTATAATTGCTTTCCAGTGCTATAAATTGTTTGTCAGCTGACAATACATAATTTGAGGCATTAACTTTTTTCTGAAAGATAAAGAAGTTGATTAGATTCCGACAGACATAAACTAATGATTTGACACATCACATTTGCATCAGTGTGGAAGTTTGAAAAATAACTGCATTTTACTTTGTTTTGATATGTTACGTACCATTGTTCTATTAGTCAAGATCATAGTTGAATAGTCATTATCTACGTTGTAAAGAATAACATTATTTTCTGAAGACTGATGAACATATTCATGACCTTAAAAACAGAATAAAAAAGGGATGAATTTATCTTTACGCAGAACATATCATGAAGAAAAAGTGTTGATCAGAGTGATGATCACTTTAGCAGTTGATCAGGTCAATATAAAATAAGATTCTTATATATTATAAAATAAACTTTTAAAAAAGCTTTTAATAAAACCTCACTCTTTATAAAATAAGCTTTATTCTATAGTCACAGCACAGAGTTATGCAATGAACTGATTTTAGTACTTCAGGATATATACTGAGATTATGAAATACACCAATGATAGCATCAGTACTTTAATAGCTAGGAGCCCAATAGCTGCTCTCTAATATGACTGACTAGTCACACCAGTATTTCACTCCTTTATGGGTCCATATGATCAGATGTCTAATTTACAATCACTAAAGAAATTATCCAAAATCCAGGCTTAGGAATTCACCTGAACATTCTCCATTGTATACTGCCTTTGTAAGGACTTTTAGCGCTGCATAATTGTTTAAAGCAAGTGACTAAGTGCCAAATTTTGCCCCTAATTACAGTAGCTACCCAGTAAAGTTAATTGGCTTTTACATGGCTCCAAACATGCTGAGTTACTGGATAAAAGATTCACAGGGAACAATGATATCATTGTTACTTCATGACTTTCAACAATGTAATCTGGAAAAGAAGTCATTTAGTATGTGTTGTAGAAAAAGAGATTTTGAAAAGGAGTTTAAAACATGTTTGGGTTGTTAATTAAAAAATATATATATATCAGCTTTTGATTTTACTTCAGTCATGGTTTCATAGTTGTTACAGGCTAGAAGGGACCTTACAGATCATCAGGTCCAATCTCTCTGCACTTGGGACAGGAAAGACTGCTGGGGTCAGATGATCTCACCAAGAAGGACATCAAGACACTTTTTGAAGATCGCCAGGGTGGATGACTGTACCACCTTTGGGGGGAGCCTGTTCCAAATCCTCAGCACTCAACTTGTAAAGAAGTTTTTCCTTATGTCTAGCTTGAAGCAATTTGCAATCAGTTTGTGCCCATTATTTCTTGTCCTCCCCCTGGGGGGCCTTGGTGAATAGATACTCCCTCAAGCACTGATGTATGCCCCTGATATATTTATAGGCTGCCACCAAGTCCCCTCTGAGTCTTCTCTTCTCCAGGCTGAACAGTCCCAAATCTTTCAGCCTCTCCTTGTATGACCTGATCTCTAGGCCTCTAATCATGCATGTGGCCCTCCTGTGGATTCTCTCGAGCTTCTCCACATCCTTCTTGATGTGCGGCACCCAGAACTGGATGCAGTACTCTAGTTGTGGTCTCACCAATGCTGGGTAGAGCAGAAGGATGACATCCTTTGCCTTGCTCAAGATGCCTCACTGGATGCATGCCAGTGTTTGATTAGCTCTGCCAACTACAGCATCGCTTTGGTAGCTCATGTTCATTTTGTTGTCAGTCATGACATCCAGGTCTCATTCAGTTGTGGTGCTGGCAAACATAGCACTGCCGAGCCTGTGTATTGTGGACTATTTCTTCCCAGATGGAGAATCTTACATTTCTTTGTGTTAAATGACATCAGATTGAGGTTTGCCCATCTCATGAACCTGTCCAGGTCTCCCTGTATTGCCAGCCTGTCTTCGAGAATGACCATGCTCCCCAATAATTTGGTGTCATCAGCAAACTTTGCTAGTTTGCTTATAATACCCAAATCTAAATCATTGATGAACATGTTGAAGAGCACTGGTCTGAGTACTGAAACCTGAGGGATGCCACTGGTCATCTTCTGCTATGATGACTCAGTTTCATCAATCAATACCCTTTGGGTCCAACCACGGAGTCAGTTACCAGACCATAAATTAGTTGAGGCCATATTTTCCCAGTTTAACCTTAGGACATCATAGGAGACAGGTCAAAGGCCTTTTTGAAGTCCAGGTATATGACATCAACCTCATTTCCCCTATTCAGGTGGTGAGTTACCTGATCATAGAAGGAAATGAGGTTGGTCTGGCATGACTTGCTCATAATAATGATGCCATGTTGGCTATCCTTCAGAATACTGCCTTCACTTAGTCTGTATGTAATGGATTCTTTGATAAATTTTCTCCAGGATTTTACCAGGGATTGAGGTTAAACATACTGGCCTGTAATTTCCTGGGTCCTCCCTTCTCCCTTTCTTAAAGATAGGTACTGCATTGGCCTTTTTCCAGTCTTCTGGGACTTCTCCCAAGTGCCATGAGTCTTCAAATAACTTCTCCGTGCAATGACATCAGCCAGTTCTTTTAGCACTCTTGGGTGTAGTTCATCTGGTCCTGCTGACTTGTAGATATTTAGCCTTGCTAGGTGTTCCCCCACAAGATCTTTGCCAACTATGGCAGTGTGGTTCCCCCCCCCCCCTTGACTATCCTATATCCTATCAAGCAGGTTAACACCCAGGTGGAATACCAACGTGAAGTATTCATTCAGGAGCTCGGTTTTGTCCTGCGTGTCAGTTATCAGCTGTCCTATTTCATTAATCAGGGGCCCTATGCTTCCTTTATTCTTTTATTAACTTCCTACATATCTAAAGAAGGACTTTCTGTTGTCCTTGATTCCGGTTGCCAGTTTGTACTTGGTTTGTGCTTTTGCTGTCCTGATCTGCTCCCTACAGGTGTGAGCTGTTCCTGAATACCGCTCTTTGGTAATTATTCCTGACTTCCATCCCTGTAGGCTTCTCATTTTAATTTCAGGACATCCATGACTTCCCTGTTAAGCCAAGGGGGTCTCCCAGCTCTTTTGTTGCCTGTCTTGTGAAAGGGAATGGATTTCCTTTGAGCTTTTAGGATCACTTCCTTGAGGAACGACCACTCTTCTTATACTCCCTTTCTCATCGGACTGTGGTCCCACAGAGCCTCGCCAAGCAATTTTCTCAGTTTGTGGAAATCAGCTTTCCTAAAATTAGGGATTTCTACCTTACTGGACAATTTCCCTGACTTATGGTGAATGGGGAAAGTAATCATCTCATAGTCACTGTTGCCCAGTTTCCCTTCGATCTTCAGGTTGCTCACTAGGTCGTCCCCTTTGGTTCTTGCTCACTAGATCGTCCCCTTTGGCCAGAACCAAGTCTAGGAGCACCTTGCCCCTGGTCAGCCCATGCACTTCCTGAGTTAGATAGAGCTCCTCAATACAAGTAAGAAAACTTTGTGAGCAATCAGATCTAGCTCAGTGCTCATTCCATGAGCAGCTCTGTGACAATCAGCTCTGTGATAACTCTGTGACAGTAACTTTCAAAGAAAAATTTGTGGTGATCTCCATCCCCTTCAGAAGCAGATCAACAATTTCCCTTCCTAGTAGATAATGGTTATGGAAACAAAAGCCAGATGCAACACCTATGAAAAGATTCACAGTATTAAAAGTATTTAAAAGCATTTATCACTGTAAACCAATAAGACTAAGAAATCAAAAAATAATCAGGGAATTGGATTACAGATTTAGATATTAAAGATCTTAAACAACTTGGACCTTATGCTTTAACTTAAAGGTAAAATTGTAGACCCCAAAAATAATGTGTATTATTTCCTGGTAAGTTATTTCTATAACAATTCATAGGCCTCTACTAAGAGGCTTCCAAAATGAATGAACACTGTCTTAGATTGAGCTACATACATTCCTTAATAGCACCACAAATGACCAATCATAAAATTGTAACTACTGTAGGAAAGATCTTATGAGAATACAGATTAATTCTAAAATTATGGCTATAGCTGACCTGGAAGCACATTATGTATTTAGAATGGTTTTTATGCCTTTATCTGTTGTGAGCCAGCTCCATGTTTCATGTTCCTGGGTGAGAATAACTGCTAACGCCAACACAGAGAAGCAAGCACAGGTGTAGCACCTAGCACAATGGGCCTCAAAATGAATGAGATCTTTACATGTTACTACAGTATTCATGTTAACAACAGCCCAGCGTGGTTTCTTGATGTACCTACTAGGAACATCATTACTTACAGATACTTCAGCCACATGTCTTTAATACTACTTAACTTCACATATATACTTAATCAAGAATTTTCTCTGAGCCAAATCTTTTAACTCTTAAGCAAAGCCTGAGCAAACTGACTTCATTCAAAGGAACTCCTATAAGAGCATAGACTATACGACTGCTTATAGAGTAATATACTACCCAATGTGAACAGCAACAGAAGAGCTGAACCATCCAGAAATGGCTACTTACTAAGTGCCCATGGAAATAATAAATGTTCAGCAAAAGCTAAGAAGGAAAGAAAGCAGATTCCTTAAGGGACGGATGACAACTCAGGTGCTTCTAACAGAGTAACAAGACAATGGAACCCCTGTAAATTGATTAATGATTCAGAACACTCTTTTTGCCACAGGAGTAGATACTTCAGCTTTCTCGAATCACTGCCATGGAAGAGTCAGATTCAGCTGTGATTCTGTACCATTAATACAGCAGTTGCAACAGCTAAAGAAAAAGTAACTTTCCTGATTCTGTGTAAACTGTCCAGGAAACATGCATAAAAAGGGTTATATGAACTCCCCTCAAAAGAAAAAAGTCTTCACTTACCTGAAACCCAGTATGGAGAAAATGTTTTATACTGAAAATTTCCATTCAAATAATCCTGTAATGTAAGAGCCCTAGGACTCTCATCTGGGTTGGAAGCTGTAGATGTAAGAAAAATGGATGTTATTAAAAACATTGTGTGGATCAGCAGTCCTTTCTAGCTGAATGTCTCTCTTCTCCCTTTTTTCATGAATTTAGTATGAGTGATTAGCCCTGAGAATGTAATATTCTATTTATTCATAGATCAGGCACTGCAGAATCTGTCAAGTGACAGCTTCCTAGCACTGAACTGACAATGTCCTTCAAACTTTTGGAGAAGTTGCCTCTAGGAATATACAAATAAGAACTTGATTGAGATTGATTCATTTTATATACACTGGGATGGCCTTACGTACCGATGGCAATGGAAACCCTTCTTGTTATAGTTTCCAGGTTTTAAAATGGGCATGCATCTCATGGACTTGTGCAGGGTGACTAGAATTTTTAAATATATGCCACCAAAGAGCATTTAAGTCACCACCAGCCTAAAGGTAAAATACTCTATATCATAATAGTCCCTATAACTATCCTATCTTTTCCTCACAAGCTTTTCAGTGTTCTTCTAACAATTGTTAAGAGATGAACATTAGACTTGAAAAGCCATAATCACCTGTACTTGTTTATTAGGGTAGTCACAAGAAGCAAGAGACAAAATCACAGAGGACAATAAATAGGGGAAAATTTCAAGAATCTAACAAACTGAATTCCAAACATTAAGTGAATGGTTAAAGAGTGGTTAAAGAGTGGTTCTTCTCCCCTAACTTCATCTTTCTGATCCTGCTCCACAGTCATGACTGCTGCCACATTTCTTCTTCCAAACAGGCTATATATATTCATAACTGCTTCTGAATGGTACTCAGTGATGTACTCTCCATTTTCCTCTACAATATACCTGAAGTGGATCATTTCCAACCTGGGAAAGGCCTGTTCACCAGAAGCCTATAGTAAGATGAAAAATACTGGGTAATACCATTGTCCATGATTTTGCTTGCCAGTGCTGGAGCTGAGAATTGAGTTGGGCTTACTGATATTAATTGCAACAGCATTGAGCTCCCACCCAGACAGGGAAATGGCTGGGTGGCCTCCATGGAACTGAAGCATTCAGAAATGAGCCACCCCAAAAGTTAAGGAGGAAACAAGACTGAACAGAACAATACAAATGAGCTGCCAGATAGTAGGGGAGTGGGCCTTGTTAATCCTGGCTGTGTAACTACTGTCTTGGGAAAAGGGGTTGGAGCTGGAAACAGAGGCTGGGCTGCAATTTGACTGTGTGTGCAGTGAACGGGAGGGGAGAGTTGGCTCTGAGCTTTACATCTCCAGTCAGTTTGTTCCAAGCAAGATTCTTTAGCAGTTAAGGCAGAAGAGATGTTTTTGTTAGCCAGCCAAGCCAGGACAAGTACAGTAGGAGGAACAACTATTTGTTTACTCATTCACTGTTGCAAAACCAAATTTATAATGATTTGGGAGATAGCTTTTCTAATATTTTGTTACAACCTGCTGCAATTAACTTATCTCAAAGACCCCAAGTTTAATTTTCAAGCCAGTCCCTGAGTTACAAACTGCCTATTCAAAATACTTTTGTTATAAAAACAATGAACAAAGTTGTGGCTATTTATTTTTAATATTTTTTAGAAGTGAAAACAAATTGAGCAACTCTTCCAGTCATATAGTCTGAATGGGCAGACAGTAATACTTAAATGCCAAGCTAAGGAATTATGAGACTTTTCATGGCAAATTTCTGAAAAACAAAAACTAGGGGGCTGATACTGATAGCCATTTTTAAGGAGGCATATCGACTGCTACTGATCCAATTTCCAATACGGCTGCATGCAGCTGGTAAGTCCGTTGTGGTGGAAGGGGAGTGGGGAAGGAAGGGACATAGGGGGCGCAGATCAATGCCCCCTGAGGTGAGGAAGGGGGCAGGCGTAGGCGCTGCCCAGCTGGGGCGGGGCATGGGACAGAGCCACAGCTCATTGGGGGGGCAGCTCCGACAGCTGCACACACCCCAGGAGGGCATGGGGGTGGGGCATGTGCCCCCAAATCTACACAGGGAGGGGCAGGCAGGCTGCAGCTGCAGCCTGGAGCCTGGACTGACCGAGCTGTTCTCAGGGGGAGCTGGACTCAGTGTGGTGGCTATGGAGGGGGTTGCAGCCACCCCAAATTTTGCCTTAGTTCTGTTCTCAGCACCAATGCCTGCCTGGTGCAGCCCCAGCTCAATGCCTCACCTCCACCCACACGCTGGGAAGAGCTGGGGCTGCACTGGGCAGGCGTCAGTGCTGCCAGTGGGGCTATGGTGAAATTTGGGGTGGTTGCAATCCCCTCTGTAGCCCCCGCTTTGAGCCCATCTCCCATCAAGATGAACCGAGTGCAGCCCCAGCTCCAGCCGGCAGCTGCAGCCCACCTGCCCACCCTGTGCAGATCTTGAAGCACACGGTCCGCCATGCCCTCCCGGGGTCTGCACAGTGGTGGGAGCCGTGCCTCCCTGATGAGCAGTGGCATCATCCCATGCCCTGCCCTGCCCCAGCTGGGTTGCACATGCCCCCTCCCTCACCACAGGGGGTGTTAATCTGTCCCCCCCACACTCCTTCCCTACGCCCTCCCCTTCCACCACAATGGACTTACCAGCTGCATGCAGCTCTTCACACTGCTGGGCTGTGCTCCTCACTGCCTGAGTACTGTGCTGCAGCTTCACGCACACACATATGAGCATTTATTGGTCAAACACACCATTTTCTTTATATTGGTATCGATCTGATATCAGACTGATGTATCAATGTACTTCTAGCAAAAACCCACCAAAAATGAGAATTTCACACTAGAAAGGCTATACAACGCAGTTAATCTTCAGGTGGGAAAAAGAAGCTTTATGATAAGGACAATTCAGTTCAACACCTTAATTAGCAGCTTCCCAGTTTCTGGAATCTCCTGGACTTATTCTGCTCCCAGTGAAGTCAATGGGAATTTTGCCATGGCTTTCAATGAGGCAGCACAGAGAACATTTCTCTTACTTCATCCTGGTTTTATTTATTTATGTTTTTCTTGCTTCAGATCTCACAAACAAAGATAATCCAATTAAAATGATTTTCTACACTGGAGTTTTACATTTTGCCTTATTACACGTTTGTCTCTCTGTTGGAGCTAGATATTCGCTTCCTGCAAAACTTTTCTCTGTATTTACTTTTATGAGGTACTTTGTGCATGGCTTTTCTGCTAAGTAGCTATTACTTACTGGAGAATACACATGTCAGGTTGACTGCTGACACTGGTTTTGTCTGCACTAGTGCAGAAGAAAACTGTCAGACCTAATAAAGTGAATGCCAATCCACAGTTAAAAACATACCAGTACCAAAAACTCTGTGAGTCGTAATAAAGCTCAGAAAATATCTAGAAGTTTATAAAAAGTTAATCTCCTTTGAGTAAAACATGATAGTATTTTACTGAGAAGAGAGGAGAAACAACCAATTATGAACTCTCATTAGTTTTAAATGATTTCCAAGAAGAATAAAATTTTACATCACTTCCCCATAGTAAATAAATCGATATTTAAAATGTTTTTAATATGGTAATGTAA
>NW_017729031.1:45749310-45752042 GCF_001723915.1 Gavialis gangeticus
CACAGTTAAAAACATACCAGTACCAAAAACTCTGTGAGTCGTAATAAAGCTCAGAAAATATCTAGAAGTTTATAAAAAGTTAATCTCCTTTGAGTAAAACATGATAGTATTTTACTGAGAAGAGAGGAGAAACAACCAATTATGAACTCTCATTAGTTTTAAATGATTTCCAAGAAGAATAAAATTTTACATCACTTCCCCATAGTAAATAAATCGATATTTAAAATGTTTTTAATATGGTAATGTAAGAGTGACCTGAGGAAGAATCTCTTGCATTTAAAAGCTTGCCTAGCTATTACACAATTGGTCCAATAAAAGATACCACCCCAAGAAATCCTTGCCTCTTTTTAATGCCTTATATTTTTATTTTAAATTTTCCATTTAGATTCTGTTTTTATCATGGTTATAAACCCATTATTAAGACTTATTTTCACTACTGTGTTTTCCAGGGGCCAAAACCTGCAGTCCTATATGATTCTGTAATAAGGCAAAAGTCTTGTATGGTTTTTGCATTTGTTAAAAGTCAATAAAGAATCTGGAGGAGATTATTTTTCTAAACTTATACACAATATCACTATTAAGTTTATTATGTCCTATTGTCTTCATTTTCACATCAGCTAACATCTTAAGGATTTTGTTAACCATGTTCCTTTCAAGTCTGATGGGTTAGTGCAAGTGCCAATGAATTGCAAAATGACATGTTCATTTCTACTTAAATTTCTAGCATCCCACTTCAAGAAAGCTGAATGGAAGTGTTTCTCACTTGATTACTTATTCATTTGAGTGGTTATTTCTAAGCAACTGAAGATACACATAAATGGTTTAATTAGAGAGGCAGTTTTAATTATTTGTATTTTTCTAACTCCTTTCTTATAACCAAAGATCATTTCTATAATTTGAAATTGTGTTCCACAATGAAATAATATGTCTTCATTTACTCCTCATCTTTCTAGTCTTTCCATATTCTTCACTTCACTTCATGTCCTCATGTTAGATTCTGTTTCTGGGCCAGATCTGCTCAGGTCCAAATTTCCAAAATCAAGTTAAATTTTACCAACCCTTATTTTAGTTTCTCCAATGTTGAAAACAATGTTTGTCAATCAGTCTCTTGAGGTGTCTGCAGCATCTTTCAAGGATGCTGCAGGGTGCCACAGAATGTCATTATTGTTAGGTTTGGAAATGTTATTTACAAGACCAAATAGGAATTCATATTATTAAAAAAGTATATCTGTTGTGGTCTTCCTGAGTTCTTTTCAACAGAAAAAATGCTCTAATATTTTTTCCATAGTCAAAAAATGAGTGAAAACTAAGCTAGCATTCTTGAGGAATGTCTTAGGTCTCATGAGAGGTGCCTCAAGTCTAAAAAGGTTGAGAACCACTGATTTAAATAGATGCTAGCATTTAAGAATGCTTCACATGTTTATAGTACCATAAAAACATCAAATAACTAATCCTCAGAACACCTATCCAAATTAGGTAAGTGTTATTCCACACGCAAAGCTAGAGAAATGGGGGACTGTTGTGAAGTGACCTACCCAAGAAATGAGCAGAGCAAAGAGCAGAAGCCAAAGGCTCCTGACTCAGAACACTGCCCTTTTTACTTCACAGCATACTGCCTTAACTTTAAATCTCTGTAGGCCAGCAATTCTCAACCAGGATGCTGTGACACCTTGGAGTGTTTTGAGATTCTTTCAAGGGGTGCCACACAACGTTCATACTCTAAGATGTGCAAACACGATTCATGAGAGAAGCCCAGAGATTCCAAAAAGAAATTCATATTGTTAAAAACACCTGTTGGTATCTCTCTGAGTTATCTGCAACAGAAGAATTGCTTTATTATTTTTCTCTAGTTAAAAAACCCCAAAACCTAAGAGTTGGCATTTTCTGAGTGATGTCTAGAGTCTAACAAGGGGTACCTTGAGTTTGAGAAAGGTAGAGAATCACTGCTATAGGCCTTTTCCCTTCTGTAGTCATTCTTTGGGCCAACAACATCAAGTCATCAAGTCATCACAACAGTGTGTTCTACAGCATGTTACAAGGCGTCTACCCTTGACATCTGCTCTACATTTTAAACGGTAATGACAGCTAGCTATTGATGCACTTAAATATTGCTTTATGTACATAAGTAACTCTGACAATACATGGTCATAAGTATTGTGTGCAATCTCTACAAATTGCACATTTTGTCCCAAGATGCGATTTGTGGGTCAAACATCTTTCCTACAGTTTCATCCCTGGTCTGTGAGCACTTAACAAAAAGAGAACTCAAAATGAAGATTAAACACAAAGATTAAAAACACACCATACTGGTGTTCTGCTCAGATTATCATGGTCATATTATTATTCCAAAATATGACATTTCAACATCTGTGTGTGAAGCTTTTCAGAGCACTGGTGAGACAGCAGAGGTCAACACACAGGGAGCCATTACAGCTCTACATGGTCTTTATATCAAGTAAAAACTGCCTTTTCTTTCAGGTTCTTCTGCAGCTGGAAATCAGTACCTGGATGAAGAAGAATGGCTAAAGCTGGCCAACATCCTGCACCTTCAGAGTCAATTGCTGTCAGACTGCTAAACCGTTTCTCATTCTTGGGGACATTCTGTACTTTTCATTATTACTGGACTTCTAAAGAATAGAGCAGCAAAACACATCCATTCCCATTTGTAATTCAAATAATTCTGCTCAATCTTATCACAGACCTGTAAGCCACATATTTGTGACTGCTAAGAA
>NW_017729031.1:45752053-45763952 GCF_001723915.1 Gavialis gangeticus
CATGAGAGAAGCCCAGAGATTCCAAAAAGAAATTCATATTGTTAAAAACACCTGTTGGTATCTCTCTGAGTTATCTGCAACAGAAGAATTGCTTTATTATTTTTCTCTAGTTAAAAAACCCCAAAACCTAAGAGTTGGCATTTTCTGAGTGATGTCTAGAGTCTAACAAGGGGTACCTTGAGTTTGAGAAAGGTAGAGAATCACTGCTATAGGCCTTTTCCCTTCTGTAGTCATTCTTTGGGCCAACAACATCAAGTCATCAAGTCATCACAACAGTGTGTTCTACAGCATGTTACAAGGCGTCTACCCTTGACATCTGCTCTACATTTTAAACGGTAATGACAGCTAGCTATTGATGCACTTAAATATTGCTTTATGTACATAAGTAACTCTGACAATACATGGTCATAAGTATTGTGTGCAATCTCTACAAATTGCACATTTTGTCCCAAGATGCGATTTGTGGGTCAAACATCTTTCCTACAGTTTCATCCCTGGTCTGTGAGCACTTAACAAAAAGAGAACTCAAAATGAAGATTAAACACAAAGATTAAAAACACACCATACTGGTGTTCTGCTCAGATTATCATGGTCATATTATTATTCCAAAATATGACATTTCAACATCTGTGTGTGAAGCTTTTCAGAGCACTGGTGAGACAGCAGAGGTCAACACACAGGGAGCCATTACAGCTCTACATGGTCTTTATATCAAGTAAAAACTGCCTTTTCTTTCAGGTTCTTCTGCAGCTGGAAATCAGTACCTGGATGAAGAAGAATGGCTAAAGCTGGCCAACATCCTGCACCTTCAGAGTCAATTGCTGTCAGACTGCTAAACCGTTTCTCATTCTTGGGGACATTCTGTACTTTTCATTATTACTGGACTTCTAAAGAATAGAGCAGCAAAACACATCCATTCCCATTTGTAATTCAAATAATTCTGCTCAATCTTATCACAGACCTGTAAGCCACATATTTGTGACTGCTAAGAAGGGTTACTATAACTCCTATTTAGGAATGAAAAGTCACACCTTGACACTGCTCAAACTAGCTAAAATGTAGCAGCTCACCTGTTTTGCAACACAGATTACTACAAACACATCACTTCAGAGCTTCACACTTAGCAACAGCTCCTCAATGGACATAAATCCAGACAGAAGTCTCAGTTCTGATATTCAAATCCCCTCATGGGAATGGCATGTCTATATGTGCATTAATGTGCTTTAGTTAATGTGCATTCAATCTAGTACCTCTCCAGGCATTTATACATGTGCTCTGGGAGTCCGGGAGGGCACTCTAATTAGAGCAGTTCCAAGGGCCGTTCTAATTAAAGTGCCTGGACTGTCTCGTGTATCAGACTCCCTGTGCTTCAAATTGCCAGTGGGGACACTTTATCTAAAGCTTGTTGAACAAGCTTTAGATAAAACACCCCTGTTGCCATTTTGAAGTGTGGGGCTGCTGATACATGAGATGTGGAAGACGTCTGGAGTATGATAATTGCCATGCTTCAGTAGACTCGATTAATCAATGCAATGGAATTACAGCAAGTTGGGCCAGGATCTCTGCTCATGTTTAGGCACCTTCCATTGTGAGGTATAAAGAAAATACACATTTGCCTGTCTTAGTGTGCATTAACTAAAGAGCGTGGGTTTTTTTAAGTGGCACTTAATGCACATTAGCCTATTTTAATGTGTATTAACTAAATAGCACATTTTAGTGACACTTTAATATGCATTAGGATAGGTTAATGCACATTAAAGTGCACGTGTAGACACACCCAATTCTTACTACCTGAGAAATTCCCTCTCCCTTCATAACCCCAAGGCCTTATGCTGCTTCATTCCACAGAAATAATGAAACTGTCAGCCATGAGTGCAGGAGAAAGAACATTCACAATAGCTAGGGATTATCTAGACATAAGAAACTAATGGACTTCATTATTGCTGAGGCTGAATGGAAAACTCATTTCTTATTTTACTCCTGTCAGTGAGTTAAAACCCCAGCTCCCAAACAAACAAACCAAACCAGCAAAACATCCTGTAAAATAGTAAAGCTAGTTTCCTGTTAGGTTGGGAATAAAGAAAAGACAGGCTTTCACTGCTATTTCCATTTTTAACTCTTTGGGAGGCACTTAACTCAGCTGCTATGGTAAAGGGGTTATGTAAATACCTGTATTAGAGAGCTTCATTGAGCTCTCTTGCATGGAAAACTTCTCTGGGCTATCAAGCCAATGCCACTTTGGTATCACTTAAAACCATGCGTATTCCAAATGTCATACAAAATGTTTTTAATAAAGCACTGTGGCAATCTGAGACCTATTCCTTTCCTGAAACAGGCCCAAAAAAGCTCTTGGTGTATCAGACAAGCTGTTATCCAGTGGCTGGTAAACTACTGAAACAATCTATTAATTAAAGTTTTATTAACAACTGCTGTTATATCAATATATATTTGTAAATATTCACAAATTGTTCACTCCTACCCTCCTCCCTAAAAGCAATCAACTGGTAATTGATTCAAAAAATGTCTTTTACAATTATTATTTACCTAATACAAGTTCACCATAGTCAAAACTAATGACTAACAGATCATGAGAGTGTCATTACCCCAAAGGCAAATGATACAAGTAACATGGCTATGATGGATTATAAGAATTACTTTTGCAGGCCTGTCAAAGCATATTATTTGTCATGCACAATAAAGTTAAGTCAGGTTATTTTTACTTGAAAGAACTCCTAGCATGTTCCTCTCTCTCCAGGAACCTTACCTGTCAATACAAGATTCCCTTAGCTGTAACAACACCAAGGAGACAATCCTGAAAAAAGTTTTGTAAGCAATCTTATAAACTTTTAAAACAACATCCCCTTACCTCTTGATGGAAATAGTATAATACCCATGATGAATAAGGAAAGGCAAAGGCATATGATCACTCCAAATATGACTTTTAGCCGAGTCTGCAGGATAGAAACAAGCAATAATCATCATCTACTTTAATAATATGAAGTAGTTAGTTCATGACTTGACATGTAACCAGAAACCCCCCTCCCCAAAAGCAAGAATATCCTTTTCCTATTTGATTACTGACATCAATCCAAGGAATGAACACAGAACTCCTGCATCATATCTAAAACTGTCTTTCTTTTTGTCTGAAGCAAATACTTACAGACCAGAGCCTGGCCTTATGCAACAACAGAAAGTTTAGACTGATAAATTCAGTATTTAAAGTCTGAATTCAGTTTGTGTACAGACCTTCATTTTTCCAGATATATTCCAAAGCAATGCAAATTCTCTCTTCTGTGAGTCGGTCAGCAGGTCTAAGAGTTTGAAAAGGCAGTGTCTGATTTCAGAGGCCGAACCTTAGTCAGACTTATTTTTTATGCATTTTTTAAACCTGTGCCAAATTTCAAGGGTTTTGTGTAAAATTAGAAACAGATTTTTTGGGGAGGTTCTTGGCTCTAAAATAAAACGTGTGTGGCTATGGGTTAGTAGTTACATCTTTCTCAGCAGTTGGTAGGCTGTAACCAACTTCTGCTTATGTTAACTTGTGGGTTTTATGACTCATCAGTAAGTTTGGTACACTTTTTTTGTTTTGTTTTGTTTTGTCTGAACAGTATTTACAGTATGTTTTGGTAATTTTTCATGTTTTATCACTCACAATGACTTTATTACTGCTCTCAATAGAGTAACAAGGTAAGAGAAAACAAAGTACCTCTTTTTATTAGTATATATTACACTTCCATGTTCCATTTTTGGAAAAAGACAGAAAAAAGACTATAAAGGAAATGCACAGAGAGTAAGAAATACCAAGTCATTTATCACTTTCAACCATCTTTTTGTCATGTGAATAAAAAGAAAATCCTGAGAAAATGATGACTAGCGTAGACTGAGCAAGGAAATGGGTAGTGGCCTGATGCACATTTACGAACAGTTTATTTTATTTAGCCCACTAAAGTGAGGTCAATTAAAAAAAAGTTTAACATTGATAACAAGTTTAAAGAGAATCCTTACCAGAGACAGGAAAAAACCAGAGTAGATAAAATTATGCCATTGCAATTAGAGCGTAAGGCATACTTAGACTGCTTTTTTCAATGTCTCTAGCATTAGTGTAGCATCCCACCGGTGACAGACAAACCAGTATTTTTATTTTTATATTATTGTGTCCTATCTGGAAATTAGAAAAACTCTATGCGTCGACTCAGCAAGGTCATGTCAGATCCGTTCAAATATGGAGGACACTACCACCTTTTGGCTAAGCTGCAGACAATATAAAGCCCTCCTGCAATTTATGGAGACTTCTGTAAATATAAGTATCTTCATATTTGGAACAGATCATCCTGAATTCAGTTGTCTGTGGCCATAAAGTGCATCTACCGCGTAGTATGAGGATGATGTTTATGTGGGTATTCAAAACCTTGTTCTGCGTGTAGATTGCAGGAGGTTGGAAAACCATGGGTTACATTGTGTGACGTAACTTGGGAAACCCAGCTGGCCTTATTAAGTGATGGAAGCCTGACTTAATCTGCTCCTGGGTAGCTGCACACCGGAGCTGTTCAGAAGCTGCTGAGGACTGCATGGCTTTTCCTCTCTTCTGTATGCATGGCTCTCTGGGTTCCTTCCCTGTCCACAGCATGCCCCACACTCTCAATCACTCAGCTGGTGCTGTGCCAAGTCAGTCACTAATTAAGCACATTTTTATTTTTCCCTCACTGCTTAAAATATTTAGGAGGGGAAATTTAGACCTCAGAAAGATGCTTCGGAACAGATGATCACTTCTGGTGCCTCTGCCAAAGAACCAGTCACGACATTTTCAGCTCATTACCTCAGCATGAAACTGGACCAACTGCTCAAGTCTCTCGCACCCAGTTTACAGCATTTGCTAGGACAGACTGCTGGGATGCAACCATATATTATTTTGCAAGAGGGAGACTCCCTGTCCTTTGGATCGTGCTTCTCCTTACAGTCATGAAACGCAGCAGGGATGGGCATGTCACTCTCAACAGACTTGGCGTAAAGCAACACAGCAGTTTTAAGAGGCAGATGACTGAAGATTCAACAGACTTCTGTCTGATGGGCATATACAGGACCTTCTTTCTTGCAGGCAAGAAATGGGTCACTATGCTCTAGAGAAGCAGCTGGTAGGGGCTGTCTAGCAAAGCTGAGCCGAGTTGGGTCTGGGCAATGTGCCGTGAAGCTTGGCTCAGTTCAGCAGTGCTGGACCCCCTTGACCATGTGAAACCTGGAAACTTACTCAGTTTTAACAAGCTTGAATGAAAATCCAGGGCAGATTAGAAAACTCAGAAATCAATACAAAGTCATTCTCAAAAGGGTTTAAATTTAGCATTTGCTCCCGCCCCCCCTGTGATGTATTGACCTGTGTCAGCCAATACAATCTTTTATTCCTATACCTCCTTCAGCTGATCAGTTATTTCAGCTGGTGAATGCATCTGAAATGAAGGCCTTGACTGAGACGGGCTGAGAGTCTTTCTCTGCTTTGCCTCCATGCTGAGTCAAGAAAGCAACCCCCATCCTCAGCTTCTCTCTATCTCCCCCTTTTGGCAAGGAAGTTTACCCTGTGCACCTGAAGTGGGGCCAAGGGCTCATAGGTGTCTATCTGACACCTGGGGCTGCAGTACACTCACAAGACGATATGCAAAACCTCCTGCTGCTGTCGTACCTTGAGCTGAAAAAGAATCTCAGGATCCAGCGAGTCCAGAGCTACTGGTTTGCTTCCCAGAGAAGATGTGTCAGAAGCTGGCATGATAGAGTTGCAGAAAACCAGACCATAACGATACTACTTTCTTCATGGGTTCTGCATATTTTTCACAATTGAAAAATTGCACTAATTATGAGTGTACAGAGCTGGATCCAGGATTTAGCAAAGGAGGGTGGAGGAGCTACAACTCTGCTCCCAGCCTCCTCCCTGCAATCCACTGGTGCAGGGAAAACACTGCAGGACCCTCTGGAGACTTTTTATAGTTTCCAAAGCGGTAAGCATCCCCACTTTCACCTCTGTGCTCAGAGGCACATCCCCCCCTCTCCTTCTGTCCCATCCCCCTCCAGTTGTTGCTGCTTTTCCTGCTATTCCAGGTGCAGGGGAAGCTTCAGAACTGCTCCTGCCTATATGAGCTGGGCCGCGTGGGGACTGAGCTCAGCTGGGAACAGCAGCAGCAGCAGCAGTGGGGAGCAGGTGCAGTCCCCCCAGGAGCAGGCACATGAAGCTGCTGCAGCTGTGCTTGCCCTAGGTGATTGCAGCCCAGCTGGATGGTATTCCCCCACCCTCAGGACAAGAGGGAAGGCAGCAGTGACTGAGCAAAGAGGGGATGGAAACAGTGGCGAGGAAACATTCCTCTGAGCATGGAAGGGAAAGGTGGGGGGGTGTCTCTTTTGCTTTGGGGACCTTTTCAAAGTCTCCAGAGGATCCAGCAGCATGCTCCGGTCTAAAAGGAGGTGCAGCTGTGCTACTGTATCACCTCTAGATCCACCCATGTAAGCACGCAGACTTCATTCAAAGACATCTGATTTTTTACTTGATTGGGGCCCCTGTCTTGAAAGGGCTCATACTTACACAATGGGGAACTCCCT
Organism: Gavialis gangeticus; assembly: GCF_001723915.1. Taxonomy (NCBI): domain Eukaryota; kingdom Metazoa; phylum Chordata; order Crocodylia; family Gavialidae; genus Gavialis; species Gavialis gangeticus. Next base: position 45,758,633 of record NW_017729031.1, read on the forward strand.
ACTTGAGAGCACGGAGGCAGAAAGAGATCTTGGAGTCATTATTGACTCCAAGATGAACATGGGCCGACAATGCGAGGTCATGGTTGGCAGGGCTAACCGGACCTTGTCGTGCATCCACAGGTGCATCTCGAGTAGAGCCAAGGAGGTGATCCTCCCCCTCTACGCGACGCTGGTCAGGCCACAGCTGGAGTATTGTGTCCAGTTCTGTGCGCCCCATTTCAAGAGGGATGTGGACAATATGGAGAGGGTCCAGAGGAGGGCCACCCGCATGATCCGGGGACAACAGGGCAGACCCTACAGTGAGAGACTGCGGGACCTGAACCTATTCAGCCTCCACAAGAGAAGGCTGAGGGGGGACCTGGTGACCGTCTATAGACTCACTAGGGGGGACCAGAAGGGTTTGGGGGAGACGCTGTTTCCCCTAGCGCCCGCTGGCATAACAAGGAGTAATGGGCACAAGTTGATGGAGAGGAGGTATAGATTGGACATCCGCAAAAACTACTTCACAGTTAGGGCGGCTAGGAGCTGGAACCAACTTCCAAGGGAAGTGGTGCTGGCCCCTACCCTGGGGGTCTTTAAGAAGAGGCTGGATGCCTACCTGGCTGGACTCATTTGAGTCCCGTTTCTTGTTTTGGGGTTTTGTTGTTCTCCCGCCCTGGCGGGGGGTCGGGCTAGAAGATCTACTAGGTCCCTTCCGACCCTAAATCTATGAAACTATGAAACTATGAGTGACTTACTCCCCCAACTCACCTCAGTCTTGTGTGCCATACAGAATGGAGGGTGTGAGTTCATGCAGAGGAAGTGAGAGGAAATGAGGAAATGGGACCAGAATATGGGTGTATATTTGCGGGAAGGATTACCCTGGGTGATCTGGGTTAGAATTTTCTAAGGGAGCTAAGCAACCCAATTTGCTCATGGTTAAGTGGGAGCTGAATGAGTTCCTCAGGAGTGAACACAAGTTTTCTATTAAATGAAGTTATTGGTAGAATTTGTACCATGCCACAGTCATAGCAATGTTAAATGGACAGTTTTCCCTTACACTTTTTCCTCACACCAAGGGAAGCTCAAAATATTATCCTCTAGTGAAGCCATCATGAACCAGCTGTCACTCAGTGCAACTGGCTCTGAGTTTCAATAGCAGTCACAAGAGTAATAGCAGTAGGGCTGAAGCTGTGGGTTCAGAATTGTCTGAATAGGCCTGGAAGGGGTAAGAAGACAGTTTCAAATGCTTTCCAATACCTCTGATTTAAAACCGGGGCTTCATTTTCTCATTAGCACTTGTTTCTTCATTCCCCGTGCCATTTCCCTTTTCTTAATGACAGAACAAAAGACAGTTTGAATGTTGCTCCTTACAATAACTACTTCCTATAATCTTACCAAAGGAGGCAAAAGGAAAGCCAAGAAAGGAGCAACAATGGTAGTTACAAGGCCCTTTGACTCCTGAAGGATAGGAACAGTGACTCTGAATTAGTGATTAAAATAGCAGTGGTTGAAATTTTCAGAAAGAAAAATGTCTTTGCTAAAATAGCTTCTTTAAGATTTTTTTTGCAGAAAAATATTATTATTATTAACCATCATACTGCTGCTTATTTGCTTTCCTAAACCCTCATTTCCTTCCTAGTATTTTGTGAAAACTCTCATACACATTGTCTGATGAAAATCAGAATTTGCAAAAATTTCTCACCATGTTTGGTTATATCTAACACAATAAAAAAATTCCCCAAAACCTCAAAAAGGAACAAAACAAAACAAAGCCACAGAGTCTGATCAAAACATCAAGAGTTTCCAAATACTGAGCTCTCTTTCCAATATATGGGGATTTGCAGAACTTCACAAAGGAAATGATTCAAACTCACATGACACATTCCAAGACAATAATTCAGCAAGGAGACAATGATGCTGCATAACGTATATTTTTCAAATTTAGAAGTCTTACGCATGTGTTGTAGTAATCACAGCAGCTAAAGAACAATTGATGCAATACTAACAGTAAAACAAAACACAAGCCCACTAGTTGACAAATGTCACAAACCATGTCAATCAAACGACCCTTCTAAATGAACCCCTTCTCTCTACTATTTGCTTCAGTATATTAAATGCCTGACTGCTCTGTGTTTTAAAATGTTATTGTTGCACAGTGAAACCAGACACTGACACTAAGTGAAAAATTAATTCCCAATCCAATGAGTAAACGTTACGGAACTGCCCCTTCTATCTACAGCTGCTAATTCTTTGCTACAAGGAAGAAAAAGGAAGATGGATCACATGAGGCATTTTTTGGAGAAAGGGAGAAGGAAGCAAATGAACAAAGAGAAAACCAAGAACTAAACTGAAGCAAATTGAAAAGTGAGAGAAAAGCCTTTTGGGTGGGAAGGAACGTGAGAGAAGCAAGGAACAATTTAGATTTATGGGTGGAAGCTGGAAAGTAGGGAAGGAGTGAAGGGAGACATTAGAAAAAGAAGGCACAAAACTTGCTTGTGAATATGATAGGAATTAGTCTGTGCATAGTATACATGATTTTTTGCAGGGCAGCTACCCTTTGAGAATATAGGAGACAGCACAAAGTGTAACACACCATCAGATCAATAGCTCTGTATCCCAGGGTTCTGCTTGGTGTTATTGAGAGCTGTGCATGCTTAGGGAGCACCCACTATTAGAGATGAAGCCAACCGAGTTCATGGAATTTGATCTCAGAAAAAGTTTTGACATGCCATCTGCCCAGCTTTGGAGGAATGTTCTGTGCAGTACTCCTCTGTGCTGCCAGAATAGAAACATTTAAGCATGGCCTCTCCTTTGTTGCCCCAGACAGTGGAATAAGCAGGGTTCTTGCTGTGGCTCCAGAAATTGTCACTCAAGCCTGATTGTTCCACCTCCGCTCAGATCAATTTCCCCTGCTCCAAGAGTAGAAGGCTGGTCACAGCCTTACAGTAATGTTATATATACTATAAAATTGAGCTAAAATAAAAGCAGAGGGAACCTATTGACATTGAAATGAAAAGTATTCATCTATATCTAAGGCCTTAGCAAGTGGAGATGGGGAATAGTGTGAACAGGAGGGAGTTGAAAGTGCGTAGCACTGCCATCGGGAAGTGCAGCGGCAGTAAAATTTGGGAAAGGCTGTGAGAGAACTTTAGGGTGAAATCTGGCATGCTGTGTTTCATTAGAATGGAAATGCAGGGGTCCGCTGACTGAAAACCTGGGTCTTCTTGCATTAGGTGCCTAAAGGTTAGGAACTCATGTTAGAAAATTTAGATTTTACTCTCAGAATCTCTCTCTATTCCAAGCCTGACTGAAACAGTAGTCTAACTGCTCTGTGTACTTGACACTGGACCAAGAGTGGATGGGACAATACAAATATAACTAAAAGCTAAAGCAGGTGGAAATGAATGCAAGTTGAAATTCCTCTTAACCTTAGCACACAAGGACTTCTACTTAACTAGACAAATCCCTACTAACTGTGGGTTTCTTCTTTTCATATCTGTCTGCAAAACCAGAGCTCTAAGTGCAAATTGCAAACAGGAACCTAATAACATGAATTTGTTGTACTCCCTGAAGGACTTTGGGTCCATAAGGCAATAAATGGAAACATAACTAGTAGACAGTGATACAGCAATTTCATGCAACCTTTACAATGTCCTGCTTCCTGAAGATGCAATACGAATGAAAGTTTTACAACACCATATGTGAACAAATGAACTGGAGTGGAAATTTCCTATCCTCTTATCTGCTGGGATTTCAATTTTTGGTGTCACAGGATTTGCTTGAAATAAGGACTATATACATGGTTTGGGGCTGCAGTGTAACAACTAGGGTGGGCCATGCCACAAACCCAGTAGTATTTACTTACCAGAAACCAGCAACATGCTTGTGATACAGCCTCTAATAGAAACATATTTGGTAGGGTTTGCACCCTGTGCTGCTACAAGTTCCAGCTGGTGTCTAGGACTCAGGGAGTGGAGGCACATGGACTTGAAGTTCACAGTAACAAGAGGTTCTGTGTGCACAGAGCAGGGGAGATGTCCATGGGCCAAGAAGTTAAGTGTCTTGCCTGCCTTCCCTTACAAAAGGCACCACTGAACTCCATGCTGAGTGATGATTTAAATGCTTTATTCAGTGGTGGTTGCAGGGGAGCAGATAACAGGCTTAACTCACTGACTGGGGCATACCTTCCACTACTTTCCACAGCCAGAGCTCAGAGCTGCTGCAGTGAAGCTCCTTTGTGTCCATTCCAGTACCTCCTGCCTCCTTTCTGGCATTCTCCACTTAATCAGCACCTAGTGCTCATTGCCTTCTCACCTACCCCTAATTATACTGCCGCTGTCCAATCTTACTGACAGGCCTGAGGTGTAGTAAAATGAAAAAAAATTCTGCTTCATGGAAATAGGATTATAGGAAAGTAGGGCTGGAAGAGACCTCACACTCATTTAGCCCAGCTCCGTGGTCAAGTCAGGAATCATCCCTGACCAAATTGTCCCAGACAACTCTCTAACCTGCTCTTGAAAACTTCCAAGGATGAAGAGTCCACAAGTTCTCTAGGCAGCCTGTTCCAACGTTGACTACCCTCATAGTCTGAAAGTTCCTGCTAATCTCCAACCTAAATTTCTCCTGCTGCAACTTGAGGCCATTGCTCCTAGTCCTGTCTCCTACATTCACAGAGAAAAGTCCATCTTCATCCAGTCAGTGAGGCCCTAAGGGACCACGACCCCAGGGGGAGGGGAATCCAGGAAGAGAGGTTGCTCCTCAAGGGAGCAATCCTCAATGCACAAGCTGATTCTATTCCATCTTGGAGGAAAGGCAGCAAAGAAAGCACAGCAGCCCCCCTGGCTCTCCAGAGATCCAGCAGACCTTCTGAGGCTAAAAAGAAAGGCCTACAAAGGATGGAGGATGGGATTCACCTCCAAGGAGGAATATTGTGCACTGGTTTGGTCCTGCAGGGAGCAAACCAGGAAAGCCAAGGCTGCAACTGAACTCCAACTAGCTTTGAGCATCAAGGACAATAAAAAGTCCTTTTTCAGATATGTGGGGAGCTGGAGAAAAAGCAAGGGCAACATTGGACCCCTGCTGAACCAGATGGGATAACTGACGCCCAGGAAAAAGCCAACCTATTAAATGGGTACTTTGTGTCGGTCTTTCATCAGTCCCATTGGATGCCCATGCCCGCTGCGGGACAGGGAGGTCTGGGTGAGGGAGATCCCCTGCCCTCCATCAATGCTGAGCTCATAAAGGAACACCTTGAGAGCTTGGATACCTTCAAGTCAGCTGGCCCTGACAATCTACACCCCAGGGTACTCAAGGAGCTGGCGAGCATCATAGCCCAGCC
>NW_017729031.1:45764195-45803301 GCF_001723915.1 Gavialis gangeticus
CCAAGGTCTGGAACAGTCTGCCATCAGAGGTGGTTCAAGCACCTACATTGAACACCTTCAAGAGTAAATTGGATGCTTATCTTGCTGGGATCCTGTGACCCCAGCTGACTTCCTGCCCTTTGGGTGGGGGCTGGACTCAATGATCTTCGGAGGTCCCTTCCAGCCCTAATGTTTATGAAACCTATGAAATCCTTTATAATCGCCCTTCAGGTATTTGAAAACTGTTGTCAAATCTCCCATCAGTCTTTCCTTTACAAGCTAATTTTTTTCAGGCTTTCCTCATAAGTCTTGCCTCCTAGGCCCCTAATCATTTTTGTTCCTTTATATGGGACTCTTTCCAAACTGCCCACATCCTTCTTAAAGTATGGGGCCCAAAACTGATCATACTATTTAAGGTAAATCCTCACCAATGATAAATAAACTAGAAAAAAAAAGCACTTCTCATGATTTGCAAGTGGCCCTCCTGTTAATACAACTCAGGATGCTGCTACCATTTTTTGCAACAAGAGCACATTGTCAGCTCATATTTACTTTAAGGCCTACTGTAACCATTGGGTCCTTCTCTGCAGTAGTGAAGCACTCACTCTCGAGTCTGTATTTGTGCGTGAAATTATTCCAACCCAAGTACAAGACTCTGTACTTGTCCTTGTTGAATCTCATCTGATTTATTGTGGACCATTTCTTCAGTCGATGCTGGTCATTCTGGTTCCAGCCCTATTTTCTGAAGTATCTGCCACTCTGTCCAAATTGGTTTTGTATGGAAGTTTATTAAGCATCCAAGTCACTAATGAAGATATTAAATAATACTGGACCCAGGAGAGAAACCTGGAGAACCCCACTTGATACCTCCTCCCAATTAGACATTAAGCCATTGTTGACTTCCTGTTGAGAGCAATGATCCAAGCAGCTATGCATCCACCTTACAGTACTTTCATTTAGTTTGCATTTCCTTATCTGGTTAATGAGAATGTTGTGAGAGAGTGTTGAAAGTCTTGCTAAAATCAAGGTATATTACATCCACTTCTTTCCCCCCACCCACATAGCCTGTCACTTTATCATAGAGGCTAGGGACAGACATTCAAAAAGCCTGAGCCTGAATTGATTCAAGTTTTGCAGGTTAGTCTAACCTGTCTAAGTTGAACTGGCTGGAAACTGGATAGTCATTCTGTCTGGGCTGAGGAAATTCAGGCACGTGCTTGCAGTGGATCAGGCTAGAAGCCTGGAGGCACTAGAGCAGCCCTCCCTTCCCTTGCACATAGTTGAGCTGATGGGGCGATGGCCAGGCCCAGGCAGGACTTTCTCATTAGGGAGGTCTGCCTGCACCATCCTAGGCTTTTCTCCACTGGTTGCTCAAGGGGTAGGAGAGTTGTCAGCCCCCAGACTCTTGCTAGCACTCTGAGGCAAGGGGGCAGGAGGCAGGGGGTGTGCAGTGCATGCATCTGTTGATGATATGGAGCTTTATAATCTCCCTCCCTGCTTGTCAGACTGCAGTAAACTGACACGTGAGCAAGATAGCCCAGAGCCGATAAGAGTCTCTATCACCCAATTAGCATAATAATAACCTCTCTCCCATTATTTCAAACTCTTCTTAAACAGCTAAGGGAGGGGGGTAACCTGTTGATTAGTTCCAAAAGCCTCCTTCTGTCTGCCTGCCTATCCCAATGACACTGGAGAGACACACACACAGACACCTCTTGGCATTAGCTAGCACAAAACATGCCTAGGGTTCGTGAGGCTGCGGTCTGTGCTGTGGGAGATGGGAGATGGGGAGGGGGGATATCCTGCTTGAGCAGCGACAGTGGGGTAGGGTAAGGGGAAATCAGCAGACCCTGCTGTGTCTGCAGTCTCTACTGGCATCCTATACAGCACTAGCTAGCATATCACATGCTGGCTATGGTCCTTGGTGTGAGAGAGGGGAGGAAGGGATCCGTGCTTAAGCAGCAAGTGGTGAGAGGGGAGGGGAAGGGGGAGAGGAAAGGGGGCATAGGGAAGCCAGCAGACCCTGCTGTGTCTGCAAGTCTGTGCCAGAGGAGCTCTACCCAGGGAGCAGAAGGGAGGGGCCAGCCCTGCTGTGAAGCAGAGAGCCCCACCCAGCCTAGAATGCAGGCTGGGATGTGGGGGTGTCTGATTTATCTTAAACCAGGAAGGGGTCTGGGACAGACATTGCATAAACCTGTTCGAGCCAAATCAGTTAAGTCTGATACTACCTTCAACCAGGTTTATCTCAAACCATTTTCAGCCATTTTCAAACTCGTTTATGTGCACTGAACATCTGTTCTGTTACAGGTTTAAGCCAGTTTCTGATCACTTAAACTGGTTTATGTGTAACATTTGTCCCTAGCCAGAAAAAATAAAAAGTTGTGCAGGTATGACTTGGTTATGGTGTTTCTGATCACCTTGTCCTCCTCTAGGTGCTTCAGAGTGGATTCCTTTAAGTTTTGTATTTTGTAGAGCTCAGAAACTGAAGCAGAGGAGAAGCACCAGAGGTTCAGCAGACTTTAGGGAAAAGATCTGTGCTGTTTGGAAACAAACTTACTAAAGATGGAAGCCAGCAACTAGATAAATTACTGCTGGGTTTTCAGCAGAGCTTTGTACCCCTTCAAAGCATAGACATTTGGTTAAAAAAGAAATCCAGAAATATAATATAACCCTCCAAATAAGAGTAACAACCAGTAATTTTAGATATTAAATTTCAGTGTTTTTGATAGTAACTTAATTACCAGATATTACAAACATTGCTGAAATATGTTTGAGTCTTAAAGAGTTTTACATCACCAGACCCACAAAATATATTAGTTTATATATATATATATATATATTTAAATCAGTGCCTAAAGTCAGGCTCCTAAATCAAAGTGTACTGACATGTAAAATGTGATTTGACCAACCAACAGGTCCTGGTAGGCAGACACAGTGCTAAACTGACATTAATTTTACCCTAACTACAGTACTATCCATTTATAATAACTGCCTTGTGTCATGTTACATTTTTAATTGTGTGCTGCTGACCATTTTTACTTATTATCCTTATTTAATATTTATTATTATTAAAAGAACCATAACTCATTTTATCTCAGGACATTATATGGACATAAATCTGTTGGCTTTCACATTTCTGAGGTTATGTAGATTTATTTTTCTAATCCCTGAGGCAGTTTATTGGTCTATTTCCAGGAATGTATTATTCCACACCGGAAATTGATGCCACAGTTTATATAATGTGCACAAACTCTAATCTACAGCAGATGCTGACAACCTTTCTCTAACAGCAAGCCAAACTAACACCCCTTGGTGTTATTCCAACCCAAGTTCAAGTCTTTGTACTAGCTGGGCTGTACATCTACCTGGGCTAGATGAGTGTGAGGCCCTGTAAGGCTAATGTGCTGCAGCCTAGGTCAGCTCTGAAGAGGTAGGCTCTTCCCCTGCAGCCCTTGTTAAGTGCAGCTGACCCAGTTATGATCAAGGCCAGCATCTGCCCTCTGACTGGTTCTGGTGCTGCCTGTAAGGAACTCCTCCAGCTCATGCGCCTTGCTGCCCAACACACTAGGCTTCAGTCCTCTGGCTTCCCTGGCTCCTGATCCTGCTTTTTGCTTGTTACTTGATTTTGGCTTTGGATTCTCCCTTGCAGACCTTATTCCTAGCTCCTAACCCTTGTTTGGCTTGCTCTTGGACTTTGCGCTGTAGATTTGGTAATTAGGCTTCTGATTTCTCACTTCTGTCCCTGGCTTGGCATTTGGCTCCTGATTTGTGGCTTCTACAACTCCCCAATTCCACACCTGGCTCTACCCCCTAGGCAAGCTGGCCTGCTGGACCATGATACCTTGTGTAGCTGCCAAATCACCTCTCAGGGTCATTACAGGATGAATCAGTCATCACATCAGATGTCTGTGCCTGAACTGGTGGCTGCCCTGCAGGCTCAAAACACTCTGGGCATTTATAAATGTGCTCCAGGAGTTGGGGTGGGAGTAGGGCTTTAATTGAAGCAGGTCTAATAGCTGCTTCAATTAAAGCACCCAGAGCATCTCGTGTATCAGCATCCCCACGCTTCAAAACGGTGGTGAGTGCACTTTATCTAAAGCTCTTCAAATGAGTGTAGATAAAGTGCCCCCATTGCCAGTTTGAAGCGTGGGGTTGCTGATATATGAGATGCGAGAGGCTGCTGGAAAATGGTAATCGCCACTTTTGGAGTGCATTGGAGCAACCTCCCTGCTAGCGTATAGGCACCCTCACTTTCCAGGATCAACTGCTTGGCCAGCCACTCCCAGCAACCTTGAGCCCCAGGTTCTACTTCCAGACGGATGTGATGGTGAGTCTTGTTGATGTCTGGGATGTACAAATCAGTCTCCCTGGCCTTCAGGCTACATTCACAAATATATGCCTCTGACACAGACAGAGGGGCTGATAATTAGATGCCCTGGTCTGGGCCACCCGCTTTGAGGCATCAGGTCTCCATCTTGATCAATTCAAAGCCTTTATTAGGGCAATGACCAGGATCTTCAGGGATCCAAAATCAGGTGCACGCAGCAGAACAGGCCCTCCAGACCCAGAAACAGGGCCACCACTCTGTCTCCAACTATGCCACAGAATTTAGGCACTTGGTTGGAGCATTTCCACTTTTGCCAGGGCCTCAAGGGGGGTCTGTCAAAGATGAGCTAGCCTCTTTAAATGGGTACAGGTTGGGCCAGCCTCCTATTCTCTGCTTCTTTGTCCGGCCTCTCTCTGGCATAAGAACCTCTGCCACCATGAGGAGACCAAACTAACCCTCACTGGTCCCCTTTGTTTGCATCCCTAAGCCACCCATCTCTCAGCCAGCCTGTTGCCAGATTTGCCTGTCACTTTGGGGTGTGATCATTTATTAGGGGCATGTTTCTGGGGGTCTCTGTAATTCTATCAATGTGCTGCTTGTGTTACTTGTGTTTCTATATGGAGCTGTATTTCTCCCTTCTGCAAGTCCTCACCCCCAATGGAGCTATCATGCAGGACTCAGTTTCAATGGGGCTGGGTTCCTCCAACCACTGAATCAGTCAAACACATGTACACACATGCACACACAGTTCAACAGGATATGCCTGAGCCAGGCTGGGTTATTTAGCATTGACAGGCTAACGCACTTGTATGCCTTGAACTCAGTTCATCAGGGCAACAATAAAATGCAGGCAGACACAAACACACAGGTTAACAGAGCATATCTGAGTCAGGCCGGACTATTCAGCATTGATAAGCTGACACCCTCATGTGCCTTGAACTCAGTTCATTAAGACAATAATGCAGTTAGATACACATACACACATGCTAACAGAGTATGTCTGAGCAGGCTGGGTCCAATCAGCACTTTCAGCTGATACCCTCATGTGCCTCAAAACTCAGCATGTCACAATCTCTTGTTACAACGCTCCTAGTAGTAACCCCCTTGATGAGCAGACCCCACTGTGGTTTTGGGCATTACAGGGATCTTCAGCTTAGGTAAAAGAAGCGTTGCTGCAGAGCAAATGGGAGGTCGAGGGGAAGAAAGAGTAGGTGAGGTTCATAAAGTATAGCGACCAGCTTGACCATAAAAGTTATTTATTGCCAGGTATATGAACTTATGATGATACCAGTAATAACAGCCATACAAAAGAGAGAGAAATAAACAGTTACAATATTACATAGTTTCAACTGGGGTTTTGGGGAAGTCTAGCTTGAGTTTGATTAGCAAAAGTCAGGTTTAGAAAGCTGTGCCTGGAGTAAGAGAATAAAAGTCAGGTTCCTGGAGTTGGAGGCAGAGAGAAAGAGAGAGAGAGAAAGAGAGAGAGTTGGGATCTCATCACTCAGTGAAGCTTGAACCAGTTGAGGTTCCCAGGTGTTGTTGGAGCCGGGAGACAGGCAGAGTCCTCAGCACGATCAGTGCAGAGATTCCAGGCGGAAAAGGAGAGGAACTGGTGCAGCTTTTCGATCCAAGCACCAGGACAGAAACTTGAGCTTGGGTAGGGGTTTTTGTAGAAAACTAACAATGGCTCAAGGGAGAACACTAGGTTTGTTTAGGGGTAAACAATGGTTCATATGGTGGATAATAGGAACTGATCACTGCTGGCTATAGGTGGCATTACTCTGAGGGAGCTCACAATACAGACAGGAAGATTCAGCCTTTTGGATACTAATAAAGGAGTCATTACTAGAATTGGTCTGATAAATGCTGAGCTGGGTGTGTGTAGATGTGGGTTGATTAGCATTTGGAGCGAGGATTCCGCATCATGCAGTGCTCCCCTGCTACTCTGATCCCAGAATTCAGTGCTGTCCTTGCCTTGGAATCTCTGTTCTCCATCCTGAAGGCTAATGAAGGTGCATGCCTGTCCCATCTCCCATTTAAATGAGTTGTCATCTGGTTCCATCTCAGATGCAAACGAGACCAGGGGAGTTGCTTCACTCTTGTCACCCTTGTCTGCAGGGCTTTAGGTGCGTCTCCCACTGCATCCTCATTGTCTTTTGTAAGTCCTCCCTCTAATGATTAGAGTCTTATCAGTTCTTGTTCAGGTAGAGGTGGGGAGGGGGAGAGGTCTTTGTGAGTCAGACAGGCTGCATCCTGTCCCAAGAACACGGAGCTGAGAGGTAACAAGCCGTTTGGATACAGGGGTCCCTGGGAATGTTATGGACTTAGTATTTGCATCTCAGCACCAGATTTTGGTCAGGTCAAAAAGCACTTCAGAAACAGTGAAGTCAGTAGATGGACCTATTCTCTCTTCAGGACCTGTTGCTCTGGAAATGGTCCCACTGGACATGTGGATTAGAGGGTACTAGAAGCTTCTCTGTTTTGGCATCATGGGTACCCCTTGGCTTTTCCTCCACAACCCTGATATTTTGTGGGAGCAGAGGGAACTCCAATTTGGTTCTACTTACTGCAACCAGACATGTTTCCAGGAGAGATCCCAGATCACAGCCCAGGTCATGAGTGGAGCCAATGAAGTAGAGCACATGATGACATTCTCAGGAAGAACAAAACCTGCAACTTCAGAGGTTGCCAGTCTGCGAGTCATTGGCTTGTCTATCCCTGCAAAGTATCAAGAACTGATATTTCATCAGAGGGCAGACCAGTTTCCTTCTCATCATCTGTACTATTGTCCCATCATCTTACCAGGAGCACAGATTCTGTTCCGTTGAATATACTTCCTCTGAGCCTGAACTCAGGACTCTCAAAAAGTACCTCACGAAGAATCTGCAAAAAGGGTTTATTCAGCCCTCCACATTACCAGCTGGGCTTCCTATTTTTATTTGTGACCAAGAAGGATGGCTTTTTGTGACCCTGAGAGGACTATGGAGTGCTGAAGAAAATGACCATCCATCATCGAAACAACTCTTGAATCAACAGAAGTGGGTTAGGCACCAATCAGCCAAGCTATTAACTAAACTGGACCTCTGAGGGGCCTACAACCTCTTTTCCATCCATGAAGGCAATGAATGGAAAACTGCCTTCTGATCACAATCTGGTCATTCTGAGTACCTCACGATGCCCTTCAGGCTTTCTAATGAACTGGCAACCTTTCAGCATATCCTGAATGATGTTTTCAAGGACATCCTGGACATGTTCATAGTAGTTTACTTGGACAACATTTTTGCCCTGGCTAGCATGAACACCACGTTTGAATGATATTGGAGCAACTGATTAGCTATAGTCTATACACCAAAATAGAAAAGTGTGAATTTGACAAAACAACCATTGAGTTTCTAGGGTATATAATTATACCAAAGGGGGCTACCCATGGATCCAAGGAAATTTGTTTCTGCCATATTAGAGTGGCCACCCCCTAAGCAATCTGTGGTTCCTTGGTTCTGTCAACTTCCATAGGAGGAACCCCTTCTAGCAAGGGATTCTCTAAACAGGTGGCCCCAATCACTGCCCTTCTGAAGAAAGGAATGTGCTTTGCTTAAGCCCAAGAGGCCCAGCCTGTCTCTGAAGGACTTAAACTAGCCTTCACCTTGGCCCCTGTCCTAACACACATGGACCAGCATGGCTGTTCTTGGTGGAGATGGATGCCTCCAGCTGTGCCATCAGAGCTATCTTGGCCAGCCATCAGGCCCTTAGGGGCTCCCCCAACTGTGCACTTTCTTCTTTAGGAAGCTGAACCTTGTTAAGCACAATTATAATATCTGGGATTGGTAGCTCCTGGCAAACCAGCATTCAAAGAATGGTGACACCACCTAGAAGGGGCTCAGTTTCCAGTCCAAGTATTAACTGACCACAAAAATCTTGAATATCTGCAAACCGCTCAAAATCAAAGATAGTTCTATTGTTCTCTGTTCTTTACATAATTTAATTTCACAGTCACCTGCCTTTGTAGCACCAAGAAATGGTAAGACTGACATCCTGTTTCAAAAGGATGAATATTTAAAACTCTGTCCTGAAACCTATTCCATCATTCTGAGCCCCAAGAAATTTGTTAGGGCCATGGTAAACAAGGACTTAATGACTCTGCTCCTTGATTTCTCTAGAACTTACTTGTTTTTCAGGTTCAGTGGGACTTAAGGACCTGGAACATCCACCTGATCAGATTTTCAGCTTCATGATGGGCTCCTTTGGCACAAGCAATGCCGGTATATCCCTGAAGGGAATCTCTTCCAAAAGGTGCCATGACTCTGCTTGCAGGGCATTTTGGTATTACCAAAACTACCAGCCTGGTCCTCCACAGCTTCTGGTGGTCCCAACTTTGTCAGCGTATTCAGAAACACATTGACTCCTGCAAGGTTTGCACTCACACCAACACCCATGCATCAAACTGCTAGGCCTCCTCCAACCACTACCACTGCCAAGCCAGTCCTGGCATACAACATTGTGTGTTGTTCATTTTTTTTTTTACTACTGATCTACCTCCTGCCCTAGGACACTCAAGCATCCTGGTATTAGTAGACCTGCTCATCAAGATGGCTCATTTCATTCTCTGTTCCCAGACCACCACTGCTCCAGAGACAGCTCAACTATTCATAGAAAATGTCCTCCAGCTGCATGGTATTTCCAGGGGTATCATCTTGGACCACAGCCCACGATTCATTTACCATTTCTGGAAAGAGCACTTAGAAATCAAACCTCTTGCCCCATCTGCCCATCACCCACAAACTGAGGGACAAACAGAATGGATCAATCATACACTTGAACAATATCTCCAATACTTTTTGAATTATCACCAAGACAATTGGGTCTCCTTATTCCCGCTAGCAGACTTTGCATAAAATAATTCTGAACACACATCCACTGATCAATCATTATTTTTTCCTTTTTTATTATAGTTTTCACTCGTGTTTTCACCCATTGCCCTCCCAGACCTCTTGCACACCGGCCACAGCTGATCTGGTCAATCACATCTGCCTGGTTTAGAAAGAATTAAAGGAGCATCTAGAGGCTGCCAAGGAGACTTACGAGATTCTCAGGTAAGAATTGGCAAGAAGCACCAGTCTTCTCTGTGTGAAGGGGGAAGGTTTGGCTATCTACCCACAAACTGCAGTCTGTGTATCCCTCCACCAGACTGGACTACTGATACTTGGGCACCTTCCCAATCATTGTAAAGATCATCCCAGTTGCCTACAAATTAGGGCTCCCCAGGACAATGAAAATACACCGGGCCTTTCATATCTGAAGACTCAGAAGGAGAGCCCATTTCTCAACCAGCTGCCCAACCCTCCCCATCCTGTGAAGAACCAAGAAGACATTTTGGTTCACCAAATTCTAGTCTCAAAGATGCTTAAGGAGAAATTACACTATCTAGTGGACTGGGAGGGTTATAGCCCAGAGGAATGATCCTAAGAGTCAGCCAGCAGTGTCCATGCACCAGACCTCATAACACGTTGTCATCGGACTCATCCTAATAAACCTGTAAACTCCCCTGGGGGAGGGAAGGAGGTAGGAAATACTATAAGGCTCCTGTGCTGCAGCCTCGGTCAGCTCTGAAAAGCTCGGGTAGGCTGCTGCCCTGCAGTCCTTGTTAAGTGCAGCTGACTCACTTGTAATGATTAAGTCTAGCTGACCCCAAGCCTCTTCCTTTTGATTGGTCCTGGAGCTACTTTTAAGGAACTCCTCCAGCACCTGAGCCTGGTTGCACAACACACTGGTCTTCAGTCTCTGAGTAGCTCTTGTCCTAGCAACATCTCTGGCTTCCCTGGTTCTTTTATCCTGCTTTTGGATTGTTATTGGATTTTGGCTTTGGATTCTCCCTGAAGACTTGACTCCTAGCTCCTGACCTTGATTTGGCTTGCTCTTGGACTTTGCCTGTGGATTATCCTTCAGATTTCTGGCACCTGACCCCAGCTTGGCATTTGGCTCCTGATTTGTGGCTTCTGCCCCCTATCCATGCAACTCTCAGTTCTACACCTGGCTCTACCCACTAGGCTGGCTAGGACTAGGTGACAGGTCCTAGAGGCAGCATTTGTTATTCTACCACTAGTGCCCATGACACACATTAAAATTAACGGCGCAATGGGATCTATTCTCTGATCCCAAAAATCACATCTGGTGAACCCATTCAGTCCTGGGGTTGGGACCAACAAATCAGCCCTGGGACTGCACCAGAGCTGGCTGAAGACTTTGGTTTGGTCCTGGGGCTATTGGAGCTGTTAACCAACCTCTACCATCCAACTGGCCTCATGATGCATGGCGGGGACCCTGCCACTTGTTCAAGGTAAGGTGCAATGGAAACCATCCACAAAATCATTACATGTATTTTGTGAAATAAATTTGTGGCTGGTTTTGTATTGTAGCACTATTAATTACCTGAACATGTGGCTGGGTTACTATTTAAAACATATTTAACAGGTGAATCATGTCTTAAGTGGTAATGTCTGCCAAGGGCCTAAGTCCATGACACAATTCTTGTACAAAACTGGCTAACAGTGGGACATATAAATATATATGGGTGAGGGAGATTCCTTACCCTCCATCAATGCTGACCTCGTGAAGGAATACCTTGAGAGGCTGGACATCTTCAAGTCAGCCGGCCCTGACAGTTTACACCCCAGGGTAGTCAAGGAACTGGCTAGCATCATAGCTCAGCCCCTGGCACGGAGCTTTGAGTACTCCTGGTGCTCTAGTGAAGTGCCTGAAGATTGGAAAAAGGCCAATGTCATGCCCATCTTCAAGAAAGGGAGGAAAGTGGATCTGGCTAACTATAGGCCCATCAGCCTGACCTCTATCCTGGGGAAGGTCTTAGAAAAGATTATCAAAGAGGACATTCTTAACAGACTGGGCGATAGCAACATCCTGAGGAATAGCCAGCACGGATTTGTCGCAGGTAGGTCTTGCTTGACCAATATTATTTCCTTCTACAACCAGGTGACCTATCACCTGGACAAGGGAGAAGAGATTGATGTTGTATATCTTGACTTCAAAAAAGCCTTCGATCTGGTATCTCATGATTACCTCTTAGCAAAACTGGCTAACTCGGCCTCGCCACGATCCGCTGGCTGGGGAATTGGCTCCGTGGTCAGACTCAGAGGGTGGTGGTTGACAGAAGTTAATCGTCATGGTGCGTTGTGACCAGTGGAGTCCCTCAAGGCTCTGTCATTGGCCTATACTATTCAACATCTTCATTAATGATGTGGACATTTGTGTCAAAAGCGGACTGGCCAAGTTTGCCAACAACATCAAACTCTGGGGTAAAGCGTCCACACCTGAGGACAGAAGGGTGATTCAGGCTGGCCTTGACAGGCTCAGGAAATGGGTGGACGAGAACCTGATGGTGTTTAACACTGAAAAATGCAAGGTTTGGGACAAAAAACCTACAGCGTGCTTATAGGCTCGGCACTGCTATGCTGGCTAGCACTACAGACGAAAGGGACTTGAGGGTCATGATTGACCACAAGATAAACATGAGCCTTCAGTGGGATGCTGCTGCTAGTAAAGCAAGCAAAACGCTGTCTTGCAACCACAGTTGCTTGTCAAGCAAATCCTAGGACGTCATTCTCCCATTGTACTTGGCCTTGTTAAGGCCGCAGCTGGAGTATTGCATCCAGTTTTGGGCTCCACAATTCAAAAAAGTATGTGGAGAAGCTTGAGAGAGTCCAGAGGAGAGCCATGTGCATGATCAGAGGTCAGGAAAACAGACCTTACGAAGAAAGGCTGAGAGCCATGGGACTCTTCAGCCTGGAAAAGTGGAGACTCAGGATGATCTGGTGGCCACCTATAAGTTTATCAGGGGTGCTTACCAGGATCTGGAGGAGTGTCTGTTCACCAGAGCACCCCAAGAGATGACAAGGTTGAATGGTCACTAACTCCTCCATGACCGTTTCAGGCTGGACATAAGGAAGTACTTCTTTATTGTCTGAGCCCCCAAGGTTTGGAATAGACTGCTGCCAGAGGTGGTTCAAGCACCTACTTTGAATGCCTTCAAGAGACATTTGGATGTTTACCTTGCTGGGATCCTATGATCCCTGCTGACTTCCTGCCCCTGGGGCAGGGGGCTGGACTCGATGATCTTGTGAGGTGCCTTCCAGCCCTAATGTCTATGAATCTATGAATAAACAAGCCATGTTTGACAGGCCAGATGCAATCTCTTAACAGGGCACCTCTGAGCCTGTAAGTCATAGGTTGCCAACACCAGATCTATAGTATTCCCATAGAAGAAAACATACCTATCAGCATGAGCATAAAAATCTTTTAGAAGTCCTTTACTCATTTAAAAGTAAAGAAACTGAAAAATAGGCCTCAAGAACTTTAGTAGAGTTTTTGCATAACTTACCCGAATGACTGCAGCATAAATTCAAGAAAAACTAGGTGTACCACAGATGAGCTTATCAGGATGCAGAGACTGACAAATGTAAATTAAAATTGAGCAGTGTTCTATAGAAGTTTGTTGGTTTCCGTGATTCAGTCTTTTACTTGTTTTTTGATATAGCAATGTAATGAAATATACCTAATCTGTGGTCAAAGTAATTACATAAAGATGCTATCCTCTAAGTCAGCGGATCTGCTGTATGTAATGAGAGTCAAATCTGATCCTCTAATAATGTGAACTATTTATA
The DNA here is from genome assembly GCF_001723915.1 of Gavialis gangeticus. Taxonomy (NCBI): domain Eukaryota; kingdom Metazoa; phylum Chordata; order Crocodylia; family Gavialidae; genus Gavialis; species Gavialis gangeticus. Next base: position 45,777,174 of record NW_017729031.1, read on the forward strand.
ATATCTTTACTCGTATTAACTATAATCTGGTGTGGCTATGAAAGAATGCGCTGGACATTCTTCTGACCTGAGCATAATAAAAGAACTTCTTAGCTCTGTTCTAACTACAGAATATTTACCTGCAGTTGCAGAAAAGTGTACACTTCAATTGCACCTCCACTGTATTTTTACGTATCTCCCTTGTGCTCCAATTGCCAGCAACTGATTTTGCAGATTCTAGTTTGAAGTTACAAGGCTAACAGATAAACAATCCCCAAACCTCAAATATTTTACTGGTAAACTGATCAAATTATTCTGTTTGTAAGATAAATATGGAAGTGCATGATGCCATTTTTAGTTACCTCTCACAGCTGCACTTTGTTTTAAAGTTTTGAAAGGTAAACTTCAAACCCTGCTGTAAATTACAGCAGCACATTGTTTTGAAGTGTAGGTGAAATCTTGGTCCTACTGAAGTCAATAAAAATTTGTCAGATGCTTAAATGAGAAGTCACAAAGAGAAGTTTAAACTATTAAAAAGATTATTGTATATAAATGTGTAATAATGGTGGCAAAAAAGAGTTGTTATAACCATTTATTAAAGAAGCATACTTCAATGCATCTTCAACATTTTACAAAATCTTTGTATAATACTGCAAATGGAAAATTCTATTTGCTACTGTTACTTAAGGTTTAAGTACATGGTTTTCTTAAAATATTTTATATAATAGTTTAAATTTAGTCTGACTGTAACAAATGTGGGAGTCACCCCTTAATAATATAAGAGGAGAAGCACAACACAGAACCAGTGTCCAAACGACAGCCATTTCAGGGGAAACTCTGAGTTAAAAGATACCCCCTCACATGACTTATGTCACTGTGAGACAGTGTTAACATGGGGAAAGGAAGGGAGGAAAATAGCTTAGATCAGTGGTCAGCAACCTTTTTTGCCATGGTGGGCTGGAACGACCCAGCTTGGGTCCAAGGGCTAGCACTAGAATTCGGCTGCTGCTGCCACTGCTTCCTGCCACCCAGCTGTGGCATGGGCAAAGCTCCAGAGCCCAGGTACAGTGCAGTGCAGGCAAAATATCCCACTGCTGAAGTCATCGGGCACAGGTTGGATCCAATGGCTCTGCAGGCCGGACCTGACCACTGGCTTACATCACTGCTGGGAGTCAGCAGCCCTCACCAATTCCTGCACTGAAAGATTGACTGCATATCATATATGCTCTACTTCTGCCTCTTTGTTACCAATAACTAACTCCCAACCTCAGTTTCAAATGCATGTCTGATCTAACAATGACCTTTAACAAGTATTTCCCGAGTTAAAATCCCCCCAAATGTTTGTTAATTATCTTAGATGGCATATGCCACTCATTAAATGCATTTTTGCAATGATGGAAAAAAATCCAATCAATGAAAACTTTTTCATTCATTCGCTGGATTCTGGTATATAGGGAGGGAAGGTTTGTCCCCTGAGTTCACAAAAGCCTGGATCTACTAAGGCTTTTCTTTTCTTACTCCAAGCCACCACAAAAGCACAAACACCTTTCCTTCTCCCCAAGTGATGTCCCAGTTTTACTGCACTTGGAGTTTCCAGTTTTAAAGATACAAGACAGGAGCTTTTCCTGAAAAAATAAACAAACCAGGAGCCTGTAATCACAGCAGTAAAAATAATGCTTCAGGTTAAAATTAAACTGAGTGTACATTTGTGAACAAATCCTTAGTCTTCATCGCTGGAAACAAAGTGGTCTGCATAGTCAAAATCAGGGAAGCTGACTGGCAGCTCTCCCCATTGCTTGTAAAGTTGATTTGAGGTTTTTTTATCTTTGTATCTAACCACGAGATTTTTGATTTTCAAGCAAGGAAGGTCAAGCCCTCGGTGCACCATCATATTTCCCCAAGCCTGAAAAATTGAAGAAAAGCATCTGTTAGCAAAAATAATTAGACAGATACCTTTTGGCACTACAGAGAATGAGGAAACACACACTTACTTGCCCACAATGTTTGCAGATAATTTCACCATTTGTTTGGTAATCAGCATGTTTTTCTCGCAGTGTTCTATTTTCTCTTGTATAATAAAGGTCCCTGAAAATGGACATGAAATATGAATTAGATGGGGTTATTCTCTCTCAAAGAGGTGGCCTTAAATAGTATATTTTTAGAGTTCAACTCCTAAAGAAAATCTAGTCTGCAAGCACGGTAGCAGAACTGCTGCCATAAACTATGTCTGACTTTTGGACAAGTGCAAGAGTAGGAGAGAATGCAAGGACACTTTGTCACCACTCTGCAAGGACAAGATGCTACAAACTGCATGCTGTGTGCTCCCCTGAGTGCAGGGTCTACCCTCTGGTAGCTCTTAAGAGGCAGAGAAGATATGGCTCACTGTCTCCCTCTACCATGGCCAAGGCTCATCACCTTTAAGGGGGACCATTCTGCACACTTATAAATAATGATGTAGCTAGAATACTTCCTCTGCTTATCATGGAGCTCCTGGAGAAATGGTGCCCATAAGCACCATTTCCTCATTAACTTTCCCCAAACGTTCTTGCAGTGGAAACTAAAAATGATATATCTCAAACAAAGGTAACTTTAGAAGGAGATTGTAGTGTGGGGTGAAGTCTGATATATAACTATCCCTCTGTTAAAAACAATTACAATTTTTTTTGTGCAGTTAAAATAAAACATTTTTAATAATCTCTCAATTACAGTATCAACAAAGTGCAGTACAGATCGCCTGCTCATAACGTAGCACTTGTGGGTGTCCAGTGCTAAATGTTTAAGAAAAGTCTCAACAGTGTACAGGTCTGTATGCAGAGGACCCTGAGATTCATGTTGTCTTCAACTTGCGGCACTTGATTACTGACAGCACTGTTAAATACATGCGGTGTGTACAAGGTAGCCGAGTTAGCTCTGCTTGTGGAACCTATCTTTTGCACTTCTTGATATTTCATCCCTTAGTTGGCCCCGAATCAGAGCTCAGTGTGGTCTTGCCCCGTCAGCATCTCAGCGGCAAAAAATGTAAGCCAAGTGTAACTGAAAAGGTACTGAAACTTCTCTTACTTGCCAATAGCAGAATTTGGGTCATACCCTACTTTTTTTCATGATATTACCACTTTTTGTTATTATGCAATGCCCAGAGTGCTGCTCTGCCCTCATACCAACAGGTTTCTACCTAAATGAGAATATGTAGTTTAATAATACTTACTGGAACTCCTTTTTAACATTGACATGATGCATGCTTTCAATAACTTGTATATCTTCTCCAGAACATACTAGTTTGCTACAGTTTTTGCAAAGGAACGTTATTAACGATGGATTTTCCTTGTATATCTTACGCTGCTCTCTCTTTGCCTTCATTTTTATTTCCATTATACTTTGCATCTGAAACCCCTGAATCTAGAAATAGAAGGATAAGAACATTGTCCTATTTATGAATCTCCTGCTGTAGCTTCAGTAGAAAAAAAGATTTATTGCCAAGTTTACCTCCAAAACCACAGATATGTACATGGGAACTGACACCATTAAAGGGACACAGTCAAATTATAAATCATATTTCTTTATCGGTGTGTCTGAATTATTAATTGTATCTCCCAAACCAAAAGTGCTCAACCCCTGGCCCACAGGCAAATCCAGTCTATGGAGCAGTGTCATTCAGTCCATGGGGCTCCCCAAAGGTCTGGAAATTTGGTGGCAAGGGAGCAGTGGCAGTGTTAATTGTTGTTCATGAGCTGCCAAAGTCCAGAGAGCCCTGCAGGCTGGATAATGTGGCCCTGCATGCCAGCATGTGGCGGGACCCAGGTACACAGGGTTGGGTTGGTGCACAGCTGGACCTGAGCACACAGTGTTGCACCCATGGACTGACCTTACACGATATCTGGCTCATTAACTGATCCTACACCACAGATTGGAGGACCTTTGGCCCCTGGGACCAAAGGACTGGGTGCCATTGTCCTAAATGGATTGTAACAGATGATTGGAGGAAAAATGCTTTTCTCTAGTTTTTCAGTTACTTTGCTTTTTTCATTTGATGACATTCTGTCTAATTAGTCTTTGTGTAGAGCTTTCCTATATCAACTGGGTAGAGAAAGGCTTTAAATAAAAAGAACACAGAAAAGTGGCTATAAAACAGAAATATTGACAGAAGGTTTCAAAGCCAAATAGGGTACACAATAACATTTTTAACTCCTTTAAAAAAAAGTTTCACTGTTCCTTTTAGGATTCAAGTATGTAACAGAGATCTGTTCCTACTTACAGGGCAAAGGATGAGTCAGAAATCATACCTTGTTTACATATTCCTCCTGTGGCATCCTTTGGACACGTTGGATGGCTTTATACATCATTTGCTCACGAAATATATTGACATTTTCACGTTCAGCAGCTCCTGATCCCCCTGATGCCACCAGTACGTAGGTGCTCTCATCAGCTCGGGCTCGTCCACGAGCCTGCAGTTTTCAAGAGAAATGGGATAATAAATACTGCAGAGCCATCTGTGGTTTTATTGCATATGTTTTCTGTAACAAAAGGTATTCCATGTTCCTTACGTGAAGCATCCCAGTGAAACATTGCTTTAATTAAGTGTTCTTGTTTAAGAAACATTCCAATGCCCTATGCTGCCTCTGCAGTACTGTTAAAAGTAAGAGGTGGTGTCAATACACATTATGCTGCTAAAAGGATTTTGGAACCATGAGATAAATCTTTGCAACTTAAAACCCAAATTGTATCTTCAACATATTCTTGCACTCACAAATCACATAGAATCACAGAAGAGTAAGATAGAAGAGACCTCTACAAGTCCTCTAGTCCAATTCCCTTCTTGAAGCAGGATTATCACTATCTAAACCTTTCCCTATAAATCGTTGTCTAACCTGTTACTAAAACTACAGTTCACCCTGTCATGCAACCATAAGGCATAGCAGCCTAACCTGCCACAAGCAAAGCAGGTTTTCTGGCTAGACAAAACCTTGGCTGGGATGATATAGTTGAGGCTGGTCCTGCCTTGAGCACGGGGTTGGATTAGATGACCTCCTGAGGTCCCTTCCAACCCTAATTTTCTGTGATTCTAAGCAGGAGAACAATAGTGGCAGGTGTTCTGCTGCTTCCAGTGTTGTTAAAATATGTTTAAGAGTTCCAAGGAAAAAGGGCCATGTCTCCACTCCCCACCCTCCCGGGGAAGGCAAAACCCCCCACAGTCCCTACCAGTCTGACCACATGGTAACATCCTTACTGATCCCAAATGCGGCAATAGTTCTGACCCTGAGCAAAGAGGCAAGACCCTCTAGCCAGGAACCTCCGGGGTTTAGTCCAAACGGGAGCACTGGTACAAGCCAGTCAAAATCCCCAGCCCTACCTGCCACCAACACCCAATGCTGCTGAGCAAGATGGAAAATGTATAGGAACAGAAGGTGACAAGTATTTCTTCCTGGACCCTTGCAGCAACCAACAAAGCCCAGAAGCATTGGAAATACTCTTCCCTGACCAACACTTATCCAACTTCTTCTTGAACACCTCCAATGATGGAGATTTCACAACTTCCCTAAGTCTACTGCCTCGTTGTTCTAACAGTGAAGAAGTTTATCCTGATATCCAATCTTAACCGACTTTGCTGCAAATTCAAGCTATTGGTCTGTACCCTGTTCTCTGTAGCAAGGGAGAGTCCTTCATGGCAGCCCTTTAGATATTTGAAGCCTGCTATCATTTCTCCTCTTAAGTGCCTTTTCCACAAGCTGAGCATCCTTCAACCTCTCCTTGTATGGCTTGCCTTCCAAACCCTTTACCATTGTTGTTGCCTTCCTCTGGACCCTCTCTAATTTTTCCATGTCTTTTTTTACATGTGAAGACCAAAACTTCACACAATATTCTACATGAAGCCTAACCAGTGAGGAATAAAGAGGCATTATCACCTTCCATGTCTTGCATCTAATACTCCTATTACATAAGAATGTAAGTGCTGTACTGGGTCAGACCAATGGTCCTTCTAGCCTACTACCCTGTTTCAGTTAGTGGCAGAAGTTAATACTGCAGAGATATCTGGTTCAATACTCTCCCTGTAGAGTGATTTATCTACTTACCAATACCCTCCTTGGCATCCACCATTTATTGGTAAATGAGTACAAGAGAAAAGATCTCATGACATTAATACAAAGGGTAGGAACACTCCTCTGAAGCCCTCTCTTCAACATTGCCTAAAGGGGTGTAGAGGCACATTGCTGTACTCATCCTCTCACACCCTTTTCAAAGGGACACTATCGAGTTTAATTCTGAAGCACTCTGGGTAGGTACTCTGCACCTAAGTGAATCTTACACTGTAAACAGACAGAAGATGAATCATGGAAGTGGCCTTGGTGTTCGTGCTAAATACAGTATCTCTAACCACCTTCCTCACTCATGTCCAAGGCTTCTAAGGTTTCCTCCAAATCCCATTCATGTGATTCGCTATTGTTATTAAACTGTGCTCTGAAAATAGAGCTGTCAATGAATGTATTGCTCCACAGTAACTCTCTCATCCTCCCTCTAACAGAGGAAGGTTGTGTTGGCTTTCACATGCCACAATAAGAATTATCGGCTGTATTAAAAATATATCCAAATATGTAAACCATAATAATAAAGAAAGACCCACATGGCATACTGACATACCTGCACCATAGCAATTTCATTGGTGACGAGACCATAGCGGATAACAATGTTACATTCCTTGATATCCAGACCTTCCTCAGCCACAGTAGTAGCAATAAGTAGGTTTATATTTCCAGCACGAAATTTACTGATGACTTCTCTTTGTTCATTCTGTGAAAATAATTTTTAAAAATTCATTATTTTAGCTTTCAGCACCTAAATTCTAACTTTCCTTTTTAAAAACATATTTAATGAATTATGGTCAACATTTTCAACCTTGCTTGCCTAATATTAGGCACCCAATCTCAACCTGTGATCCTAATTCACTGGCTGTCAGGTACTTTGTTCTGTTGCTAACAGGAGTACATATACATACACACAGTATAAACAGACCCTTATTTTCAAATGAATATAGAATCGTAGAAATATAGAATCGTAGAAATGTGGGCCTGGAAGGGATCTTAGGATGTCATTTAAATAAAAAAACCCTGATCAATGCAGGAACATCTTTGCCTAAGCCAAATCAGACAAATGTATGTTTAACCCACTGATTTTCAACCAGGGTACTTTTAAATTCTTTCAAGGGTGCTGCAGGTACCATGCCAAGTTAGCATTGTCAGGTGTGCAAACAAGTTTCATTAAACAAACTCAGAAATTTCAAACAGGAATTAATATTGTTAAAAAAAACCCCTAAAAAACCAAACCCCCTTTCTAACCTGTTGTGGTTTTTGGAGCTTTTACATCAGAAAAATGGTTCTACTATTTTTCTGTAGTCAAAGATTGAGTGAAAATGAAGAGCTGGCATTTTCTGAGGTGTGCCTTGAATCTAAAAAAGGTTGAGAACCATTTAGGTAATCACTTTCATTATTTAACCAGGGTGGTCTACACAAGACAGGCTACAGCAACATAGCTCATTGCTATGGTGACGTAGTATCGGTGGGCATGAACCACGATGCCGCCGTTTCTGTGCAGTAGCAATGAGCTACTGCATGGTGTCTCATTGCTATTGTGCAGTAAGGCCGGAAACAACCTGAGCAGCACCAGGACTGCTCAGTACCAGTGGTTAATATGCAGTCATTTACGCAGTTGGGTGCAACTGTCTGGTGCATGTGTAGACGCACCCCCAGCATCACAGTTAGAAAGTTCTTCCTGATATATAACCTGGGTATATAACCTTATATCGAACCTTCTGGCAGGTGGTTGAGGACTAGAACAGACTGCAAAATCTCAACTGCTCAACTCATCTGGCAACAGTATTGATTGCAAATGGGTATTTAGGCCTAAAGGGTTTTTTTTTTAATGTCTTAAGAAACAATAATATTTTAATGTCTATAGTCCTCTTCCCGAAAAAGAAATAACACAGGGGGTGCGTTTACATGAGACGCTGTCACTGTAGTGATGAGCTATGTCAACGAAGCTCATCGTTACAATGACGTAATATCAGCAGGCACAAACTGTGAGGCTGACACTACGTCACCATAGCTTATTACTATGGCAATGTAGCATCTAAAAATAACTGTGCACCGCCAGGACTGCATAGTAGTGGTGGGTACTACACAGTCATTTAGTACTCGCACTAAATGACTGCGCAGTACCAAATGCGCAGTCATGGTCACATGTAGATGTGCCCAGTGGGTCTATACTGAAAAAAAATGGAGTAATGACTAGGCGTTTAAAGCAAAATAGGCTTGTGTGCAGAGACATAGGCATTTTTCATAGTCTGGACATATCTTTTCTTCTTGCTGTGTTCTATTTGGAGGCTACCAAAGAATTAGTCAGAATTTGCTCTGTCAGCTGTGTACCACATTTTACTGATATTAAAAAAACAAGAATTTTTCTACAAGGGAACAATTCCTAACATTGTTTTAAACTAAGAAGTTTTGATGTCAATGAATTATGTCTAAGAAGTAAACCACACAATTTTTTTAAGTGATGAAATTACAGTCTCTTTGGGAACTAGAGCAGGCATACAAGAGGGGAGTTTACCAAATCAGAGTATTTAATTTTGAATAATTTTTGCTGCGGAGAAAGAAAGATCAACAAACAAAACAGCATTAAGTAGACCTGGTTGAGTGATTTTTTGTGAATAAAATTCATTGTGAATTTTGGCAATTTCTCATTCAATAATTATCCAGCCCTAGTGTAAAGCATATGGACTTATGCAAATGAGGTAAACAGTAATGCAAGGAAAAGATAGAGGTCAGTAATATTCAAAGTCCTTTTAATGAAATAATGTGATTTTATGTGATAATACAGAATTTTTTTACTTTTGAAAATGCAAAAGTTAAACTATATTAAAAAGAAAAACAGTCCACTAAATCAGATTAGTACCAGGATATACAAAGGGACCAGTACTGCTGTGACTTAAAAGTGAGGTTGTTTCATTAAACCAGTGGTGCTCAACCTCTGGCTTGTGAACCAGATCCAGCCCTCAGGGCCTTGTCATCTGGCCTACAGGGACTCCCTAATGTTCTGGAAATTTGGCAGTGGAAAGCAGTGTCAAACCTGGTGTGAAGCACCAATGACATGACCCTGCATGCTATATCACTTGTCTGCGGCTGGGCTAGCATGTGGGGTCACTCTACAGCCAGATCTGTTGTGCGGGGTCAGGCCAGCACGGGGCTGGATCTGGCGTCCAGGACGGGGCTGGCATGCAGGATCCAGCCCACAGACTAGCCCTGCAGGGCCTCATCTATAAACTCACCTGATCTTCAGGACTGGAAAGCTTAAGCACCACTACATTAAACTAATGTACAAAGATAATATAGGAAATGATTTAGATCATTGATGTCAGTGTACTAAATACAAAGGCAAACAATTCAGTCTACTGTTAAAAAATGTCTTACTTACCATAAATTAAATACTAAAAAAGCAGATGTTTTCTCAACCTAATGAAAGGTATTTAAACCCAAAAGCTTGCTAAGAAGAATTTTTCCAACTATTTGAGTTTGTCTAATAAAAGATATCAGATTTACCCAAAGAACCTTGTCTGCCTATGTCCTTAGACAAACATGGCTACAACCTACACCCCTATACTAAAAAAAAACATATTGCTATAGAGATGACAATTAAGTAGTAAGTTTAAGGTTCCTCCTCTATGAAATACTTATCACAAGCACCCAAAACAGAGCACAACCCCATACTACATAAATTATTGTTTTTTATAATGTTATTCACTTTTGCAAGGGAAACCTTGGGTATGAGCCCTTGAGAATGTGATTGCTAAACAACTTTCTAATTTTGGCTAAAAGCAGGCAGGGTAAGGGTGTGTCAGTTTTTCTGAAGTAACTGCCCATGAGCACTCTTACCCCATGGATTATCTTTCATTTACTGTAATGTAAAATTAAGTACATGGTGTGGTTATTTGCATAGCTGATGTATTGTATTCTGTGATCTCCTTTACCTTTAGTAACTTCTTCATGTGCATGTGCCCAGAGATCTTCCCTTCCTAGGCAAACAAAAATGTCTTTTTGACACTGAGGTAACTAGTGCACAATATGCTTTTACAGCAAAAAACTGGGAGTATGCCTGCATGGTGCAAGGCAATGCTTTGTGTACAGCTATCTGAGTTAGCTTTGCCCATGCTACTTGCTGAACTGCAAATAGTACTACCATATTTGCATGGCATTGTGCCCAGGGTGATTAGCAGGGATCCTGGTTTTCTCTTTTTCAAAAATCGCAAATTCTCCAATTTAAAGAAAATAAATTTGCGAACTCTCTGATTAAAAACCCCCAAATCCATGTTTTTCTGTGATTAAAATGAAATGGCACTATATGCATAGGTTTCAGTTGAACACAATATTTTATTGATATATTTATAATTTTAAAGCAAATTGGAAGCCTATTAGTGCCTCAATCACTATAATTAAATAAATTCTAAATATCTACACATTTGGGTGATTTGGGGTTAATTATGGAAAATGAGAGCTCCCACTGCCCCTTTTGCTCACCAGGATGTGGGTTCAGCTGTGGCTGTCCCCCTTCCCCCTCCAACTGCTTTGTGGTGCTGAGCAGCCCTGCCCATGACATTGCCCCTCACTCCCCATCCACAGCTCCGCAGCCCTGCTGGAGGAGACCCCAGCTGTCAGGGCTATGGGGCCAGGGACCCAGGTCTGCAGCCCCCTGCCCCCCACAGCAGTGCCAGGGCCCTGGCTGCTGCCTGCTGCCTGCGGGAGGCAGCAGCTGCTGCAGTGGAACAGAGCCCAGATCCCTCTCCCCCATGGGTGGCACAGCCAAAGCGGAGCCTGTGAGGGGCAGATGTTGGCTGGCTGCTGTGAGCTTGGACTCCCCACCCCGCTGCCTTCCCCATGGGGCCTCTGCAACCCAGCAAGCGGGACTCACTGTAACAGGGCAGATTGGGGCTGGGCAGGGAAGCTTGTTGCCACCACTGGGAGCTCTGTGTCCCCTGCCCATCTGGTGGCAGTGAGGGGCACAACTCTATGCCACTACCCCTTTTGCTGCCAGCCGGGTAGGGGGTGCCTCGCCAGGGTGGCATAGGGATTGTGGTGGCACTGAACTTTCCTGCCCCGCTTCGCCCTGCTGTGCTAGGTCTCACTTGCTGGGTAACGGAAGCCCCAGGAAGAGGGCAGCAGGGCAGGGAGCTTGAGCCCCCAGTGGGCAGGCCACCCTGTGCACAAATCTGGGGGGCACATGCACCCCATGCTGCCTCCAGGAGTTGCCTGCAGCTCTGTCCTGTTCCCTGCCCTGCAGGTGCGCATTCTGGCCCTGGGCCTCAAGCCCCATCCGAGCTGGACAGCAGCCCCACCCCTGCCCAACTCCCTCCTTTGCTATGGGGGCCTCAATCCGCACCCCTCCCTCCTACTTACCTGTAGGAACCGTTCTCCAGGCTGCCTGGCAGCCACATGTATGTGTATATGCGAACATGCACATAGCACCCCCTGCTGATCGCCCTTCTCCTGCTCCCCCAGCCCCTTGCAGATTGGAATTCTACCAGCTTGCAAGAGAAAACACATTATTTCCTGCATCTTCCTCCTTAAAATGAGGAAATCTCGGTTTTTCTCCTTAAAATGAGAAAATCCAGGTTTTACCACATTTTTCCATTGCAAATTGGAAACCTGGATCCCTGTTGATTAGCAATGTTCCTCAGCAGAGCTAAATAGCAGTTAATATAATGTGAACTCAGCTATGCTGCTTCCAGCTCAGGAGTTAGCATGCACAGAGCTAGCTTAGGTGACTTTGCAGAAAGTCTACATGGCAAAAGGCAGCACTGTGAAGAGACAAGGCACTTGTGGTTCTCCACAGTTGGTGGGTCCAGCAATGCTGGGTAACCTCACCTAATTTTTTGTGTGGTAAACTCTAATGTGTTTTCTTCACCCTGCTCTTACAATGAAATAACTAATTCATGTTAGTTGTCCTATGGTATAAACAGACTTTTGGAAGTGAAAGCACAGCCTTAGAATTCTGATCCCCTGATCTACCTCAGAAGTGAGAAAGAGACTCATTCTCAACTGATGTATTTTAAAATAGTAACAATACTTTGTCTATCTGTACTTTTCATCTGATGATTTGAAAGCTCATTACAAAAGATTGGCATTACTCCCCCCATTCTTCAGACAGAAAAGTGAATCATGGAGAAATGAGTCTGCAGACCCAGGCAGTACATTCTTTCCCTCACTGCCCCCTTGCAGAGAGGACTCAGCTTGTAAACTCTTTGCCTGTATAGTGCCTGGCATAATGGGGTTTCATTTTTAGTTGGCCCTTAGACACTATTAATTATCATGTTGACTGTGGCAATTAAGAGAATTAGTGATGCGCACAAGAGGCAGCTTACGTGTGAGACCAGTGGCAGATGTAGGAGTAGAACCCAGGTCTCTGCACTAATGATTTAATAACCTGCAGCTTTAAGATGTGCACAAACTTTTAATAGCCCTCTGATAATTATTTTGTTACAGTTCTTTACCTGAGTCATGGGTTTGAATTCACTGTTATGTCCAGCACCAATAAGGTAATGAGCTTTAATTCCCACTTCTTCAAATTTTGCATTGTCCTTGATCCACTGAAAAAGGGCATACGCGCTTTGTCGAGTTTTTGTGAAGATAATTCCTCTTGCTTCATCTGTTTTTGTGAACTCTTCCATTAAAGTGTTTCGCAACTTTGTTAGCTTTTCGTTCTCATATTCTGGCTTGCCAGCAATTGTTTTCAGCTGTTTCCTTTTTTCTTTAAATACAGTAGATATTAATCAACAAAACATCTTGTAAATAAAAGCAGAGTGATCAGTAACTTTTCATATACTTCTCCCCTCATAGTGGCTAATTTTTCCACATAAGGAACTGTGGCACACCAGTTTACTCTTTAATTACTTTGTGTTAGTTAAAAAATGTTAGCAACAAATAAAAAAAAATCACCCAAAAGAACTACACTTTATGGTGAAAATAAGCAAGAAAGCTACTTAGATAAAATAGGACTAATTAGATTTTCTATACAAGAATGCAAACACTACCATCATCATTTTAATATCTCCAGTATAACCAGTATTTCATACTCATATTATTTAGAAAGAAGCTTGAGAATAGCTCTCACATTCTAACACTAAAAATCTCCTATTTAAGAAACAGTAGCATTTAACACAGGTGTATATTTATGGGCTGGTGACTTTGGGAAGACTGAGTCCATGCTTATCAGAATGCTCGTATAAGAGAATTTCTATGTTATGAAAGAGGCTCCATTGTTTAAAAATAAGTAAATAAATAACTCTTCAGTTCCTTATGAAGTAAAACACTGTATGGAACAAAGTTGCAGTTGCATGGCCTTCTATAAATATGCTTTCTGCAATACCCTGCCTTTGCAAATACAATTACTACTTTACACAACAGTATTAATAAAAAGATCTATCTACAGACATTATTTCAGATATGCCTCTGTTGAGAACATCAACTTTTAACATTATGTGAACTACTCAACATGAAAATATTTCTGCAGTAAAGGATTATGTATTTTGACCTGGACATACTGCCTAATGCTGATACGTCATTTAATGAAGTGGTTCTCAACCTCATGTCATCTGGCTTGTGGGGCTCTCCAAAAGTCTGGAAAGTGAGTCTGGCAGTGAGGGAGCAGTGGCAATGAATGCTGCCACTGCTCCTTTGCTTTCAAATTTCCAAGGCCTGTAGCCAGATGACGTGGTATGAGGGACAAGGGCAGTGGACCTGATTCTGTATGCATGGGGCTACAGCCAGGGCAGCAGGCCCAATCAAGTCACGGGGGCAATCTGGTGTGTAGGGCTGGGGCCACATAGTGGGATGGCCCATGGACAGATCCTGTGCAGTACCTCCAGCTTGCAGACCAATCTTGCACCACTCATCCAGCCCACAGCCCAGGAAGGTTGGGCACCACTGCTTTCTTTAATGTATTGTACACAGCATATTGTTAAACACAGATACTTTAGAAATGACCACTATATATCAAGGTACCCAGGCAAATCAGGAGTTTGTGTCAGCACTTGTCATGTATTACATACCACAGGTTTCATGCTTACCATAAAACAAATTTAACAGAAATGTATCAGTTGCATCCTGTTTTGGTGCTACTGGCTCATCCTCCTCCTCCTCCTCCTCATCCCTTATTTTTGCTTTCTTGCTTTTCTCCTCTTTATAGAAGTTATTGAGGTGGTTGTATGCATCGATCATTCGGATCGTGTCATTAATTTGTAAGGCATCACTGTATTTCTTCAAATGTTCTGCACAAACACGTTCTTTGCGTTTCTCTTCTTTTGCAGCTAAAAACAACAACATATAGATCACATACATAATATACACACACACCATTGTTTTTCAGTAAACAATCCTCAATATCCATAGCTATGATATTCATAGATTATATTAAAGCATTTTTTTTAATTTACCTCTTTTCTCTTCTTTAACTACCCACTGTTCATAAGGCTGAGTTCCAAACTCAGAAGTTGCACTGAGTTGACAATAGGTATGAATCTCTTGCATGATCGCTATAATTTTTTCTTTAAAAGGGTCCTAAAAGCAAATTATTAAAAAGTCATAACACTTATAAATATCATGAAAATAGCAAAATAAAATGACCTTTTCAACTGAATATTATAAACTGTAAATTCTTAAAAACGTAACATTTTGATTTATAAAAAGCAATTGATGTTGCTCAAAATACTTCCCTATCTAAGCACTAACACTAAGGAAATGAAATGTAGTACATCATGACAATTTGTCCATAGCCTACACTATTAGCAAATTTAAAGTAATAACATATTTCATCACAGCACAATCTTAACCAAGACCCAAAATTCTTGCTAAATAGAAATACAAGAAACAACCTTTTGAAGAGATGTTAAAAGATTTCCATTTAACTTGACCTTCCTTGACTCTATCCATGTTAAGAAATACAGCATATCAGTAACATAGACATTTTCCCTTATATTCATTAATATATTTTCTTCTTCTACAAAAGAGTTAGCTTATCATTAGATGGGCAGAAATATCTTGGGGCCTTTTGGGGAATTTATGGCGTTCATTAAGCTATACTATCCAAAGCTGCCTGGTGGACCATTATCAGCCTGCAAGGCAACAGCATCAACCTTAAAGCCTTAACTACAGGGATTATATCTTTAAAGATCAATAATGACATCTTCTTAAGTCTCTATGCTGTGCCTAGTTTCTTGTGATCAGACCTGAGAAAGAATGTCTTGCATTTGAAAGCTTGTCTAACTATTCTAATAAAAGATACCACCCCAAGAAAATTTTGCCTCTCTTTAAAGAGCAATGCATTTTGCTGCTAAAGCTTTACAAAATATACATACCTTTCTTTTATCATCTGCAATCACAAACTTCTTAAATGGTTCCTTCACTTGATCAGTCAGCTGGGAGGCATGTTCTTCAACAGTCATTATTCTACAAGCATCAAGATTTGCACATATCTGGATAAGAGGGAGATTTTTTTAATCTTTAAATATTCTGTGAGTTATATGACATACAAGTTCAATACATGCACATTCTTAACTTAAATAGTGTGTTTCAAAATACCTGGTTTTAACTTAAGTTCAGCCTGAAAAGGCAGCATGTAATTATTGTACAGTAATGGAAAATGTCATGACTTTTTGAAAGGCATCTCAGACAAAACTAATCAAACTAATTTCTAGGCCTTTCAAATGTTAGGCCTGTACCCAGGAAAGACAAAAGCAAACAAATATGAATATGCAATGTAAGATGCATACTGGGAAAGGAAAGATTTAAATGTGAAAATCTGAGGCATAAAAAAGAATATTTAGATAAGATAGAATAGTAAAATAAAATAAAATTGAGGAATTATAGAAATTAGAACTGGACATAGAAGTGCAAAAATAACTGGAAATGTCTTTGAGAACAGAAGAGAGATACTAACTCAGGAGCTTATTCAAATTACTGATTTGTCCTCGGTTAACAGTTCTACATATTAGAAACAAATACTTTTGATTGATCACTGTTCTCTCTTAAATGAATTACACCTGTTGAATAGGAAGTGTATAGCTGCTTTATCCTATGCAACTCATTAGCAGCTCCCCAAAAATGCATGCAATAAACACTGTGTACTTGGAAATATTCTACTATTTCTAGTAGAATCTTCTGTTTCTAGAATTAAAAATACCTGCAAATAAAGTGTTGCTCCTTTGTGAAAACTGGTTATGCCTACTCTTAATCTGATAATTCATGCATTCAGTATGCCTTTCAATTGAAGTCATTTCATCTGTGTACTTGATCCTGCAATCCTAGACTAGAGTTAGTCCCTACTTATATAAATACTTCAGTGGAAGAATTTGCTAATGAGCTTATAAAATCAAATGGTATGTACAGACCAACAACTGGATGATACTTTTAAGGCCCAATACTGACTTCAATAGTTTTGCTTTGTTATTATCGACTTTAAGGGGTATTTACTTTCAGAATATGTTCTACAGCTTTTGCTTGGTTTTTTGCACCTCCCACACCGGGTGAAGCAGTCAGTCCCAGGATCTGAGGCTGTTGAATCACTTGTTTATTTTCTTTTTTTAGTTTCTTATTTTTCATCTTGTCTTTTAAATAACTTCGCATTATATTGTTGTAGACACCTTCCTTCTGGGTGTGATGACATTCATCAATAATGATAAGAGAAAAAGCTGAAAAACATAACCAGTATAAAACAGTTACTTCTCCTTTAAACATAGTACATGAATAAGTCAATCCTCTACGGGGCAAGGATACTAAGCCTTTATTAGTTTCTCTCAACTCTAACATATATGGGCTTTAACAGAAAATAAATCTTATGCAACTATATTTATATGTATCACAGTAAACATTGAAATCTTTGTTTGAAACAACATTTTTAAAGCACAGAGTATTTTTTAACTTACATAGAAAGTGTCAAAACTTTTGCAAAAATTACATGAGAAAGATCTGAGCCCCAGGAACATGCTTAACCATTAGGGAGAATCTGCCACAGTTCGATTCAGCCATACATTCTTCTATGAACAGATCCACAACACAAATTGTATTTTATTATTATTTCTTCACAGGAACACCCATGACTTGTTAGGAGCATTCCAGACATTCCAAAAGAGACAGCATTGCCCAGAAAGCTCACAGCATAAAGTAGATGGGGTAGTCTTAAGTACAACAGTTAATTTAAAAATAAAAAGAAGCTATTTTGTATGCATAGAAAGTAATTTTTAGAAGAGAACAAAGGCTATTGGTAAGAACAGAAAAACAATGAGAACACAGGCCATGTAATCATGAAGGGTGATTTAGATATTGTTTGCTTTTCTTTTTTTTCCGGTCAGATGTTCATTTAAATGCAACAACAAGAAGTCCACAGTACTGCAGTTGGAAAGAAACCCTGTCAGGGATGCTTAATTTTGTTTTCAATTACAAATTATAAGACATAAAATGGTTCCCTGTACTATTTTCATAGGCAGGTAAGAGTAAAAATTAAGAGGCTATGAGTAATGGTAAGGAGCTGGGTAGGAGCACTGGAAACTAAACAAAAGGCATTTTATTTGGGGTCTCCAACAGCACATCTAGGAAATGCTATATATCACTGAAAAAATATGACTTCGGGGTAAAAGCTATATTAGTCACTATTTTGCCCAGCATCCCTCTCAGAACAAAACAGCTAAGATTTGTGTGAGCTGGGTTCTAAACCTTCTTTGCTTCATCCAATCTATTCATTTTCACAAACCCACTGAAGGGAAAGAACTGCAGAGAAGCTAGCAATAAATACATAAATAAGTTTCTGGTGATCACGCATATGGTGAAAGGGCCTATTTTGGGCTTCAGTTTGCAGAATTAAGGGTTAGAAAAAAATTATTATGAAAGAATAAGCACTGAATCCTGCCCTAGCATTTTTACCCTGTTATTTTCCAGAGTAACCACTCTAAGTGAAAACTTGAGACAGAAAAACTCACCTGATAAATGGATACCTTCTTCATCTTCCTTAGCTGCATTTGACATTGAATTCTGAAGGATCTGAGCAGTACTTATAATGACATCATTTTTCCTGACAACTTCAGGGAATGAAATCTTCATCTGAGAATCACCACTTAATCTAGTAACTTGATAGCAATGCTTCAGGAATGGATAGAACTCCTTTCGGAAGTGCTGTTCCACTAATGGTACCTGAACAGAAGTTTGTAAAGAAGAGTTTTAACTGAAGAGCATTCACAGAAGGCATTCTATTGTGCACACAGTTCTGAATGAGACAACTTTTGATAAAACAACTTCCTTCCAAGGCTACAGAATTTCCCTCTTCATTTTGGCTCTTTTGCATTTTTTTCAAGAAGAAGAATATGTTCTGGATTTATATAATTTTGTTTCACACTGGTAGATATTTTTAAGATGGGGCCTTGTATTGTTCTTTTGTGTCTATTTAAAAATTCTAATAGCAAAAGAATTTTTACTATACTTTAATATTTCAATTTAAAAAACTTAATTTATACATTTCCTTGCAGTACTGAGCTGTTTTAAGGGAACTAACCAGAAAAACATGACTAAAGCAGATCCAAGGAGGTGATCCTTCCCCTCTATGTAACACTGGTCAGGCTGCAGTTGGAGTACTGTGTCCAGTTCTGGGTGCCGCACTTTAGGAGGGATGTGGCCAGCATTGAGAGGGTTCAGAGGAGGGCCACTCACATGGTCAGGGGGTAGCAGGCCAGAGGCTGGGCAAGGAGAGGCTACGGGACCTGAACCTGTTCAGCATCTACAAGAGAAGGCTGAGAGGGGATATGGTGGCCATCTGTAAACTTACTGGGGGGCCCAGCGGGGAGTGGGAGAGGCCCCGTTCCCCCGAGCATTACCCGGAGTAACTAGGAATAATGGCCACAAGTTAATTGAGAGTAGGTTCAGGCTAGACATCAGGGGGCACTACTTCACAGTCAGGGTGGCCAGGATCTGGAACCAACTTTGAAGGGAAGTGTTGCTCACTTCTACCTTGGGGGTCTTCAAAAGGAGGCTAGATAATCACCTAGCTGGGATCATATGATCCCAGCATTCATTCCTGCCCGTGGCAGGGGGTCTGACTTGATGATCTGCTCTGGTCCCTTCTGACCCTAACACCCTAACAACTGAGAAGGATGTTAATAGACTCAAAAGGGTCCAGAGGAGGGCCACTCATATGGTTAGGGGCTTATAGGACAAGCCCTATGAGGAGAGACTGAGGGACCTGGACCTCTTCAGCCTCTGCAAGAGAAGGCTGAGAGGTGACCTTGTGGCCGCCTACACATTCATTAGTGGGGCACAGTAAGGGATCAGAGATGGTCTGTTCACTAGGGCGCCTCTTGGGTTAACAAAGAACAATGGTCACAAACTGACAAAGAGCAGATTTAGGTTAGATATCAGGAAAAACTTCATGGTAAGGGTGGCCAAAATTTGGAATGGGCTTCCAAGGGAGGTGGTGCTGTCCCTTACCTTGGAGGTCTTTAAGAGAAGGCTGGACAGGCATCTGGCTGGGGTCATCTGACCCCAGCACTCTTTCCTGCCTAGGCAGGGGGTCAGACTCGATGGTCTGTTGATGTCCCTTCCAATCCTAGCATGTATGAATCTAAAAATTTCTTACAAAGAAAAGTGGGACTCATTAGGTGGCTCTCATTAACACACCCATATGTACAAGTAGCCTAATGATGAAAAGTAAATTTAGACTTTTCTAAATAATATTTTCAGTTTTAATTATGCAAATTACTACTCATGACACAAGCAATTGATAACTTTTTTCTATAGAAAATGAGCTAGGTAGATTAGGCTTTCAGCAGTACTGGTGTAAAGTGAGGTTCTTTGGATTTATACCAGTATGTAGACGGGTTTTTCGTATCTACAGCCTATATTATTGTTATACCAATTTGCAATAATTTCAGATGTCCAATATAACATTACAAATGGCTAATACTGCTTTTATGGCACATGATACCTTATTGACTAGTACTATAACTTTTCCACACTCTGATTTTCTTCTCTTCTTATCCAGGTGATCTTTGGTAATGTAAACAGCCACTCTAGTTTTACCACTGCCTGTAGGGAGACATATTATAATATTCTCTCCGTTCAGTGCTGGTTTTGCAACCTCCATCTGGTAATCTCGGAGGACCAGCTCTGGTTCCGGGGAAGCTCTACTATCTGCATCATCTTCATCTAAAAATAAAAATCAAATAGAGAAAATTACATGAAAATGATATAAATTACAAGTGAGGTCATGTAAACCAATGTGAATTTAACTATATTATATGTTTTCAGAGTGAAATAAAGGCCTTTCTCTATAACTTTTCCTGATTCAAAAAAATAATTTTCCTTTAGCTAGCAGGAAGTGTTCTACAAATATCTGGACAGAGTGAAAAGTTGAATTTTGAAGAAAATACATATATTCAGACAAGAAACTGTGTTGAAAAGCAGACCAGGCAGAATTGTTTACAATATAATATAAGCAGGAAACAAGTAATAAATATATAGCCAGGTACCGTATTAATCTTTGCATGAGATTTACCGTCAAACTGTTCAAAATAATTTGAGTAGTGGAAGTTCCACATGCAGTGAACTGGTAGAAGCCTGGATGGATTTTAAAGGAAATGTGCTGTGCATTGCCACAGAGATGACTCTGTCTTAAGTGAAGCTTGTGGTGCATCTATACCTTTGAGACTACCACCAAACGTAGTGTGGATAGAGGGGATATTAGCCACAGACATTACTTCTGGAAGCAATCTGTATCTTCAGGTAAGGTATATCTAATAAAACTCATACCAGATTAATAAAAGCAGTGTTAATTATAATATGAGGCATTTATGTATATCCTGATCCAACATCCACTGTCCCAGTGACTTCATTGAGTACTGGATCAGACCATCATGTTTGATACATTCAGTGTGTTATACAAACATCAATCACTCAGGATATATCTTGACTCAGATAAAAGCTGGTTTTGCTTCAAAAGTAATAGGATTTTGAAACAAGTCTATGGCTCATCTTGGCTACTGAACACGTGCAAAAGACAACTTGCTAGAATTTTAAAACATGTTGGCTGTAATATATTTTAAAAGATAAGAATTTCATATGGTGTATCTCATCAGTGAATTACTAATTGGATACTAATGCAATAAAGTGGTAACAGTTTGATATTTTTAAAAGATAATTGTTTTAAAAGGTGGGGTTAGGAAAAAAAGATGCAAAGCAAGGATAACGAGCATCTGTATGTAAATCCAAAGCATCAATTTTTATAAGCCTTCAAGGAAATAGGTAACTGGATGAAAAAGAAATAACATAAAATATTTAAAAGACTTGATATCAGTGCAAATACTCTGATGTTTATCAAAACGAAGAAAAAGATACAGAGGAGAGCAAGTTAAATATTTGATCAACCTGGTAAGTTAGTTGGGAGTTTCAAAAACTGAAATTAAGCGCAACAGATGGATGATATAGTACTAGCCTGAATATGATTTATCTGTGGGATTTAGCCAGGCAGAAAGCAAACATATGCCCTTGCTCAAACGAAAGTAGTAGTAATCAGATGACTACCACCAAGCACTTTCTGGTGTGAATTTTCCTGTGTTCTGATAGTATTGCACTCAAGCTAAAAGATAAAACAAAAAAACCCACTTAGGATTGAAACCTGAATGTTTCCATCAGCAATCTTTTCTCATGGTTCATTAATTTCTGTTGTTAGTTTAGTTTTATTTAATGGAATCATAGATACGAGAAACAGGACACTTCTTTGTGTATAATGTATCAGTGATGATAAAAATTCTGTGGTTCATTTTCTATTGATATAATAAGATAGCAGAAGCAGGGATTTTTTGTTTTACTTTTGTCCAGTGTCTTTATCTTCAGTATGTAAATGCTGAGAATCGATTATACAAACAGTTCTATAAAAGTATGGATGACATGAAAATAATTCTTAAATTTACTGACATACTGTTGTACTGAAATCCATCCTGGCTTTTTAAATGCCATATGTTAATTCAAAGTCCTAATCCTTTTCTCAGCGACTGCATGCTATGAGACTAGCATTGAACCCATAATGTCATTTAGCAGTAGCTTTAACATATCTTGACATAGTCCAAACAGTAAACTGAAAAAAAACCTTGTGCTATGAAAAACGTTGTAACTATATTTGTTTGCAAAAAACAAGCTTGTTCCAGCTCTGAGTTGCACATACTCCCCGTCCTTTTGTGTATTTTAAGTTAAAAAAGGAGTGGTTTAGCCTTGTAGCATATAGGACATAAGACTTTTCAAAGTGAACACCTCAAATTACATCTGTACAGTCAGTATGGTACAATCTACCATGAAAGCCGATACAGTTTACCAGTAGTCTACCATAACCAAGTATAACACAGTCCAGATTAGCTGAAGTATGGGAGCAACTGAATCTTCTTTTCTGATTGATATACTATAAAATTTCCATCACTCTTTAATTAGTAGTCTCTTAAACAGTGTCTGTGCAAGAGATGCCCCCAATGCTGCAGCTGCTCGATACTTTGAAATATCAGGCCTTAAGTAAGTTTGGAGTACAGGTGCCACTGACTTTTGCTGAAGCATTTGGTCCTGCAGTCACTCAAGGGCCACTGAAATCTATTTCTTACCCCTTAGATGCCCTCAAATTAGAGCCAATCAAAGAGCTAATAACAAATTTGTTCTCTTACCAACTCAGGAACAAAGCACAACCTGACTTTCCTTTATGGGTTCATTTTGCTCTTAGTGAAGCTAGAGCAAAGTTAGGTGCTGAAATATTTTGCAGCTGGATGCCACTGTAGTTACTAAACATTTATATTATATTCCAGAGACCCACAAGATCCCATTGCATTATGTGAAAATACGGCCAACCCAGGCCACACAAGCTTAGGTCCAGATCCCAAAGTTGTAATTTATGCACCTAAATTCCATTATGGAAAATTGGAGCACCAGCAAGGCTGCTCTAAATTCGGCTACTTACAAGCTGTGGTGGATGATTACCTAGTGTGGCTATGCACATTATGCCCTAGCCCTGGAACACTTTCTTCCTTCTTATATCAGGATCTGTCCAGGTTTTTTGTTTTTGCTTTTGTTCAGTGAAAAATTGGCGTTATCTTCAATATGTAATGTAAATGCTGAGAATCAATTATATAAACTGTTCTATAAAAATATGGATACCATATTTTTATACAATACTGTCTTCCACCAATATGGGGCAAACAGTATAGAACCAGCTAAGTTACTTTTGCACCATCAATTGATGTGTACTCCTTTGGATCCATTTACCAGCCTCTCAGTGCAGTTTTAACTGCAAAGCAGCCAGAATAAGGTCCAGGACTGACCTGCACATGAATCAGAAGAACCATGGTGGGAAACTACAGATAAACACTTTTCCTGATAATATGAAAACTTTGAGTCCTGTACAATACAGATGAAAAAGTGATAATAGGATGATAGACAGTAATGAAACACTGGAACTTTCATACTGTATCAGTTGCAGGCCTCATAGGAGATGGGGTTTAGTATATTCCACCCATGTGAATCTGTCAATACACTCCAGAGTCAGAAGCTCACCTGAAAGGATGTCTAGACTCATTTCCACTGTCTCTTAGACCTACTGAAGACCAAGAGCTCATGGGTAAGTGTTGGAGATGAGTATGGGGCAACTTCAAGTGTGAGCTTCCAGTTGGGGAACATGGCAATGGACTTAGGGATTAGTACATGCTCAGCCACATTCTCTCTAAAACCTACTGCTGGTGTGGTATAGACAAGTCCCTTGTTGAACATCTTAAGCACTCAGGAGGTAGGGAGGCTGTGCAATGAGCCAGGCTGGGGCTTCTCATATCCTGATGCAGCTGCTTGCAGCCTCCCGGCTACCTGCGACAGCTGGACCAGGACCTTGGTTCAGCCGCCTGCAGCCTCCCCACTTGGGGATGACCTGAAACCATGGTTTAATAACCTTGATAAAGTGTAATAATATGTGGATTAATGGCTTCCCTGGGCTTAATCATGGTAATTAAGCTGCAGTTTTAGGCAATTTGCAGGGATGGGTGGGACTGCCAGGTCCCCTTAGCCAATTAGAGGCATGGGGGGCTGCACTCAGCCCATGAAAATGGCGGCTAGCCCCGGGATCTGGCTGTGAAATCAGCCAGCTCCTCCTCAAATTCAGTAGACCCCTAGCTATGAAATCTGTAAATGACACCAAGCTGGGACAGGCTGCAAGCAATCTGGACAACAGTATTCAAAATGAGCGCAATTAACTAGAGGTGTCCACAGTCAACAAGATGATATTCAATAAAGGGAAATGCAAAGTGTTGTACTTAGGAAGAGGAAATCAAGTATACAACTACAAAATGCAGAATGGCCAACCAAAGATCAGAACTGCAGGAAACAGTCTGGGGATTGTAACAG
This sequence comes from Gavialis gangeticus, assembly GCF_001723915.1. NCBI lineage: Eukaryota > Metazoa > Chordata > Crocodylia > Gavialidae > Gavialis > Gavialis gangeticus. Next base: position 45,801,596 of record NW_017729031.1, read on the forward strand.
ATTACAAACTAAATGTGATTCAGTGATGTGACGCTCTTCAAACCCCCTCCCCCCCCAAAAAAAGCAAAATTTAATTTGGAATGAATTAATGTGTGAGTCTTTTATGTAAAACATAGGAAGCACTGGTGAGGTCTCAAATAGAATACTGTGCACCCCAGAAGGACAAATGGGATAGAGTCCAGAGGAATGTAACAAGAATGATAAATTATTTAGAAAACCTTATTTATGAGGTAAGATTGAAGGAATGGAGTTTGTTTATTCTAGAAAAGAGAAAGAAGAAGACATAAGTCTTCCAGCACAGAAAAGGTTGGTCACTTCTAATACACAATTATTCACTATGTCCACTGGGGGAGGGACAAAAAGAAATTAGTTTAATTTGCAACGAAGAATTAATTGAGATATTAAGAAAACATCTTTCTAAATATAAGGGTACAGAAACAGGCTATCTGGGAATGGTAAAATTTCCTTCTCAGGAAGCTTTTAAAAACTTGTTAGACAAAAACCTCTCAGGGGTGAGCTAGATGTACTTGAACCTGCCTCAGTGGAGGGGATTTGAGTAGACAGTAGGTTTCTTTTGCCCTTACATTTCAATATTTCTTCCTGTATTACTATTTAGTTCCTTGCCGGGGTCATTTGGCCCCAGTATTCTTTCCTGCCCATGGCAGGGGGTCAGACTTGATGATCTGCTCAGGTCCCTTCCAACCCTACTAACTATGAGACTATGAAAATAAGGTGGTGGCTTTTTAAGCAACTAAGAAAAAAAAGTGGGAAGGACTCTTATTTTCAACATAAATTAAAGGCTAACAGTTAACATTTACCTACTACACTATTTGCAAATAAAATCAAAAAGTAACAATCATATTGTATCTACTAAAAGACTGAAACACTATAGCAAAAATCTTTGTTATGACTTAATTCATTTCACTGTTAAGCACTCCCTCTGCTGGAAGACAGCGATATGGCAGTTATTTTTTTAAAAAACTCTACTTTGGTGGCTAAAAGGGCACTGATCTTTTCTGAAAATCTAGTTCATAGGACCTAATTCTAGACTGTCTACATCAGTACTAGTAAGTACAAAAGCAGGCACAAAAATGATCAAATCAAACTGTTAGGCTAGGGAAAGACATTACGTATAAGTATCAGAAACTGGTTTAAACCTGGAACAGAACAGATGTTCAGTGCACATATACCAGTTTGAAAATGGCTGAAATTGGTCTGAGATAAACCTGGCTGAATATAGTATCAGGCTTAACTGATTTGGGTCAAACTGGTTTATGTAATGTCTGTCCCAGACCCCTTGCTAGTTTAAGTTAAACCAGACACCCCAGCATCCTGGCATGCTCTCAGGGCTTGGCGGGGCTCTCTGTTCCACAACAGAGCTGGCCCCTCCCCTCTGCTCCCTGGCTGCAGCTCCAACACAGACTTGCAGGCTGCTCACCCCCTACCCCTGACCACTCCCTGTTAAAAAGGAATTCCCCCCTCCCCTCTGCCTTATGGAGAGGTATCCGTATATTAGCTAGCATACCACATGCTGGCTAGGGTCCCTGCTGTGACAAAGGCAGAATCAACAGGTAGCTGGTAATGTCCCTCTGTTGTTTTCTTAATGGGGTGATAAACACTGAGTTAGAGATGATAAAATCTTGTTATCAATTCTCTGCTGGGCTAATCAGAGTGTGCTGCCCAGCCTGGACACGCCCCCCCCCCCC
>NW_017729031.1:45803670-45811439 GCF_001723915.1 Gavialis gangeticus
GCATGTGCCTGCACTTCTGGAATGAAAAGGGAATGTCTATTCACCTCCAAATTGGTTCAAGCTCTGCAGGTTAGACTAACCTGCAAAGATTGAATCAATCCAAGCTGAGGCTTTTTGAATGCCTGTCTCTAGCCATAGGATTTAAATCAGTCCACACAGGAAAGACTATGGAAAATCTGACTTGTAGCACCTAGAAGGTTTTCAATTAATAAGCCCACATGCTGAGAATTGCTGCAGTCAACAAACAATCCACAAAATGAAATGGTCATTATAAACAAAAGATTCTATTTTAAAATGAGATTTAGCATTTCCTGGGAAAAGGAAAGTTACAATACTAGCTACTGGTAAGGATTTCTTAGGGTGATATATTTTATTGGACCAACTGTGTAGTAGCAGACAAGCTTTCAAAATTGGAGTGGAGTGACCATATCTTAAGTGGAGATGTGGTCAACATGCCTTAGGCAGTAAAAACAGAATTGTATCTTGCTCTCTTTTTAGCAAGTTTTAGGGCCCTTGAAGGCTACTTAACAATAACTAGGCCTCTTCTTGTCCACAAAACAAAATAAATATAAAGATGAAGTGGAAACTCAACTCTTGATCTTATGGGTAGTTCAGTCTCCAGTCTTGATCTCTCTTCCATATTAAAACCACTACTAGGAATGCAATCACTGATGTTATTTTATGCTGTGAACACCTGGTTATAGTGACCTGGAAGGAGACTCTCAACCATTCCATACTGGCCTTCAAGGCGGCCAAATCAGTGACTGTACAAAAAAAGCTTTATATCCCAGGTACAGACAATATCTGTTCCTCTTTCCATCTACAGCCTGTGGATTTTCTGGCATAGCTTTAAGAGCAATACATCTGTCAAAATGTAGCCAAAAATTAGGAACATACTTTATATAAATATCTAACTGCTATGCTGTATTAAAAATGCAGAACATCCTTTCTAATGATGGAGTAAAATTTATCAATTACACTACTTTTTCAGAGATTTTTCAAGACAACCTACTAAATATAATATTAGTGGAAATCCATCTCTGAATATTAAGTTGACTTTTTCTCATTTTCACTTTCCATGTAAAAAGACAGTAAGGAGGTCAAATTAAAATGCCAAGCATCTATTCTACATGTACCCCTATCAACAATTTTTTTTTTACTGAAAGACATGCAGGCAGCAGAGAACATGGTATGGATTCACAAAGTGTTTGTAGATAATTATCCCAATTGCAAATGAGAGTATTCATTATAAAGTCCTCACTTAATAGTATCCATTAAAAGAGAAATGAAAGTATAAAGTAATCATTTTCCAAAATGAATTTGGATTTTTAAAGGTTGGAAGTATAACACTCTCTTTAAAAATTGCTCATTTTCATAAATTATTTTAAGAAGGAAAAAGGCAAATCTAAAGATAATGAAGCTGATATGCCAACAGCTTTTTTAATCGGTTTTGACAACTGTCTTTCTGACCACTGCCCATTGTAATTCTCCACTGCATTGTGCTGCACCATAGTTACACGCACTTTACACAGCAACAAGTATCTACAGATGATGCAAGGTGACAATGACTGACCCCTATACTTCATCTCTTCTCCAATTAAAAAACATTATGACAGGATGTCACCTGGGCCACAAAAGTATGCTGATTGGGCCACATGCAGCCCACAGGCTGAGAACCACCATGTTAGACAAAAAGGCAGCTATTTAGTATTATACGTTGATGGGTTGGAATTTTCAAAGCCAACTCCTACTCAGCCTTGCTCATTTGAGTTGATCACTGGGAATATCTTATCTCAGCAAGGCAGGCAGGATTTAATTTGATTACTATCTTTACTTGGGCTCCATCTAAATCTGTAGCAGATGTAAAGGGCTCCTTAATTAGGCATCCTTTTGAATCATCCGTGATTCAACCATGATAGTACATGATCCTGTGTGGATCACTGTGCCCTTGTTTTTGTAACAGGGAGCCAGGGGCTCCTGTTACTTGAAGAGAGAAGCTGCAGCAGGCATGACCTGATGTGGGTGGAAGACAGAGGATCCTGGACTAGCTGCAGGCGAGTAGGCAGCTAGAGACCCAGGGCTGCAAATTCCTATTGCAGGGCTAGCTGCCTAATAGTAGGACAATAGGGCAGTGCTCTCGGTAGGATGCAAGGGTGCTACTATAGTTTGACCAGAAAAATAGCAGTAAGCTGCTCTGGAGGCTAAGGGGACACACCTGCTGCCGGTCAAGATGGCACCTAGTCAGAAGGGGAGGAGCCCAGGAGACATAAGCCAGGGCCCCTGAGGCAGAGGAGCAGTGCAACCCTGAACTCTTCAGGGACAGGAGCTCCTGCCAGCTCAGGCTGGTGGGGAGTTGGAGCTGTGGGCCATGACAGGTACTCCCAGGCCTGAGAGAGCCAGAGAGTGAAGAGGTATCTTGGCAGTGGTACGATGACTCAGAGGGGAAATCTGGAAGTTTTTCTTGAAAGCAGTGGCTTGCATTTTTATTTCAGTTTTATACTGGAGAACTGGAGATGGCTGTAGGGTGGAAAGGAAGCCACAGGAGTGCCTGAGGGGCATGCCAGATTTTGAGACCTGTCAGGGGCAAAGCCAGCTGGAGGACATCAGACTGGTCCATTTTTCCACCCTCCATCACCGCCATCTCTACATGTTTGTGAGCCGCACAATCCATCACGCCACCCTCACGTCCCATCTAGACACCAAGTGGCAGGACCTACTCGGTGAGGGCATGGCTGGGGCACCTCAGTGGCTGAGCCTATACTCCATCCTCATCCCACAAGCCCATGGGGACCTCAGCTGGTGGGTCCTCCATGGAGCGGTCACTATGGTATGTTTGCAGGCAGAGGGAGACCCTGGCACACATGACCTTTGAGTGCGCCAGAGCTGGAGGTGGAGGGGCTGCAGCCTACAACCTCCTTCTGAAGTTCTGGTTGAATTTCACCCCCCAATTCTTTGTTTTTGGTCACCCTGGGACCTCCTGGTCAACCTGCTCTTGACCCTGGCCAAGTGGGCCCTGTACTTGACCAGGAAGGAGGCTCTGGCTGGGAAGGTGCCCAGAGACTGCAGGGCCATTTTCCTCTCACTTGTCCAAGCACGTATCCAGGCAGAGCACCAGTGGGCAGCATCAACTGGCTCCTTGGATGCCTTTGAGGACCAGTGGGTGCAGCCCAGGGGGCTCTGCTTGGTGTCCCCCTTAGGCGCACTTATTTTCATGTTTTGACCCTTTGACCCACATGGCACTCCTATCCTGTTTTTTTTCATTAGTTGTCCTAAGAATTTAGCTGTTCCATTCATCCATTAGCCCCTGTAAAACAGGGCTATTAGTTAGCCAGGTGGGCCTTGCCCATGGTAACTGGATGGACAAGTAGACAGGGCAGAGGCATGAGACAGAAGCAGGCTGGGGCCAAGACAGCTGGAGCCTGAGCTCAGAGGGGGCAACTGAGATGGCCTGAGACCTACAAGAGACCGAGACTGAAAGGCCAGGGGAGAGCCCGTGGGCCTATATACCAGTCCCCAGCCAAAGTAACTTGTAGGCTTAAGACTTAGAAAGTCAAAACCTATACAGAGTGATATCTGAAGCACTGGCATGGTTGTAGGGGCAGGAAGCCATGAATAGTGCTTAAGGTAATGGGTGCCACCTAGGGCTTGAAGGACAAGACTAGGGATCAGCTGGGTATGGGAGGGATCTGCTGGCCAAACCAGGCTAGGGCTCACTCTGGGACCTGGGTACAGCCTTCCTTCTACAATAAAAATAACCCATCAAGACATGACAGAAGAGAGGAAAAGGGAGAGTATCCTAAGGAGCTGGAGTGGGGCAGAAGCCACATGGACCCCAGGGGTCTGGTCCTGCTACAGTTCCCACAAGCCATTCTGAAGTGGGCCACAAGATGGCTTATGGACCCTCTGATCTTGAAAGATTTTCCCATTGTCTGTTCATTATTAAGTCAGTCCAACTGCCAAGGTATGTATAAATTCTTCTTGCTGAATTTAAATGAAAGAGGCTGCAGAATTTGGTGCACAAGGGAGGTCAACAGGTCTTGGTATTACTGCTACTGCAAAGTCAGGGAAGTCTCCACTTCTCCAGAGTAGTGCTCCCCCTTTTCAGTTCTTGCTTTGTTAGCCTTAATAATAGCACACATGCAAGTTCACTGAAGTCCTTAGCATCATAGCAAAGAAATCCATAATATTTTATAGATCTTGCTTTCAACTACTTTTAATTCCTGAACTGTAATCAAGTCATGCAAAATGCTAATTATTAGAAATACCTGAAACTAGAGAAGTATTTTTGGGAAGTGTTTCCAATAAACTGTCTTCCCTGGACAGGATATCATTCACTTCATTGTTTTGCTTTTGCTCCTTTGCCGTTTCAGAAGACATTGAATTTTGAACTTCCATTTCCTCATTTGCAGTTGTTGGTTGCTTTGGCTCATCTTCTTTATGCTCTGTTTATAAAGCAGGAACAAGCATATTGCATTACAAAACTCACAATTTTCTTTATAAACACTGCCTATAAACAACGTCAACTAAAATAGCAAGTCTAATCTGCATGCAATTTACACATCCAACTCAGCACAGAGAGGTGAATATCTTTTTTCATGGTTAAGTGTTGATTCAAGATTCCTAATTTGGGATTTAGGTAACCTTTTCATTTTAGTATGATGGAAACTGTGCCCAATATGTCCATAACATTTAATACCACTGTTTCTTTTAGACTTGTCCTTTGCGGTATTTGTATTTTCAATATGATTACACTGCATGTAGATATACTGGTGTTTTCACCAGAACCGGCAAATCATTTTGACAAATACTAGTGTCCTGAAATGTTTGCACAGATAAAAACAAATACCCATAGTGTAGTGTCCCAACTCTTCAAATAAGGAGACTGTATCTGCTATGGCAGGAAAAAAACGAGAGAAGTGATAAAAAAACCAAAAGTTTTGTTACCAAATCAGTAACTTCTGAAATACCTTAAATCTTCTAAAATATTGCTTGGTCTGTTATAAAACATGGGATATATTTTTAGGAGCTGCTGCTTTCTTTTTTTTTTTTTTGTTGCAGAATCCCTTGGTCAGCAAATAAGAAAGGACAAACCCAGAACATTACAATTTATTCCACAGAAGTATAAAGTTAATAGTAGCTAAAACACTGAAGCTTTTTCAAGTTTTCTCAGTTTATATCAGGGTGTCAAAAATACAGCCCATGGGCCAGATACCATCCAGCCCCCACTGCAGCCTGTGGGTTGCAGTGACATGCAGGCAGCATGCAGGGTAGAGTGGGCACCACGTGTATCACAAACTTGGAGCAGCAGCTCTGGGACTGCATGCCACAGCCCTGCAGCAGCCAGACCACAGCCAGCCCCATCATGGGGCTAGATGAGTTTGATACCCCTGATTTATATGAACAGCTAAATCTAATCTATCTAATTGTTTGCTTATTGTATTCAACTTCTTCTGAGACCTCTGATGGTTCACAAAGATGATATGTTGAATTCTGTCCTTAAGAGATGCATTCATTGTTATCTGCTGGTATTAAGAGGCAGACATTTGTATGAGAAACTTGAAAATACTGTTTTGTATTTATCAAAAATAATCTTCAGAATCACTCTATAGGCAAAATTAAGTGGATTTTTAAAATACTGAATTGTGAAAAAAACTTAAAGGTGGGCTGCAAAGTTGGAAATTGTATTCTGATTTTGAAGTAATCCTTTTCCTGATGTTTAAAAATGTACTAAGATATTAGGTGCCTGACCCTGTAACTCTTGGGTGAGATCCACTGAAGTCCATTCAGCATAGGCGATGTGTAGAAGGAGCACGTAGCCCCCTGAAATTGACCGCTGCTGGCCAGGGAGTGGAGGGCAATGGCCGGTGCCCCCCTCCCAAGAATGTGGGGGTACTAAGGACCGCCCCCCCAGTTGGCAATCGGTCGCTGGTGCCTCCCCAGAATCAGGAGGCACCAGTCACCCATGCCATTCGGTGAAGAGTTCTATGCCTCAGTGCAGAACCTAAAAGCAGAGATGATAAGAAGTCATCATTTAAACTAGAAAAACAACATGATTACCTCCTGTATTTCCACTTAAATAATCTGCAAGGTCTGCATGGTCAGTTTCACGCAGGACAGACAAAAATTCAGAGAACCAATTTTTCTTCTGCACTATTGTACTCAGGAGCTCCCTTGCACCTTCTCTATTCCCACGAGTTTCAGTAACAGCCCGGATCTGATGAAAAAAAAAGTAAATGAACTGTAAAATGTATAGAATGAAAATCCTAAATGCAATATTAAAACTTTAAAACCATATTATTTATTCTAAAGGCCAAGCAGTAAAGGAAAAATATGTGCAGAACACTGGCTTTTTCTGGGCCCCCATTAGTGTACACAGCAGAAGGGATAAAAATATATAAGTAGCCGAGCCAGTAGTTTATAAATCAAGAAAGGCATACTGCATTTTGTTCATCATCCCAATGCAGCATTGTTCCTTATGAAACAAAACATTATATTGAAGACATTTTCCTCATCATTTACTGTTGTATAACATTTGTATGTCTCTGGTGCCTGGCACATGTCCATTTAATGGTGCAATGTGATCTATTTCCCAATCCCAGGAATCTCACCACCTGCCATGCCACATATGGATGGCAGGACACGTGATTCTGGGACTAGAAATCAGGCCCCAACTGCACCACTATTATTTGACAGTGCAGGGGGAACCCAGGATCTCCCTCCACTGGCAAGTTGGAAGTTAGGTATTCAGTGAAACTATTGGACAATTACACACATGCAGGGAGCCTGCTCCAACACACTGGAAATCCACCATGTCAGAGCAGACTCAGTTAATCGAGTCTGCTGGAGCATGTACATCGACGCACTCTGGCAGCCTCGGGCATCACATGTATCGGTGGTGCAGAATTTCTCTGTGCTGAGAAAATGGCACTGGTGCACTTTGAAATAAAACACGTTTGGTGTGCTTTAGTTCAAAGCACCCCACCACCATTTTCTCAGCATGGAGACATGCTGTGCCACTGATACACATGACGCACAGGCACTTTTAATTAGCTCAGCCTGGCAGCACGTCAGCAGCATGTGTAAAAATGCCTGTTAGGTCCTGGGCTGGAAGCCACAGCCAGTTGATTACTGTTGTTAGTCCCAGGACTGCACTGGAGCCAGACTGAGACTCTCTCAACCTGGGACCATCAGTTGATTGTGGGTCCCAACTCCTGGATCACACTGGAGCCAGCTAGAGACTTGGGTACAGTCCTGCGACTGGGGGAACTGTCAACCAAGCGCCACCATGCAGCTGGGACTGGGCTCCATGGCAGGAAACCGTCACATGTTCAACTTTTTTTTTTACTTTTTATAAATGCTGATTAGGGGTAAATGGGATAACAATACAACAAAACAGCAAAGGACAGCTCACACAGAGGGCCAGGTGCAGAAGAAAGAGCCTGGAGATAGGCCTCAAGGTCTGCCCGCACAGTCTAAAGGTCCACCTGCACATGTTCAATTTAAGGTGCGATGGAAATCAACCACAAAATTATTACACATATTACATGACATTACTTGCCTGAACATGTGGCTGAGTTACTATTTAAGATACGATTAACTGGTTACCATATTTAATCAAATAGAAGGTGACCCTGATTATAAAATGACCCTTCAATAATTGGATTCTATATATGGAATTATAGAATCTACATACATTGTATAGATTCTATATATATCGTTATATAATTCTCCAGGTATAGAATCTAATTATCAGAGGTTTGACTTGAATT
>NW_017729031.1:45811705-45818133 GCF_001723915.1 Gavialis gangeticus
GGGGGTGGGGGCGGGTAAGGTAGCCCTTTGCTCTCTGCTTCCTGCCAACTCTTTCCCCTTCCTCCTCTCCTTACTGTCAGACCCTGTTCTCCCTGAGCACGTGGAGGTAAGGAGCAAATTTGAAAACAATAACCTTAACATTAGACACAGCTGTAGTGGGTAATTTGTATATATTACCCATGCACTTAGTTTATCCAGAATTGATGCATGTTACCTTTTTTTTTAAACTACTGTAATTTTAGCACAGGTGCTCCATTAACACATTTTTGAGCAGCACTTCGGCACCTATTTATGTACAAACTATGCACGATATTAGTCCAAAAGCAAAGGCTTGTGATTTACCACATAGTTCATTGTGCTGGGCCCCTCCAGAGTAAAAGCATTTGATGACTGCACAGCTCAACACTGCTCAGCATGTGTGTGTACTTGTAGTGGGAGCCTTCTCTTAGGAAAGGAGAGCAGATTCATGGTAATGGTGAAGGGGTGAGCAAACAAGGAGGTGAGATAAGATGTGGCAGGTAGCTGCTCATTAGCTGTTAATTAGAAAGACTATCACCTGGGGGCCAAGGAGTAATTGTCCCCAGGTGATAATGGGGAGACAGAGATAAGGGCTTCTGAGAGGTGCCAGAGGAATGCAGCAGTGGTGACTGCAGTGACGCAGAGCCATGGGAGGAAGCCCTGCCTGGGAACAGCACCCTCTCAAGAGGACGGCAAAAGAGACAGATAGCACTGAGGAACCCTGGGATTGGACTTTGGGAATTGGGCAAGAAGAAGCCCAGGGGTGAGTTGCCCAGAAGTACTTCATTTGCCCTAGTGGACTGGCCAATTCTACTGGTGACTGGAGACTGCCCAACTCAGGCTTGGACAAGTTAAAGAGATGATGTACCTTTTCTGCCCCAAGGCGAGATCCATTGTGTTAAGGTGGGAGATGGATTTTCAGTTTATATTCTAACTGGTGGTTTGGGTTGCTGGAGGTCCCAATAGTGCGTGAGGGCATGCAGGTGTCCCACCAGGACGTGGAGTGCTTTTTGGCAAAAGAGCAGACTCACTGCCCAAAACAGAGTAGGACCAGGGGCCTGGGCAGCTAGCCCCATACTGGGAGGGAGGGAGCACCTATGAAGAAGCAGCTACTGGCTTAACTGATAAGTCATTAGGTTGCTTGCCGTTTACCTCTTTAAGCCCATAAGCCAGGGTTTTTCAATCTGTTTCAGTAAGTGCAACCCCGGCAGCCAGATGCAGAGCTGGGGGTGGGGGGAAGGATGGTGCCCAGGCAGATGCAGAGCAGAGGGGTGGGAGGGGTGGCAGTGGCCACATGCAGAGCAGCAGCAGCGCAGGGTGGTAGGTGGCGGTGGCTGCCATTATGTGCAATCTTCCCCCTCTCCCCTCCCTGTGTCTGGCTGACTGGATTGTGTCTGTGTGGCCCGCAGAGGGGTGCCAGTGCCCTCACCCCACCCTGCTCCTGGGTGGCGGTGGCTCAGGGTGGTGGGTGGCGGTGCTCCATTCCTACTTGCCTACCCACACATACCCCCTAGGGCCTTCCCACGTATCCCTGGGGGTACGCATACCACCCCCGTTGACAACCCCTGCCATAAGCTATGGATACTTCGTCCCACCCCGCCCCCCTAGCCTCACTCTTTCCTCCCTGCCTGCCCTGCTGCCTCCTGGTTCCTGCCTGGCTTTCCTTCCCCGCCTTCCCTGATGGACTGTGCCTTGCCCCACGTTAAACAATAAAGTAAGCTAGCCAGTTATCCCTGAGCTTTTCGATTAAACAATTAATTGTTTAACTGTTCACATTCCCAGGATGCTCCAAAAATGTATATGCAGACGGGTAACAGGGCAACCTGGAAGGCAGGGCCACACTAACCATATGCACCAGGCTGATATGCACCAGGCTGACAGAGTAGGCAACAGAGTAATTGAACTGTCTGGGTGAACTGTATGCAATGTTGTGGCTCATTATGACTTGAAAAAGAGTCAGCGGTGAAGAAGATTGCACTTAATAGGCTGCACTAACCTATTTTTGTGGTAGACTCTCATCAGTATATTGGCCCAGTGTGGGTAATGTATTTTATAGTCAGGCTCAGTGTTGGCTTCTTTTAATCTAGTTCACAGTTGGTTTCCACTGTTGAGCGCATGCTGCTTTTGACAGCAGTTTAATGAGAGACAATGTATTTAATGAGATTTCATAGTACGCAATTATAAGATGAAGGTCTTTTTTCCCCCACCACACCAACTGGGAGGGAAAAACACTCATTTTGTATTTGAGTAAATAAGGGAATTACATCTTAAGTATAAGATCTGCCAGGGGGTTCTGTAATGGTTACATCAGTTGCTTATATGAAAAAATGCATGCATATCAGCAAGCCAATGGCTTGTTCTTTTACAGAAAGTTAATGACAATGTTAATGTTGCTGTTCATGTCTTTTCCTGTTTCTTCTCCTGCACTTATGTTTTCAGCACTTGGTACATATCTCTTTCTCTCTCTCTCTGACAACATATCCTGTTACTTGGTACTCTTCTCCCCTGAAGATACTTCCCTGATGCTTTATATGTTTCCCCATGATCCCTAAGGCCAGTTTCTCTTCTCTTCTCCTCTTTTTATGTACTATGAACTTTCAGAGAGGCAGGTTGGAGCCTTGTTTGTAAAAAAAATGCATCACTATGCAACAAAGAATTGGCGTGTTTGAAGGAGTTACTGGGACCACTTTTGAGAGCTCTTGAACCAGTGTAGTAACACTCAAAGCCAGAATAGAAAAAGTAAATATTATATAATATAAAATAGATTTTTGCTAAATTTCTTTAGTTTTAATAACTTTAGGTAATTAGAAAAGACACTGATTTTTACAAGATAGGGTCTTTACAATGTACCTTTAATGCAGGGGAGGGCAATTATTTCAGGTGGAGGGTCGCTTACCCAGCTTTGGCAAGCTGCCGAGGCCACACGGGTAGCCTCGCCCCTTGGTCACCATCTTGGGACCAATGTCCCATGGCCAGCACCAGTGGGGCCCAGAGCAGGGCAGAGGCTGGCAGGGGTCTGTGGAGCCAGGCTGGGCTGCACCGGCAGGGGGAAGGGGGAGCTCCATAGAGCCCCTGCCGGCCGGGATCCTGTACCCCTGCCGGCCTGCTCTGGGCCCTGCTCGCACTGGCCCTGGGACAGTGGTGTGGGCTTTATGCTCCCGCGCCTGCTCACTCCCAGTGCCCACCGAGCCCTGTAGTACAGGTGGGGGGCAGCACACATCCCTGACTCATTGCTTCCCGGCAGGGAACAAGCTGGTGCAGAGTGTGGGGAAAAGCAGCCCCTTGCCCGCCCCATGGCCTGCGCTCCCTGCTGCAGCCTGCACGGGGCTGTCCTGAGCAGGCACAGGCAGCCCCACGTGGGTTGTGAGCAGCTGCAGCGTGGAGCACTGGCCGTGGGGCAGGCGAGGGGTTGCTTTTCCCCCGCACTCAGCACCAGCTTGTAACCCACCTCCGGTGCCAACCTGGGCCCCGTGCTGGCTCTAGGCTCGCCCATCGCGGCTGTGCCGCAGCAGCTGTGTCCCACCCAGTTGCTGTGCCGGGCAGTGTTTACTGCTGCTGCCCGCCCGGAGCTCACGCGCTGGGCAGCACATGGCGTGAGGTCTGAGTGGGCAGCAGCAGCAAATGCTGCCCAGTGTGGCAAGCGAGAGGGCCATAGCTGCTGCCACCGTGGCACAGCCCTGACGTGCAAGCCCAGAGCCGTCACAGGGCTGGGTTACAAGCTGGTGCTGGTGCAGAGGAAAAGCATCCCCTTGCCTGCCCCATGGCCAGTGCCCCATGCTGCAGCTGCTCGCAGCCCGCATGGGGCTGCCTGTGCCTGCTCAGTACAGCCCTGTGCGGGCTGCGAGCAGCTGCAGAAGGGAGCACCGGCCACACGGCAGGGCCCCTTTTCTATGCGCTCCACACCAGTTCCTTCCCTGCCTTCCCCCCTCCCCCCACCTTGAGGTTCTGGCGCTGGCGGAGCCACGTGGTCCCAGGCCAGAAGCCCCTGCTGTTGCAAGAGCCCGCTGAGGATTCCCTTGGGTCCTACTGCCCCTGATTCCTGTCATTTTTGACAGCAACCAAGGACAGATAAATGTTAATTTTCAGTATTTTTTTAGGGGTCCCATGGGCCAGATAGAATGGCCATATTTTGCCCACCCCTGCTTTAATGGCTAATACTTTCATAGAAGAAAGGGTTGAAAGGGACCCCAGGAGGTCTTCTACTCCAAATTCCTCCTCAAGACAGGATCAACCCTGACTAAGCCATTCTATTTTATTAAACTCCCCCACTATATTTAACACTAAAATGATACCAAACTGTTTTTACACTGGACACAGTTTCTTTAACCACTTGTTTTATTACCAGTTGTACAGCCTTTTCCATTTAAAAATAGGGAGGATTATTACAGATACTAACTTAATGTGCCATAATTACAGCACATTAGTGAGTATGTAGATGTGCCCTCTGAAACTGACAGGGCAGGAGGAAAGAACCAAGGGAGGGTGAATGGAAATGTGTATTTGAATTTGTTAGGGAAAATTAACTAAAACCAGCTATGTGCAACAAACAGGTGGGGCACTGGGTCTGAGCAGAAAGTAGTTTCCTTTTTGACTGCTCAGACCCAGTGCCTCACTGTGATTCTTAACCTTGAGAGTCTTTCCTGGGTGTCACTGTGGAGTGCCACACCATGTTAGCACTATTAGGTGTGCAAACATGATTCACAAGTGAAACCCAGAGACTTCAAATAGAAATCCACAGCTGTGGATGTTCTGAGTTGTTTGCAACAGAATCGCTCTATTTTTTTTTCTGTAGTTGAAAGAAGAGTGAGAGCTAAGAGCTGGCATTTTCTGAGGGGACCCTCAAGTCTACCCAGGGGCGCATCATATCTAAAAAGTTTAAGAACCACTGCTATAATTCACCAGGAGGCTGGCTGAAGCATATATGCTCCCAAGAGGGAGAGAATTGAGGGCACAGACAAGAGCTTTAAAAGATTTTTCCTTAGAGGTCCCTACCATATATTACATACAGTACATTACACAATTCACTGGTCAGTCACACAATAAATGCAGACAGGCCACACATGCAATGGAGTTATCCCACCACAGGTGTCCACCCAGTTATACCAGGAGTCAGCCCACTTCAAAGTCAGTGCTTGGGATGTGCCACATTTCTAGCCCATTCCTAGCCCACTTTAATCTGTGTGGCAGGGCCCTGAAGGGACAGGACAGTCCCAGGTTGTGAGGGGAGAGAAATGCACAAGGCTGAAGTTGGTTCCTTATTCCTGATTCCTTTTTTAAAGCTAATCTATACCCAATAAAAGCTTGTCCTTAATGAATTACACATTCAAAAGAGAGAATTTCATTAGCTATTCATATTTACTAATTAATATGTAGAATCATACCCTGCATCAAGTACAGAGCTTTAAAAGAAGGTCAGATTGGGATGGGATTATGCGGCAAAATACCTCTTGGGCTGCCCCAAAACTTCCTGTTGATCCCACCGGGGGATTGTCCCGAAGAACCCTGACCACAGTCCTGCTGGGTCCAAAGCACAGTGTGGCCCTGCCAGGCTGACAACTGACAGCCCCCGGGTCCCACTGCACTAAGTATATGGATTCAAATAAGGAATTGGCTTTTGGGCTGGGATTACAGCTGGAAATACTTCTTGAGCCACCTCACGCCAGGCCTCAGTACCACTGGGGAACTCTCCCGGACATCTCTGACCAGAGTCTTGCCCAGCCCAAAGCGTGGCTTGGCCATGCCAGGCTGCCAACTGATACCCCCCAGCCACCCTCTGGCACCATGGACAAGCAGCAGACTCCTCCTCCCCCAGCGGCATGGAGGAGTGGTAGAGACCCCCAAGGGAGCAATGTAGACCCCTAGCAGAGCAATGGAGACCCCTGGAGGTGGCAGCCACAGCAGCACTTCCTAGCATTGAACCCTAGCAATGCTCTCCAGCATCATGTCATGGTAACTCTTATGTGGCTGTCACTAGCCAGCTCTTGCTACTTTGGCTGTCATAGGTGGTAAGAAGCCCAGGAGAAGGGCAGCAAACCTTGCAAAGAGGAAGATACAGAAGCTGCAGCAAAGTAAATTTTGATTGGACATCTAGAAAAATTTCACTGTGAAAACAGTGAGGCAGTGGAATAGACGCCCAGGGAAGTTGTAGACTCTCCACTACTGGAGGGGTCCAGAAGAGGTTGGACAGCTACTGGTCAGGGATGATTTAGGCATAGTTATGCCTACATGCATCAGGGTGTTTTTAAGCCTTCTTCAAAGGCACTGACTACTGCCACAGCTAAGGCTGGGGACTTCATAGACTTTACAGACATTAGGGCTGCAAGGGACCTCATAAGATCGAGTCTAGCCCCCTGCCCAAGGGGCAGGAAGTCAGCTAGGGTCAAAGGATCCCAGCAAGATAAGCATCCAAA
>NW_017729031.1:45823133-45829023 GCF_001723915.1 Gavialis gangeticus
ACCACTGATCCTTGTTATCCCTTGGGGCGCTCTGGTGAACAGACGTTCCCCCAGATCCTGATGCACACCTCTTACATACTTATAGGCAGCCACCAGGTCACCCCTGAGCCTGTGCTTTTCTAGGCTGAAGAGTCCCATGGCTCTCAGCCTCTCATCATAAGGCCTATTTTCTTATCCTCTGATCGTGCGCATGGCTCTCCTCTGGACTCTCTCAAGCTTCTCAACATCCTTCTTGAATTGTGGAGCCCAGAATTGGATGCAGTACTCCAGCTGCGGCCTCACCAAGGCCAAGTACAGTGGGAGGATGACATCCTGAGATTTACTTGAGAAGCATCAGAGTTTTATTTGCTTTACCAGCTGCGACATCACATTCGTGGCTCATGTTCATCTTGTGGTCAATCATGACCCCCAAGTCTCTTTCAGCCATGGTGCTAGCGAACGTAGCACTGCTGAGCCTGTAAGTGTGCTGCGGACTTTTTTCCCCCTGAGGTGAAGTACTTTGCATTTTTCGGTATTGAACATCATCAAGTTTGTATCCACACATTAACTAAGCTTATCCAAGTCAGCCTGGATCTCTAGCCTGTCCTCAGGTATGGACGCTATGCCCCAAAGTTTAGTGTCATCAGCAAACTTGGACAGTGCACTTCTGACACCAATGGCCGCATCATTGATAAAGATGTTAAAGAGAACCAGTCCAAGGGCAGAGCTCTGGGGAACACCACTGGTCACAAAGCACAATAGTGATTCCCTACCATTGACCACTACTCTCTGGGTCCATCCTTGGAGCCAATTTCCCAGCCATCGAACTGTGGTGTAGTCGAGGCCACAGCTGGCCAATTTTTCCATGAGGAGATCATCGGACACCAGATCAAAGGCTTTTTTAAAGTCCGGATATATGATGTCACTCTCTTCTCCCTTGTCCAGGTGATATGTCACCTGGTCATAGAAGACAAGATTGGTCAGGCAAGACCCGCCCATGACAAACCTGTGCTGGCTGTCCCTCAGGATGTTACCATCAGCCAGTTTATCAAGAAGGGCCTCTTTGATAATTTTCTCCAGAATCTTACCGGGGATTGAGGTCAAGTTGATTGGACTGTAACTCCCAGGATCTACTTTCTGCCCTTTCTTGAAGATGGGTACCACATTGGCCTTTTTCCAGTCTTCAGGTACTTCACCTGAGCACCCTGAGCTTTCGAATATTTTCACGAATGGTTGGGCTATGACACCTGCCAGTTCCTTGAGTACAATAGGGTGTAATCTGTCAGGACCAGCTGACTTGAAGATGTCTAGCCTCTCAAGGTGTTTCTTTACCAGGTCTACACCAATGCTGGGTATAAATATGCCCTCACCCTGGCCGACCTGTGTCATGCTAGGCAGGGCGGTCCCTTTCGGCTGATGAAAGACTGATGTGAAGTACCCATTAAGCAGGTTGGCTTTTTCCTGGGTGTCAGTTATCAGTTGTCCCATTTCGTTCAGCAGGGGTCCAATGTTACCCTTGCTTTTTTCTGACTCGCTACATATTTGAAAAAGGACTTTTTATTATCTTTGATATGTAAAGCCAGATGGAGTTCGGTTGCAGCCTTGGCTTTCCTGGTCTGCTCCCTGCAGGCATGGACCAGTGCTGAGTACTCTTCCTTGGTGGTGATTCCAGCCTTCCATTCTTTATAAGTCTTTCTTTTTAGGTGCAGGACAGGGGTAGGCAATGTTTTTTGGCCAGAGTGCTGAAAAACACCACAATGCCTACCCTGGAAGGTGCTGGAGTGTTGGCATGGCAGAAAAAATGAGAGTACATGGCAGGATGCCCTTGCCCCCCTGCCCTGCTGCCTCTTGCCCCCCACCCAAAGCCCCTGCCCCCCAGCCCAGGCTCTGTGGCTGTCAACAGCTACCCTGGCTCTGGGTAGCTGCTGGAGCCTTGGCTGCTCCCAGCAGGGCTTGCAGCATCCCAGCTGTCTGTTGGGAGCAGCTTGGGCTCCCAGCTGGCAGCAGCTACCCAGAGCTGGGGCTGGCTGCAGCCAGGAGGCTGCAAACAGCTGTGTTAGGCTCCAGAGCCCCAGCATCAGCTTTGTATCGGTGTGTGCACCTGGGCATTGGAGCGGGTGGTGGGGGAGCGGCCTGAGGAAGTGCAACCCCACCTCTCCCCCACTCCTGGCACAGAGCTGGTGACTGAGCTTCAGAGCCCGGCACAGCTGTTTGTAGCCAGCCTTGGCTCTGGGCAGCTGCAGCAAGCAGCAGGCAGGCTGCAAAACAGCTGCATCAGGCTCCACAGCTCCGGCATCAGCTCCATGCTGGCGGTGACTCCGCACTCACCTTGGGCAGCTACCCAAGGCTTGGGCCGGGGCTGGCCATGGTGTGCTGAGCAAAATGGCCTTGTGTGGCAAGCTGGCGTAGGAGGTCCTTAAGTTCCCTGCTGAGAATACATATGCTTGACTTGAACTGGGGTGTGCCGATTCTCCTGCCAGGAGCAAAGCCAGAGAGTTCTGGCTAGAGGGTCTTGCCCTTCACTCAGGATCAGACTGATTACCGTATTTGAGATCAAGAAGGACTTTTACCCCATGGTCAGGTTGGCATATGGACTGTGAGGGTTTTTGCCTTCTTCTATAGTGGGGGCATGGCTTCTACCTGGGAATCTCTGGAGCGTATATTTATAACATTTCATGAATGCAGGACAGTTGCTCCCATAGTTTCCCTGCTTTACTTGTGGCAGTTTTGGGTGTTAGGTCTATGATATAAGGTTAAATGGGATGGTTTGCATAGGGATGAAGCTTCCTCAGGCAGGGGGTTGAACTGGGCGACCTCTGGGGGCTCTTTCCAACCCTAGTTCTCTATGCTTCTATGAGTCCCTGACAGTGGGAAGCAACAGAGTCTCTGGGTGGTCTTCCCTACCCAAAACTTACTATTAAGCCAGTGCAGGTAGTAGAGCCTCTGGATGGCAGTCCTGGGTGAGACTCCCTTCTCAAGCGAGTGGGGTAAGAGGGAGCTCTCCAGGTTGGTTTGCCACTGACTGTGACTGTGATCAGTTTTGAGCTATAGTTAAAGGTTAATAGTTAATGTTTTGCTTAGGGAGTACCACTGTTTCCCTTGTAATAAACTTGTTTTAATTTAATATTTGCTAGTGAGTGAGCAGGTTTCTTTAAATTACAACACCTAGTTCTAAGTTACTTTACCAAGTTTCTGGGTGGTAGCCGGAGGTAAATATGAAAAGATGGTGAAAAATCCCTAGAAGCATCTATACTCATGCTCCAGGGTGTAGTGCAGGGTGACACTTTAATTAGAATGGCTCTGACTCTAATTAAAGTGTCCACAGTGTCATGTGTATTCAGCATTCCATGCTTAATAATGGCGGTGAGGACACTGTAACTAAAACTTGTTCAATGAGCTTTAGTTAAAGTACCCCCAATTCTGTTTTGAAATGTGGGTACAGTGAATACGCATGATGTGGAAGCTGGTAGAGCACACTAATGAGCACACAGGTACTAAATACCATGCATCAGAGCAGAGGTCCATCATGTGTATAGGTGCCTGTAACAGGTTGCCCTTCCCAGCGCCCTCTTCCTAGTAATCTGCGCCTTGCGTGGGGCGCCCTTGGAGCCTTCTTTGGGGTTCTTATGTCCCACCCTATACTTGCTTGCCACGTCTTGATGGAAATTATTATGATAATGTTCTTGTGAGCGGGAGGCTGCCTATTGTATTGTGTATGTTGGGGCCTTTCCCCTATATGGGCCTGACCCCTGTTTTTCTCTAGCTAGGCCTCCCCATCTAAACCCACTAAACAGGGTTTGACTCCAAGGCTCTAGCCTTTTCTGGTGTCTTGAGGCTCGTGGCCCCCTTTTTCTGCTCCAGTCTAGAGCCTGCCCCCACCCCCGGGCCCAGAGGTCTGGGTGCCAGCCCCACAGCCAGGGGGCCGCAAGTTCAAAACTGGGGAATGACCCCGAACTCGCACCTCTTCAGTCCAAAACACAAAAAAACAAAACAAAACTGCACCTCAGGTGTGCCAGGCCTCCCTGGCTTTCTAAGATCGTGCCTTGAGGCACCAGGGTCTGTGCCCCCCAAAAGCCATGCCCTCACTGTCACCGGGGTCTCCACTCCATAGCGGGTCCCCAAAATGAGGCCTCCTCCTTCCCCTAATAGCCTCACCCAAGCCACTGGTCTTGTTCATTAATCAAAAAAGAAAAATTATAAACAGTCCCGTCCATGGGTAGTAAGAGGTGTCTGGGAGAGTCCTTCAGTGCCACAGAGGCACCGGGTTGGGTGGCCTAAAAAGGATTTCCATCTGTAATCTCAGCCCAAAAGCCAGTTCTTTATTTGAGCCCATATATGTAGTAGAGTGAAATGGGGGGCTGTCAGTTGGCAGCCTGGCAGGGCCAAACTGCGCTTTTGGCTGGCACAGACTTTGGTCAGTGACACTGATGTCTAGGAGAGGCCCCTGCTGATACAAAAACATGTTGTGGAGTGGTCCAAGAAGGATTTCCAGGCATAATCCCAGTCCAAAAGCCAATTCCTTATCCGAGCGGTTACGCTTAGTAAAGTGGGCTTTCAGTTTGCATCCTGGCAGGGCCAAACTGTGCTTTGGGCCCAGCAGAAGAGTGCTCAGGGTTATTTGGGGTGGTAGTGGCATCAACAGGAAGTTTGGGTTGGCCCAAGAAGTATTTTGCCCCATAATCCCATCCCAACCTTATCTTCATTTAAACCTCTGTATTTGATATAGGATATTATTTTACATATTAATCAGTTACTGTGCAAGCTAGTGAAATTCTCTCTCTTTAGAATGTGTTATTCATTAATAACAAGCTTTTATTGGCTACAGATTATCTTTGAAATGGAACTGGGAGCCATGAATAAGGAACTGGCAATAAGGAACCAACTTCAGCCAGTGAAGAAGAGAAAACACTGCTAGTTTATTGTGCCCAGGCCTTGGTGATCCTGGGGCCAGGTTCTCCTCTCCTGGCACCTGGGGACTAAGGACAGTATTGCCAGGTCTTCAATATGAAATTATTGAAAAAAATATTTCAATCATTATTATAAAAAATATTACAAAGAACTATGTAATAAGTCTTCTTCTTTCTTACTTTATATTGGTCAGTGTAAGACACCACCCACTGAGTGAGAGCTGGGTGAAAGTTGAGGCATTTCTTTATTTGGAGGCAAGCAGTCATAAGAAGAAGTGCTGACAGCAAACCGGGAAGTTGGAAGGGAAAATACCATGATCACCAGACAGGTTCTCCTAGGGACAGGGGATAACCGCTATTCTGGCATGGGATAGTACCCAGGTGGAGGTAATATACCCTCCCACTTTCATTTCCTGTGGGAAGAACTGGCTTTATGCCAACTTCATGGAACTGGGAGACTCCTCCCGAGCTTCCCCTGTGGCCTTGTGGCCGAGGGGGCACCGTGTCAGGGCTTGTGCCTGCCAAATCATTTGGAAACATATGAAGCCCCAGGTGGGGGTGGAGGATGTTTGCCGGCAGTGGCACCATTTATGGTACTAGGAATTGATCTGGCTGGGAAGAACAATTTTCCTTAAAAAATAAAATAACAACCCCCCCGGAAGTTGGTTAGGGCTCTCTAAGAGTGACCTGGCTTTTGCATACGCTGCATCAACTAGCTGCCTCGAAAAAAACGACGGTGCATTTTGAACGCTCTTTAGAGGGGCGGACCCCCCCGGCCCGCCGCTACCTACCCGCTCCCTGTCGTCCTCCGTGGCGAGGCCCGCCCGCAGGCAGCTGTCGGCCACCGGCCGGGTCCGCAGCCGGTCCACGAGGGAGCCGTACAGCACCTGCAGCAGCGCCACGCACAGGTCGTGCTCGGCCTCCTCGGCCGGGGACGGCAGGTCGCGCAGGCTGGGGTTGGCGTAGCTGGCGGCCAGGGCGCAGCCGCCGAGCTGCAGCGCGGT
>NW_017729031.1:45834023-45834552 GCF_001723915.1 Gavialis gangeticus
CCGGCTCGCCAAGCTGCTCGGCCGCGGCGCGGATGCGGTCCCGCTCGGCGCCCAGCTCGGGCAGGTGGTCCAGCACGGGCCCCGTGCGCAGGCCGGCTTTGATGCGGGGCCTGAAGCAGGCGATCATGTCGAGGTAGCGCTCGTCCTGCGCGCTGTCCTCCATGGCGGCGCCTCGGGGGCTTCTGCGGCGTCTCGGCCGACGCCGGGGCTTATCAAGCGGCCCGGGCGCTTTCGGTTTCAATTCCTGCGGACTAGCAGCGGTAGAGCCGCCGCCCCCGGTCCCGGCGCGGGGCGGTCCGGCACCCCTGCTCTGCTTGCTGCCCAGAGGCCCGCGCTGCACCAGGGGCTTGGAGAAGCCCCACTGCCAGCGGAAGGCAGCCAGCGCAGGTTGGGAGGATCCTGAGCTCTGCAGAGAGCAGGGCCCTTCTGTCTCCTGGTTATTGCAACCTTATGATGGGAAGTTTCATTGTTATCAACTGTGGCTTCCTTCTGGAGCTTTGGACAACCCGTTGGACAGGGGTGACTGGTG
>NW_017729031.1:45839552-45839757 GCF_001723915.1 Gavialis gangeticus
GTGCCAGGGGTCCTGCAATGACCTCTGCTAATTCCCTAAGCACTCTGGGGTGGAGATTGTCAGGACCTGCTGATTGAAATATCTCCAGTCGCTCCAGAAGTATCACATACACAACAACATATTTTTCTCCAGTTAAAAGTAAACTAGAAGCTTTACCAGTATGCCAGGGACCTAGGGCAATATTTTTCACTTCAAGGTTGAAAAA
>NW_017729031.1:45844757-45845594 GCF_001723915.1 Gavialis gangeticus
CAAAAGCCCCATATCCACTCCTATACTTCTGTGCCACAGCCTAGTGCCCCCACCCCCAACACGCCGCTGGCACACAGGGCAAAAAAACTGCCCTGTCCTGAGCAGTGCCAAGTCAAGCGCCAGTCTCTGGGGGGGCATGTGCCGCCCCTGTGCCCCGCCTTTCCAGTCACCTGTGCTGTTGGATAATCCAGGCACAGGCCATTAAACATGTCAAAGACATAGGGAGAGACTTTGAACTTGGTTTATGGGAAACCAGCATAGGAAACCACACATCTGACATCCCTTTCCCAAACCTCCCCTAGAAGGTTGAAAAGGAGGACACGAATGGTGAGGGGCTGTATCATAGTTGGTAGTGTCTGAAGGGACCCGAGCAGATCCTCAAGTCCGACCCCTGCCATGGCAGAAAAGAGTACTGGGGTCAAATGACCCCAGCAAGGTGTACATCCAGCCTCCTCTTAAAGACCCCCAGGGTAGGAGCCAGCACCACTTCTCTTGGAAGTTGGTTCCAGACCCTAGCTGCCCTGACAGTGAAGTAGTGCCTCCTGATGTCTAATTTGAATTTACCCTTTGCCAGCTTGTGACCATTTTTCCTAGTCATTCCTGGTAGTGCTCGGGGAACAGGGACTCCCCAATGCCTGCAGACCCCCTCTGACTAGTTTGTAACAGGCCGCTTGATCCCTCCTCAGCCTTCTGTTGTGGAGGCTGAACAGGTTCAGGTCCCGTAGCCTCTCCTTGCCCAGCCTCTGCCCTGCTACCCCCTGATCATGCGAGTGGCCCTCCTCTGGACCCTCTCCATGTTGTCCACATCCCTCCTGAAGTGCGGCGCCCAGAACTGGA
>NW_017729031.1:45846371-45852995 GCF_001723915.1 Gavialis gangeticus
CAAATATAACTTTATTGGAATGAGTTAAAAACAATCTGCAGGGCTGTGAAATAGGAGGTTCCTTACCAGGAGCAGCTAACAGACAGCAGATTTGCAGAGGAATGGGCAGCTTGATCATGGAACCTCAAGACCATTAAAAAGAAGAGAGGGTCCTTAAACACCTGTGTTAGAAGGGATCAGGTAGATTACAAGGAGCCCTGAAGTCAATTGACTCCCTCAGCACAGCCTGACTAGAAATGCTGCTGCCACTGCCATTTGGCTTTAAACCTTGGGTGGAGCAGGAATCAAAAGGGAGGGTGCAAGAGCACCAGTGTAACCCCTGCCCCCTCCCATTCGCCCCTGTTTCAGTAGTTTGTGGATAGTCAGGGTCTTCTTTTAATGACAGCTGAGATTCTTATGCAAGCGCTTGACTCCAGCAGTTGAAGTTTTTTTTAAAATTCACTAAAAATCATGGGACTTGCAAAGAAGTCATTAGGGATGGGCATCACTGATTATGGGTGTACAGAAGAACACAAAAGACACGAGAAAAAAACCCTGGTAGCAGTACATCTCTACAGTACTGTCTGTAAAACAGTGCTGTGGAGATGCACTGATTATCTACATCTCTGCTGGAAAATCTGAAATCATTTGACTGTTAGAGACTTTATTAGATTATTCATATATGAATATGCACCCAAAATTAGGGTTTGTGTTTTAAAGGATTTCTTGTCATTTTTAGGTAAGAAAAAAATAAAAACTTACTGTTCTGTACAATTCAGAGTGGAGATGTGAAAGTAAAGGGGAAGTGCTATCCCAGCGTGTAGACTACCCCTCCAGAACTAACCTACCTTTTCTTGTAAATGTGTGCACACATATTGGGGATATTTTGTTTAGTAAGAGTAGTCAAAAACACTTAAGCCCTATCTGTTCAAGAGATTAACACAAATCCATAAAGAAGGATCAAGTGCTAAACATTTTACATTATCTTTTTTATTGTTTGTTCTAAATTGATTGATTTATCTGATTGTTGTATATGGATCCATAAATACTAACTTTTTAGAATATTTGTGCCTCAAAATGTTCATTGTTAAACCAATTACTAATTAACATAATCACAAATCCATGACTTCCAAGAAAAATCTGATTTGCTGCTAAAAAAGGCATACTGATTTTCACCTAAAATAACTTTCCAAAAGCTAGTGTTAGTGTTTTAATCTTTTCTACCAGTATTTCTGTATTGTAATTCCAACCAAAATCTCAGCTCCCCTTTCACATTTGTACACTCATATCAGCACTGAAGACTGCCAGGTATTCTTGGTTTGTAAATGCCAATTAGGAGTTCTAGTTTAGGTGACCAATTTTGAATATCTGTAAAAAACACAAGCTTCTACATAATATTACTTTCTAGTAACGTCATTCAAGTCACTCTTCAGTCCTTTATGTCTGAAATTTCCTCAACTATAAAATATTTTAATAACAGTTTTCCAGTGTACATTGAAAGTACATTATGTGGCTTAATTTATATTTGAAAATCACCTGGTGCCTTTAGTAAGAAACTCTCTGGGGCTTATTCAAAGCCTGTTGATGCCTGAGTTTCTCCATTGATTTTTAGCAGGCTTTAGATTTAGCTCAGTATAATTTTGGAAAACATGTTTAGTCTAGGACAATAATTAGACACAGACCCGGAAATTCCCTTTTAATTTTTATTTTCTTTTGTGTTCAGCTTTTTTCACTGTTCGGTTTCTGTTTCCTTTCTCTGCCCCGGGCCTACATG
Source organism: Gavialis gangeticus (assembly GCF_001723915.1). Classification (NCBI taxonomy): domain Eukaryota; kingdom Metazoa; phylum Chordata; order Crocodylia; family Gavialidae; genus Gavialis; species Gavialis gangeticus. The sequence goes on from NW_017729031.1 coordinate 45,848,125, forward strand.
TTCCTTTCATTTTCCTTTCACAATCATTAGCTATGTAGTTTTAATTACTACCTGTATTGCCCCCTTTTTATTTCTTGTTTTGCTTCATTTTTTCTGGAAACTACCTTCTGAAAGATCCCCAAAGCTTGCTTTTTTCCTCTCTCCAACATGTTACCATCACCACCAGTCATTGCACCAGCCTTTTGTTTTTACATTTTTTGATTTAGTCATTTTCCTTCACAATTTGGAGCAGGGTTCTGTTTGAAGATCCTTGTTGCTAAGTAACATCTTCACCTTACTTTTTCTGAGCAACCCAGTTGCTGTAGTACCCCCTATTAGCACTGACACAAGTCATTATTCTTGGAATAGTGCTGTAGGGTGATAAACATCACGGTCAGATTTTTAAAGGTATTTAAGCACCTCCAGATTCCGACAGAGGCCTAGTGGGATTTTCAAAGGTACTTAACTCCAATTAAAATCAATACAGGCTTCTACTTGTAGCACTACTTACACTAGTTAATGGCAAGAGATAATGATGGATCACTGGCAACAACATCAAGTCTGGGGCAAAACTAGGAAAAGCCTCTCCCCAAAGGACCTGGGGGAGATCCTGCTCCATGTGCCTCTCAGTGGGAGGACAGGTTGAGAACATAAATGTAAGGAATGCAGTGGCTTTCCCCTCTTACCACTACAGCAACTCACCTTAACACCAAGTAGGATTTGGCTCTTTACTGTTCACTTCAGTTATTTTGGCATCTACTAAAGTTACCCTTGTGAATCCAAGCAAGAGGAGGAAATCTGGTGTTTTTACCATTTATGAATCAAATAGGCATGACCAGAAATTTTATGGGACAAAGAAGAAGCACTTCTCTAGCAAAAGCATGTTATCTTTCTCTCTCTACCAAACAAAAAGGTCTGCATCTTTTGGGGAGGAAGGAGGAAAAAGACAGATCACAAGAATGTTTTATAATGGAACACATTACATTTAAAATAGGTTTTTAGATTGTTGAGGTTGCAAAGTCAAGCACTCAAGAGTTAGGAAAACCAGAAAGTCCCAAATTTTAACAAGCAGGAACTTCTAGTACTTTCACACTTACTGCTGCCCTTTGAACTAATAGGGCACATCTAGGTGAATGGGAACACGTGCTTTGCAGAGCCTCGTAGGTTTTTTAGGCACTGCAAGATGCATGCAGCACATGTGAAAAGGTTCTCCGTGCTGCATATTTGGAGCCCTGGCCTGGCTTGTTGCCGGCGGTGGGTGCATGTGTGCCTTGAGGCAGAAGGAAGGGGCCAGGGCAGCACTTCCACAACAAGGACTGGGCCCCTCGTGGCTCTCCCAGTATCTGCCCTGAGGCATCCATGCCATGCAAAATGCCAAGCAAAATGCTTTTACATGCTGTGCCAGGGGTTACCTGCCCCTCCTTTAGGGTTTGCTTCCTGGTGTAGGGAGGAGGACTCCCTGTTCTCAGTGCCTGGGTTTGTGCCTTGACCTTGCAAGCTCTAAAACTAGAAACAGAATTTGAAGACCTGTTCAATCCCTTTTTCCCAGCTCATGCACAGGTATCAAAGCACATACAGAATCTTCAGGAAAAATCTTCAGGAAAATAAGCTGTTGAGCTCTAGCACTTCCCTACTGAGCATTTGCAAACTGACGTTTTTACAGACTTACAACTTTTTGTTTCTTTATTTTGGTCTCTTGTAAGCTGCTCTGAGTTTTTGTTGGCAAGTCCCTGCTCCAACTCATGAAGGTGACAGAGTTGTTCAAAGAAATGGTCTTCTGAATGTTTTAAAATGGACAAAATATAGATTTTCCTTAGCCACATTTTCAAAAACAACCACACTTCAGCTCTTAAATCCCTCACCCCTATCCTTAATCCCCATTCCCATCCTCTTAAAATGCCCTATCCTTATATCAACAGATCTATGGATTCCAAACAAAGCCTTTCTGGCTGCCTCAATTTAATAAGACTAACTTCTCGGTATAATGACAAATGTCCTGTCACTTCTTTGATGCCAACTGCAATGGTGCTTCTTCCCTATCTTATATAGAAAACATGTAGAGATACTATGAAGAGAGTAGCACTATCCTTCAGTTAGATGTAGGCAGTCACTGGTACAGCAAGGTGGGCCCCAATACCAAATAAAAGGTAAACCAGATGCTCTAAATCAGGAATGCCAAATTCATCTGGCATCCATGGGCTGCATGAAGAGTGTGGACCACAGAACCCCTCCTGCATGGTGGATTTAATACCCATGGTACCTGCCCCAGCCAGTCCAGGACTGCACTGCAGGTAGTGTCTGCTCCAGCCAGCCTGAGACCTGTGCTGCATACCATACCCATCCCAGACTTGCTGAAGTGCATGCCATGTGTAGTGTGCATCCCCAACTGGCCAGGGCAGGTGCCACATGCAACATAGTCCTGGAACCTGGAGCATTGATGCAGTGGGCACCAGATCTGGTATGGGGGGCAGGGGAGGGTTCCAGATTGGTTCTGCACAGATGCTGTGTGCAACATGTCCTAGCACAGGCACGGGGTGCCCCAGACCATCTGGGGTAGGCATGTGCATGGCTTGCATCCCACCCCCAATACAAGGGACCAGTCTGGCATATGCTGCATGTGGCACATGGGCCAACTTGAGACCCAGGGGAAGCCCCAGGTGCTGCATGACAGGGCCCTGCAGGCCAGACCTGGCCTATGGACCATATTTTTGACATCCCTGTCCTAAATGAAGTGCTACCACTAGCCAGATTTGGTCATCTTTTGTTGAGCAGTCTCTCCAATTTGTGGACTACTGAACTACCTGAGTGAGACTGGATACGTCTGGCTCCTAGTGAAGAGATGCTTTGTAATTTAATCAGACTACCTCTAAACACATTAAAAATGGAGGCCTAAAAGCACTTCAGTCCTTTAAGGGACAATTTGATGCCTTTCTCTTAGCTTATTACGGGGCTATTGCTGACATACGAGGAACTTGTCTGAATAGCTTCACCTGCTCACCCCCCTTTCTGTTCTCTCACCCCCTCCCAGCAGGGATTTTTACATTTTTTTTAAGGATTTTGTTTTGTGTCCCAAGCCAAATCAATTCCAAATCCATTAGTCATTCAAGAACCATGTGCGGCCCTGCCACCAGCAAGCATCTTCCACCCCAACCTGGGGCTGCTTACAAATCCTTTGACGAGCATACTACATGCAGGCCTAAGCATGGAAGCTTGGGGTTCTGATGCCCCTGAGTTTCACTTGCCCTCAGTTGTATGGCTGCAAGAGCAAGCTAGAGAGGAGCCTCCTATTTTCATAAAGTCAGTGTATAGCCCAGCTCTTCCCCTAGAAGTGATTTTTTTTATTAAAAATAAATAAATAAATATATATCTATATAAAAATCCTCTACCATAGGCTTTCCATCGCACCTCTTGAACCACATTAAGAAACCTGTGCACCCATTACAATAAACGCACCCTTTCCCCTGCATCCCCACCCTCTTCCCTTTCCTAACCCAAACGCAGTCCCTTCATCCAGGCTCCAATTTAGGGTTTACATTCTCAGTTCATTCACAGTCCTTGTCACTGTTGATGTCGCCATCACTTCTGCTGCTGCTGATCCTGTTGCTATCCTTCTATCTCCATGTCCAGCTGCATAGTTGTCCTCTTCTTTCTCCCTGTCCACTTCCCTTCTTGGGGAGGTTTTGAACAGCCTATGCCAAATGTCTCTTTTTCCAGGTGGAGTTGGCTTCATCCTCTCTGTCCTCTTCTGCTGCTTTCCAGTAGCAGGACTACAGTTCACTCAGAAACCTTTGAATGCGGTTTGTTTGCTCGAGCTTAGCGTGGCTGTATACCAGGAGGTTCCTGCACTGCCACAGGGCACTCCTGATGCAGGACACAAACATTTTTTTTTTTTGTAAAGAATTTGTGTTCCCAGCCAAATCAAGTCCAAATCTGTGAGTCAGTCCAGAACCATAAATGGCCCTACAACTGGCAAACATCCTCCAACCCCATCAGGGGCTTCATATACAGGCAGCCCTCAGACTTACAACACAATTGGTTCCTGAAAACCATGTCTTAACTCAAAACGTTGTAACTTGGAACTAATTTTCTCATAAGAAACAATGTTATAAATGGGGGATTGGTTCCTGAATCAAGGCCCAATACCTTTTTTTCACCAAAAATACCCCAGAATGTTTTACTCAATCAATTATAGATGAATAATATAGCTACATTAATGTATTTCTATTGTAAATAGCAATCATATTGATTTGGAAGGACTTCGAGGTGACTTTGCTGGACTTGTTGAAGGGCTCTTGGCTGGAGTCTTCTCAGGAGTCTTGGCTGCAGGTTTTTCTGGGGTCTTGTCTGCTTTCTTAAAGAAAGTGTCCAAGAAAGTTTGGACAGATGTTCTCTAGGGAGATGAGCGACGCACCGAACTTGTTCGCTAGTGTGGTGTCACATCGGATCGAGCATTGTAAGTTGAAACTGGCATTGTAAAGTTGAAAGAGGGTGTCAATTTATAAACATTTTAACTCAAAACGTTGTAAGTCAAGGACTGCCTGTACTTCCAACGTCTTTTGGCAGGCATCCTATGTGGTGGCCCAAGTCGGGAGGCTTGGGGTTCAAATGTCATATGGCCGCAGGAGCAAGCCAGGGAGGAGCCTCTCATTTCCATAAAGCCAGCTTTATACCTGAACACCTCAGCGGGTACTAAACCGCGCCAGAAGAACAGTTCTCCCGGGGAGCGCTTAAGGAAAACTGCCTTCACAGACCCAGACACGTGGTGTTTCCCCTGCCAGGTAAGTAGGACACAACCTCGTGGAAGCGGGACCCGGGTCAGGGGACTTCTCCCTGCCAAGAAAGCGGTTATCCCCCCCCCCCGCCAGTAGGAAAACCAACTTGGTGGTCATCAT
>NW_017729031.1:45857995-45858300 GCF_001723915.1 Gavialis gangeticus
CTTCCCCCTGCCAAGAAAGCGGTTACCCCCCCCCCCCGCCAGTAGGAAAACCAACTTGGTGGTCATCATGGTGCTTCCCCTGCCAGGTGAGGGTGAAGCAGGAGCAAAGGCAGCTCCTGCCTATGCTTTGGACAGCAGGAAGCAGGCGCGGTGCTCTCCGAGGGTCCCGCACACGCAGGCAGTGAGACGACAGCCACATGCTCCCGGCTGGCGGGCCCAGGCCAGAGGGCTGCAGGCCCGGCCCCGCCCCCCCCCCGACGAGCGGGCGGCCTCGCCAATGGGAGGCGGCCGGGCCCCCGCGAGCG
>NW_017729031.1:45858744-45862746 GCF_001723915.1 Gavialis gangeticus
TGGGCTGGGGTTGGCCCCGCCCCGGCGCGGCCCGCACAAAGGAGCGGGCCCGGCCCTGCGAGGGGCCTCCCGGGCCTGGAGGCCGCTCCCCGCCTCGCCAGACAATGGCTGGTCCCCCCAGGCCGAGCCGGCCCGGCCCTGCCGATGCCCCGCGGCCGTCGGCCCAGTCGCAGCGGAGGGCGCCTCAGCCACCTCCGCCCGCTTCCCTTCCCTTCCCTTCCCCGCCGGGCCTGGAGGAGAGATTCCTCCCTGATCCCAAATCCGGCAGTCTGCGTGACCACCCCCCTCGGCAGCTGGTTTCCCAAGTACCTGCAGGGGCATCCGGTGCGCCCCCATCTCAGCGTCTGGAGGGAAGGCCCTAAACCAAACCAAACCAAACCAAACAACACAAAAAACAACGTGCCCCAAACCCAGAAGCCAGTCGCATTTACGTGGTGGGGGAAATACTTCCTGGTTCTCATCTGGTTCTCGCTGGCTGCCAGCAAGAGCCCTGAGCCTGGGATTGCCAAAGACCTTCCACCCTGTAAGAACGACCTTTCTACCCACACGGGGCACGCAGCGCAGCCCCACACTGCACACGCAGAGCTGCCGCTGCAGATCCCTTCTCTTGCAGGGGAACATCCAATTCTGTGTCAGAGGGGCAGGGTCCCTGCGTGTCCACTTGGGCTGTGAGACTTGTATTTGTTTCTTGTCCAACAGGATGTGCTTCAGGAAAGAAAGACCTTTCCAAAATGTTATTCTTTTTAGAATTGGAAATCTTTTTTTAATTTTCCAGTCTAAAATTATCCATAGGCAGTTTGTAGCCATTTGACCCTGTCAGTGTTGTTTGAAAAGACCACCTAAAGTACATGAGAACGTAATACGAAGATGGGTAAAGACTGGCTGCATAATAACTCTAACTCACAAGGTTCTCAGATTCACCAAGCCAAAGACTGCTTGGCAAAAGAGTCTGGCCTACTTGCTACTTTTCAGGGATCCTGGGCCACTGCTCACCAAGAACTATAAGCTTCCCTTAGAAAGGGAGGCCACTGAGGCAAGAGTCAGGACTTGAGAGCTGACCAGGTTGTCACTAATGGTTCTTAGCAGGGAACAACAGATGCATTGCACTGAAAAAAATAAAGTAAAACCAGCTCATACATCTTTTCACATTGAGCAGTTCTACCAGTATATGTGGGATAATTAGTTAGGTGGCTGAACCTGTATGTTGCTGTTTTAAAGGCAACCCCCAAATCATTGTGTGAAGTTTGGAATTCCATCTCTGTAACGTGTACATATTGTGGAATCTCCATCGCTGAAAGTCTTTAAGAGCAGATTAGACAAAGTGCTTCTCTGGAAAAATTTAGATGAGGAAGCTTGAGCAGGGAATGGGATGTTATCTTGTCCTATTTTTCTACAAGTCTATGATCTCCAAACATACATCACACTTTACGCTATTTGTGACATCCCTAGCAGAGGTTTAGGATGGACCAGAAGTATGTTCACTAATAACCACCTGAGGAGTGATGCTACAGCAGAGACTTGTCCACTTATAAAAAAAAAATGGCTTGTAGCTATGATTTAGTATGGGCAAAAAATCATCTATGTCACAAGTTTCTAGTATGTTTGCAATCATTCAAACTAAGTACATGCAGAAGTTTGTCCTTCAGGATTCAGATATTTACAAGCTCTAAAAAGAATGACTTTATAGAGACTTTTGTCTTGTTTCCACAGTCTGTTCTTTTGTAAGTCACATAAAACAGACTACATTTCTTAGGGGTTCAGCTGTCTTCTTTCAGCTTTATTAATTTTAGGGCCTTGTTACATGATGATTTTGGGTAAACTCCTGGAGCTCTTAACCCCTGGATTGTCTGCACAATAAATAACATCTGAAACTGGTTTCAAGCACTTGTTATGCGGCTCAAACTTCTCCTCCTCCAGGACAGGATTATTTATGATCTTGTAAACACCCCACATGCCCCCCTTCCCCACTGGCCCAGATTAGACCCACTGCCTCTCCACCCCTCCTAACCCCCCCACCTCCTCCAGATCCAGGCTTACCAGGAGTCCCTGTCTCCTGCTTACTTGTGGCTGTCTGCTCTGTCTGTCCCAGGAGAGCTGGGGGTGGTTAACCCTTCTCTGCCTGCTGTTTTGGTACAGACAGTCACAAGTAAGGAATTTGGTGACAGGGAGGAACCCTGAGGAGCAAGGGGGAGCCACAGAGGGGAAGCCCAGAGTGAGATGGGATGGGAGGAAGGATTCTTACCTTTCACTCCTCCAGGCCTTTGCTGGCCTGTAGTGTGATTACTCCAAACTTGAGCTAGCACTAACACCAGTGAACATTTGTGCTGGTCACAGCCTAAGGTATACCAAGACCCCAAGACTAATTCCATGAGTTTCATCTTCCACTGGCGCATTTGGACCTGCAGGTCCTCACTGCTACCTTGAAACTTGTTTGCCTTGCTATACTGGAAGGTACACTTTATTTGTAAAATTGGGACAGATAATGCCATGGCTCTAAAGGCTACTTCATGAGGGTTTGAAGGCTTTGATATCTTTATCTCCCTCTTTGGAACTGAAACTGCTTTCAAAACATGATGAAAAGGGCAGGTTCCCTGACTTTTGTCTGATACAGTATGATTATTTGGGGCATCCTAGCTGCCTTTAAAAGAGCTCTCTGATACTGACAGCTAGCTGCCTCTGCAGTTTTCTACTTTTTGACAAAGCTTTCTGTTGAAGCTTCCATAAGCAGCTCTGTTTCTTATTGATAAGCAATATGCCTCCTGTATTTTTTTGGGGGTGCACCAATAAATATTGTATGACCAATACCAATAGCTAATTATTAACCAGCCATATCGGGTGATACCGATCCAATAACCGATATTAATTGTGGGTTGAGTCATGGTGGGCCAGGCCACACAACTAAGCTCCTCCTACCTCTCCCTGCCCCAGTCATGTCTGCAGCATTTGGCACCTTTTACAGTGCCCATCCTGGCCGTAGTTCATGCCATGCCAGTGCCCAGGACACCATGGCAGCTGCTCCACTCCAGCCCAGCCCAGCCCGGCACATTGGTGAGGGGATGGGGGTGTATCTGGGGTCACCCTGGCTCGCAGGAGGGAACCCAGGCATCCAGAGACCCTAGTCCTTTGGGTGAGAAGGAACCCAGGCCCTGGCCAGAAGGCATAATTATTGGAGAACATTATTGGCTGCAACAGCCAATAAAAGCAGATAATGTAAATTTTCCCTTTATCAGTACTGACCTGATAGGCAACTAGTATATTGGTGCACCTCTAGTGTTCTTCTCATGTTCTCTAACTCAAGTCACAGTGATTTGAACAAAATCTTGCAGATTTTATGTTCATAGTAATAAAAATATTTAACCTTCTTCAGGATAATGCTATCTATAATATGGCCTTATCCATAAGGAAAAAAAGTCTTCTAAACTTGATTTTAGTAGTCAGATACTCACTTTGAAATCACAATGTGGTTTCCTTGCTCAGTTTATCAAGTTTAAGGTCTGCTGCTGAAATAGGGTAGATTACTAGTTTAAATAACAGTTTAGCACAGGAATGAAGAATATAATATCCAGTAGAAACAATAGGGAAGATTAAAAAAGAGTGAATTTAATTATCCAGCCTGGAATTTGCTCAGGCTATAGTTTGTAGGGTTGGAAGGGACCTGAGCCGATCATCAAGTTCGACCCCCTGCCATGGCAGGAAAGAGTACTTGTCTAGCTTTGTCTTAAAGGCCCCCAGGGTAGGAGCCAGCAGTACTTTGATTGGAAGTTGTTTCCAGATCCTAGCCACCCTGACAGTGAAGTAGTGCCTCCTGATGTCTAGTTTGAATCTACCCTCTGCCAGCTTGTGACCGTTATTTCTTGTCACTCCTGGTAGAGCTCGGGGGAACAGGGACTCCCCCAGTGCCTGCTGGTCCCCTCTGACTAGTTTGTAACAGGCCACTAGATCCCCCGTCAGCCTTCTCTTGTGGAGGCTGAACAGGTTCAGGTCCCATAGCCTCTCCTCGTA
>NW_017729031.1:45867746-45895433 GCF_001723915.1 Gavialis gangeticus
GGCCCATGTTCATCTTGGCATCAATGATGACTCCAAGATCCTTTTCTGCCTCTGCACAGATGAGAAGGGAGTTCCCCAGCCTCTAGGTATGCTGCTCGTTCTTCCTTCTCAAGTGCATCATCTTGCACTTGTCAGTGTTGAATGCCATCCTATTCTCATCCGCCCACCCTTGTAACCTGTCTAGGTCTGATTGTAGCCTATTCCTCCTGTCTAGCGTGCTGACATCCCCCCACATCTTAGTGCCATCAGCAGATTTGAACAGGGTGCTTTTTTACCCCCTCGTCCAAGTCACTGATGAAGATGTTGAACAGTGCAGGCCCGAGGACCGAGCCCTGCAGAACCCCACTGCCCACATCCCTCCAGGTCGAAAATGACCCATCCACCACCACTCTCTGGTTGGCGACCCATTTGACTGTGTAGGTGTCGACACCACAGTCCCCCAGTTTTTTAATAAGAATGGGGTGAGAGACAGTGTCGAAGGCCTTCCTAAAGTCCAGAAAGATTACGTCTACTGCTACCCCTGCATCTAAGGATTTGGTGATCTGGTCATAGAAGGCCACGAAGTTGGTCTGACAGGACCTGCCTTTAATGAACCCGTGTTGGTTGCCCCTAAGCATAATCTCCCCTGCTGGCCCCTCGTGGGCATGTGCCAGAATAATTATCTCAAAAAGCTTACCCAGGATCGAGGTAAGACTAACAGGCCTATACTTTCCTGGGTCCTCCTTCCTCCCTTTTTTGAAGATGGGAACCACGTTGACCTTCTTCCAGTCCTCTGGCACCACACCAGAGCACCACGAGTGCTCATAAAGCCGTGCCGGGGTCCTGCAATGACCTCAGCTAATTCCCTCAGCACTCTGGGGTGGAGATTTCCTAGTGTGTCTGGCAGGGGCCCCACGTTACCCAGTACCGTCTTTTTGCCCCCTGTGTATTTAAAAAAGGACTTTTTGTTGTCCTTGATCCGGGTAGCTAGTCCCAGTTCCATCTCCACCTTGGCCTTCCTGACTGCCCCCCTGCAGCCCTGAGCAACCGCGGTATAGTCCTCCCTGGCAATGGCCCCTCCCTTCCATTGGGTGTATGCCTCCGTTTTAGCTAGGAGACGTTCTCGGATACTTTTGGTGAACCAAATGAATAACTCTTGAAAAAAAACAGAGAAATAAACAGAAGGTTTGGGTTTGCTAATATCCATAATGTGGCTCATCTACAAATGGCAGTGGCATTTCTACTTAGTGATTGTTTCTTTTTGGGAAATAATTTTACTTTGCTTGTGTAAAATGTCTTTTTGCAGTACAGTTTACAGCCTTGCACTCACAAGTATGTTAAACGGTTCCAAGAACTCTGAATTAGAACATGCCAAGTGATCATGCAGCTTCTGTGCAATCTTTTTTGAAGCAGACCATATGCCAGAGTGTTCAGATTTGAGTTTGAATTTGGGATGCCATAGGTATTTGAATTCGGTCGTGCAGTAGGTGTATTAAGAAAAGTACATGCAGAAATTGATGTTCCTTGTAAATGGAAATCTGTTACAGTGTATTGAGCTGTTGAAGATGCTAACATATTTCTCTTCTTTCACAAAAGTATGGAAGTTACAGTGGTCAGATGCCTAGAATGCAAATGGCAGTGAGACAGCCAATGCCAGGAGCAGTACCAAATATGTCTTATGCTGGATACTCTGGATATTCTGCATATTCTGGTACTTATTCTGCTGCTGCTGACCCCATGTGGATTTACTTCACCGCTGTTGCTGGACAGGTAAGGTGATACAAGCAGTGTAATTAAGTTAGCTCTGTGATGAATTAGACCTACCGATTTTCTCTCTCTCTAAAAGAAACTGAACACCTTGCTCAGCTGAGTGATGTGAAAGCTCTCAAAGTAAGAATCGTTTTTAGGTAAAACTGACGAGTATATGACAATAATTGTAATTAAAATTGGTACTTTAATTTCTAACTGGCATCCCCTAACCTCAATGAATTAAACTGTTATGTTGTTCATGAATAGTAATAAAGAGGCTAATGCTAGTGGTGACTTGTAAATGAGTTTTGTCCTTTGTTACTGTATTTTTTATTATTTTTAAAAAACAATCTTGAAACTGGAACATTTGAAATAATATAGTTCTTCAAAAGTGCTTAGGGGACAGCCAGTTACTTTACACAAACCCATTGCACCCCAGAAATAAAAAAGTGAAATTCAAACTTTTGCAGACTTGGTAGATGTACTGTGTCATCAATAAGCTAGACTTACTTACATTTCTATAAGTTTAGAGGTGCATCGATACATTGGTTTGATATTGGATTGGCACCGATATAAAGAAATTGATTGCATTGGAAATCGGCCTGATATGGCTGATAATTTGGCCGATAAATGCTCGTGCCTTTGCACAGCTGCAGCGCAGCATACAGGCAGCGAGGAGCTACAGCCCAGCAGCGTAGAGAACTGCATGCAGCTGGTAAGTCTGTTGTGTTGGAAGGGGAGGGGGGAGGGAAGTGGCGTGAGGGTGGGGCAGATCAACCCCTCCATGGTGAGGGAGGGAGTGAGGCAGGCACTGCTCAGCTGGGGTGGGGTGGGGTGGGGAACAGAGCTATGGCTTATCTGGGAAGCATGGGGCAGGAGGGTGGTTTCCGCTGCTGCGTGCACCCTGGGAGGGCACAGTGGGGGAAGAGGTGTGCCTCCAGGTCTGTACAGTGGGGGGTGGGGTAGGCTGCAGCTGTGGGCTGGGGTCGGGGCTGTGTTCAAGGCAGGCAATGGCGATGCTGGGAGAGGGCTATGGGGGGATCTACACTGAAATTTGGGGTGGCTGCAGCCTCCTCCCCCCCCATAACCCTCCTCCCAGTGCTGCTGCCATCTGCCCCAAGCACAGCACAGCCTGGCCCAGCCCCTCGCTCCAACTCCCTTGCACCAGGAAGAGCCCAGTGCAGCCCCGGCCCCATCCTGAGCCTGCAGCTGCAGCCTCCCCCGCCCCCTCTAGGCAGATCTGGGGGCACATGCCCACCGCCCTGTGCCCTCCTGAGGTGTGTGCAGTGACAGGAACCGCCCCCCACCCCATGCTTCCCAGATGAGCCACAGCTCTGTCCGGTGCTGCATCCCACCCCTGCTGGGCAGTGCCTACCCCAGTCCTTGCCCTACTCCCTCCCTCACCTTAGGGGCCTTAACTGGCTCCCCCAAACCTCTTGCCTCCCCCATCCACCACAGCACACTTACCAGGTGCATGCAGCTGTATTGGAAATTGTATTAGTATTGGCCGATATGCTGCCTTAAAAATCAGCTATTGGTATCGGCCCCAAAACTCTGTCAGTGCACCCCTAGTGACTGGCTTACTCAGACAGGAGCATGGTTGTGAAGCTTTGAAAATACCAGTGGCATGGTGTAAGATAGGTATGTTAAACACTGAGAGTATTGTATTAAGTACTCACCAGTTTTATTGAATGGGGACAAAAACAGGTTCTCTTAAGTTTTTCCAGTCTGCATTATAAGCCTGTAATGGGAGCAATAGTAACAGAACAAAGAGTAAGAGGCAGCAAATCTGTGACCTGGAAAAAGAGATCTGGGGGTCAGTGGGGGTTGGCAAGGATTCACAGAGGTCATGTGCATGGCCCCACAGGTAACTGTTCTCTAGAAGGTTCTGGGATTTGTGGTGCCAATACGCACCTTCCCAAGAGCGTGGATCTACAGAGGCAGTGTAATTGAAGATCTCCAGTTATAGGTGAGTGACCTTCTTTTCTAGATTAGAGGAGCTGCTGTTTGCTTTTGACAATTTAAATTGCAGTTTTTACAGATTGAGGCTGTGATTCTCAACTTCTTGTTTGACTTCAGCTCCAAGAATACAGATGCTTTGTGTTGCCTTGATTTGCTTTCCTGACTAACTTTTCTCCTTCATTTCTCCTTTGGTGCAGAACACCTTTATTTTCTGTTTTTGAGAGGAATCCTATCCTTCCTTTGTCCCTACCTGTGAAAGCAGGAGCCGATGGAAGTAATCAATTGCATTGGGCTAATAAGCTATATAACAGCTACAGCCTATACAGCAACAAGATTTTTAATGGATTGGAGTGTTGTTGTATTGCATTCTTAAGTCCAGAAATCATATGAAAATTGCTGCAGAGCTACACTAGAGCAATATCTCATCTCCCTCGGTTCTGTTCCTTCCCTAATGATACTCAAGATATTGTCATGCTTTCTAGGATGTCATACTTTCTGGAAAGACATGACAAGGCATTATAATGAAATGGTCCCAACTATGACATTTATGACTTCCCTTGGAAGGACATTTGGACTCTTACTGATTAGAGGCTAGATGCAGCTTCATGTTTACCTCTGAATTGAAGACCTGTATTTGAGTATTCTATATTGGAGAATGAAACAAAAATTGATGCTGCCGAGGAACTGTCATTTTCTGTCTGTTGACTGGAATAGTACTAGGGCTTCTGTGAGCTAGTAAGAGTGCTCACTTCAGACTATTCTCCTGGTCTTAAAGGTGCAAAGTTTTATGCCTGTGCATACATTTCCATTCACAGGATTTGAGTCTGAGTGCATAGCTTGTGTCTTTGTTATATATGGTAATAGTTATTTTTCAAAAATCATAGTTTTGCTATTGACTTTTGAGGCTTGGTCCCACAGTGCATCTTAAATCATAGAATTGTAGGATTGGAAGAGATCATTAAAGTCAGTGTGTCCATCCTGTTGCACAGATACAGGATTCATTATTCCTAATCCATCCCAGACAGATGCCTATTCAGTTTCTTTTTTAAAGCCTCCAATGAAGGAGATTCTACAACTCCCCCAAGCAGCTCATTCCACTATCCTATTGTTTTTACAGTGAGGAAGGGCTTTCATGAGTTTTGATCTAGTAGTTTAAACTCATTCCCATATGCCCTGCTGTGTAGCAAGGGAAAACTGTGTTACTTTATATTCTTTATGTTGGCCTTTCCAATCTTTGAAACTGCTATCATGTTCCCCCTTAATTTGAGCAGGGGAAGCAGTGGCCCCAATAAGATTTCTGTGAGTTTCACACTGCTGTTCCAAGCATAATAAGCAGCTGTGGATCAGGTGTTTTCCAAGATGGAGAGAAGCTATGATAGGCCTTTAACAGACTGGGAGAAGAACCTTCAACAATTACTGCAAATACTTCTGTCTTTCCTGGGCTGCGTGGTGGTTTTGGAGGGCAGCTGCATCTGATTCCTTAGTGGGTAACTGAATTATTAGCTGAGGGAAGAAAATAAAAGGGGGAAGTAATATAAATCTGACTTGCTGTCTGCCGAAAAGAAAGAGAAATAGGAAGAAAAGGACTGCAATAGCCCCCCACTTCTATTCAAGATTCAAAGTAGTGCCCGAGTGCCTAGCAAGGTTATGAGATACATTCATAAACATAAAGTGGTTGGAGGGGGAAAACCAGACGGCTGCTTTTAGAGTGAGGATTGTGTGTTTTGGATGCATTTGAATTGACCTGTTAGCTAAAAATAAAATTCAAATTAAAAATCTTCCCCGTTCCTAAAATCATGAAATGTCCTTCACCCTGACAAATAGGAAATTGAAACTAGGCAAAGGCAATCTTGATTCTCCATTTGCAGCTTTTACAACTTTTAGTCTAATAAAGATTTCTTACTAGTTTCCAGGAGTCTGTCTCTGAAAATAACTTTCTTTAAAGTTCACTTGGTTTTTGACAGCCAAGTTCTTTGGTAATGTTGTGTAAGGATATACATACTGTGGCACTGTGTCCTCTAGTATGTTACATAGACTTAGTGAATTCAAAACTAGATTGAATCAAGATTTTGTTTTACAGGCATAACATTTAAGCTTAGATCATGCGTGCCCCAAAGTATACATACACTATGCTTGCTGAAAGGTGCAAGCCCACACAATCCTAAACAGCAGAGTGGACAAACTCTCAAATGAAGAAGTTGCTGAATGCGAGGGTTCTAGAAATAAGTAATATTGGAAACTTGCTAAGATACAGATAAGCAACGTGTTTGCTCCCTTATAGTTCATGGGGTGTGCTTTATAACGAAGTCGTGAGAGTGAGTATGTTTCTTAGTTTGCAGAGGCCATTCCATTCTCAGTGTGAAAAACTGATTTTGAACTACAGAAATCAGAACGCTTAGCATGTTTCTGTTGTTTGCTGTTTTTCTCCCATAATTCTGAAATGGCATGCTTCATTCGTAGTGGTCTGTAAAAGGATAGTAAGAAAAACTTTGTATCTTCCATGTGGAAATCTGCATTCTCTCTGCAGTTGCAGTTCATTCTATTCCAGACCTATTTGCGGGAATTACTACTCCATTTAAGTAAAAGTAGATTACAAAGCTGGTTACTATTGTCCAGTATTCCATATTTCCATTTCATGGGCAGTAACTGCTTTATGACATGACAGACCTTGATGCTTGTATTAATCTCTCTAACTTGCATGAACATCTGTTTGTGGAACTATGTAACAGAAGCTCCTACTTAAAGTATGTGGATAAGGCACAGAATTAAGATTTTTATTAAACCCTTTTGAAATGTTAACTGAGCATTTGCTGATCTTTAGAAGTTTTTTTTTTTCATTTTTTAAATCTCAAGTATAATACAGTAGTAAATTTAGTTTTTTGTAGGGGGAATACACATTCACTCCTGAAGTACATGGCATATAACCACAATCTGTCATCTACCATGTAGCAAGACCAGTGGGGTGATGGAAGTGCTGGCCTTGACTCTCAAAGAACTAAGCAGGTAGAAATTCATAGAAACATGGGGATTTAATTGTTTTTGTGGGGAGGGTCAAAAGGGAAAACTATATTTCTGAGTTTCATCATACTATTGATATGGCTAGTAAATAAGATTCAGAAATATAATATTCACCTCACTAAAATTTAAGCTAATCAGTTCTCTTCTTTCTCTTCATCCTCTCTCCTTTCGTGTGAGCTTACCCACTGAAAAAATGTCCTTCTCACTCTCTGAGAATGTACGCTCAACATTGTAGAGTCTCTCAGTTCAGTAAAGCTGGACACACTCTTAAGTCCTGCCAATACTGCCTCTTAGCTAGAGAGTTAGTAGAGAGCATGTGACTATGTATGTTGTCTGCCTGATGTTAATAACCCCTTCTATAACATAGCGATGTGTGAAGTTCAGTAGTTAGTGCTCCATGCAAATAGAATACCCCTTTCCCCTTCGAGATGAGGATATTCCTTCATGAAATCCAGTGATATAAATGGATGAGTCTTACCAGAAGTCAGGTAATTCTGCTTGTGGGGACTTTCTCTTCTCAGAGTTTGCTGTCTTTGTATATTATCCAATAGGAAGGGCCACAGACTAGTGGGTCAAATGTGAGAAAATATGGGGTTTAAACCTCAGGGGAAAACGTAACTTCCACTTACTTATGAGACAAGCTCACCCCAAATTCTTTCTTGTTTATGTTGGTATATTATAATAATTTCAAAGCAATAATAC
Source organism: Gavialis gangeticus (assembly GCF_001723915.1). Classification (NCBI taxonomy): domain Eukaryota; kingdom Metazoa; phylum Chordata; order Crocodylia; family Gavialidae; genus Gavialis; species Gavialis gangeticus. The sequence continues at coordinate 45,875,157 of NW_017729031.1, forward strand.
ATATCTTGTAAAAGCTACATAGAATGAGTTTGTAAGTTCAGTGTACTCCACTTAAGTGCACAGCCTCAGGATTGAAAAAAAAGTTTTTCATTTACCTGGGAAAGGTAACTTACTGTAAAACAGGTGTAGGCAACCTTTTCCAGCTGCAGGCCAGAATGACCTGTGGTTCATAAGAGGCAGGTGGGCAGGCCCTGGGATCCAGCTGCTGCTTGTTTCTGTGGTGGCATGAGGAAAGCACCCACAGCTAGAGCCCCCTGCCACCAAATGGCACTGAAACCCCATGTCCATGGGCCAGATCCAATGGTTCTGTAGGCAGATTCCAACCCGTAGGCTGCAGGTTACTGCCTCCTGATGTAAACACTGTTAGTTAAATACACAGTACTGCAAATGCTGTGGTATTGGCTGGCCTGAAACTGCCAGCTCCCTTCATTTTGAAGGCTTCTGATAGCCCAGTATTAGAAGTGTTCCAAATGAGTGGAGCCAGTCATTTTGAGGGCTGCTAATACCACAGCACTAATAATGCTTAGCAAGCACTGCTTACAGCACTGCCTGTGCTGTGATATAAGTCAGTTTTGGGGTTACTGTCTTCTCTCATTTTTCCACAGCAGTCACTGTTGGGGCTGCTATTAGAAACTCTGATTATGAGGGCAAATAGCATCTGTGAAAGTAACTAGCTCACATCATTTTCAAGACTTCTAATAACAGCCCTTTGACAGCTGCTCCCCTTCACTGTTTCTGAAACAGTTAAAAGGAGTACAATTAGTTAGAAAATAGACATTTACAATTAGCATACAGTTAGCCAGAGGGCAATTAAGTTATAAAGTAGACAGTGGAGCTGAAAGAAGCTGTGCACTTAAGTGGTTTGTACTCTTAGCCAATATACCAATATTCAGAGTTTGTTACAAATGTAAGCAGTAGACAACAAGTTAGGAATGGCATTGTGTTATACAGTTAAGGAAATTATGCACTTATGTGGTATGCTCATGCGCTGCACAGTCAAAAGTGCTGCTTTCATGTCATGGAGTCTGACAGCCTACCTAATGCAAGATCTGCTTAATGTGTCAGGCGCTTATACTTACTGATAAGCCACAAAACATAGCTTGTTGTCTGTAGTTTTCAGCTTGAAGACAGGGTGGAAGCCCAGCTGATAGGACCTTGCTATAAAGCTCACAATATATCTGGGAGAATCCAGTTTAAAGTCCTTTATCATGTGTTTACTAAAGATGATCTTCCTGTTACATTCACTTGCCTCATGAGATTTTGGCTTTAGAGACTTCTTTTTAGAACATCAGATATGGGTATCTTGAAGACTGTTACTGTTTGGCCTTGGGCTTTTCAAAGATCTAGTTAGCACATACCTATCTGGGATGTTAAGCTTTCAGGTTCACCTCTCCATATTGTTCTTATCTGTACTGTTCCAATGAATACATAATCAGTGTTGGCAATGAAAAGGAGCATACATTTTTTTTTTTCTCTACCCAGCTTCTTGAAGTGCTCTGTGGAGTTACTTCACAGACTGTAATCCTGGGAACATAGCTGAAAAACACCAGAGGGAGCATAAAAAGTAATATTAAATGGGCTAAAAAATGAAACCTTTCTGTGTTAGTCACACGTCATGCATGTTAGATGGTTAATTTAAGGACAGCTTAAATTCCTATTTATTACCTTTCTGCCTGAGATACTCCAAAGTGCTTGGCAGCACTATATACACTGAAATCACTTGGCCATTACTGAAATGCAGCTGCCACCAACTCCAGTGTAGAACATGGTAGCTCTTAGTGGGGTTTTGTTCAGTTTTGAATTGTTGTAAAAGGAAGCAAATACAAGAAATTTAAAACAGCACAGCAGCACTGCACAGTAATTTGATCAGGAAAGGAAAAGTGTTGCCTAGCTGAACTGCAGAAGATAGCTTATAACTGTCAAATTAGGATTTAGCCAAACAATTAAGAATAACATCCCAGTTGCTAATAGCATCATAGGCTGTTTGATGATAGATGGTTAGAATGTTAGTTTTACTGTGTGGTTTAACTAAAGGAACAGAAAGAAGTCTACAGATGATCCTTGAAATAACAACAGAGATGTAATTGGTAAAATTGATTTTTTTTAATTAGTAGTTCAAACTAGAGGCCTTTATAGAAATACTTTTATAGAAGAATTTTAGTTAAATTAAAATTGTGAAAACAGTACAAGTCAGTGCAGAATGTATAATTTAAGCAATAATTTGCTTACAGTATCAGCCACCGTTTAAGAAGTCTATATCATTAGAAGATATCACTGTAACTTTAGTAATGCTGAAGACTAATTTTATTTTAAATGTATATGAATGAGTGTTTTTTCCTAAAACAGACAGGAGGATTTCATTTAATTGCCAAAGGCAATAAATTCTAGTATGTAATCTTAGTGCTGCATATGTTTTTATTAGGATGAGAGATACTTCTACAATAGATTTTTAGAATATTATTACATCGTTATATTGAATTAAATCTTTTGTTTTTGGTTAAATATCTGTATTATTTTTTGCAAGTGGATTTTCATTGTCAAGTATCCGTGACCACAAGTTTATGCACTTTCTTCCACAGGATGGGGAAGTGGATGCTGAGGAGCTACAGATGTGTTTAATGCACTCTGGAATCAGCGGGACCTATTCTCGTAAGACACTGAATGTTGCTATCATATGTTGTCTTTAATTTGTGAACAGTTTTTGAAAGTTTTATTCATAAAGGAATATTTTTTTTTTCTACTCTCACATATGACATTTAATTTCATTTTTGTCTCACACTTCCATTTACCGCTGCCATTTGTCTTTTTCATACTCATAAGGAAATGTCTCAGCCCTCAGTATCAGTACTGAAGATCAGCACAGGTAGTTCATCTGTATAATAGCACCAGGGAACTTTTCTAATTTTCGTGCTTGGCACACCAGAAAACAGAAACGTTTGAATTCACAAGGCCCGGGCACTAGAGGGTGTGAACACCATCCCAAACTTTACCCTTTCTTTGGAATCCTTTGAATGAGATAATATGGTGAAAGAGTTAGCTAGAACACATGCTAACACTTTATTCAGAGGTAGCCCAATTCCATATTTATATTATATAGATTTATTTTGGATAAAAAACCACTTTGCTATATAAGTTATACTTCTAATAAGAAACGTTAATGTTCTTAAAGTGGTATTGTTTGGCCTGGACATTGCCCTGTTGATTCTAAGGCGCTAAGAAGAAATGGTGCTTTGGGTCGCTGATAGACATGGACAAAAAAACCCAGTGGTTTACTGAAAGAGAAGCCACATTAGTTTGGCCTGGCTTGCCCATATGCCTGTATTCAGCGGGGCTTTTTGGCATTTTTATCTAATAGCTGATTAAATCAGCTATTAGATAAAAGTGCCAAAAAGCCCTGCTGAAGCATGCAATCTGTATAGATATTGGGCAAGCTGGGTCAAGCTGACGCAGCTCCTCTTCTGGGCCTGTGGTGCACTTGGCGTGGGGATGTGCTGAACTGAAAGTTAAGTTCCATTTAGATTTTTTTTCCCCACATTTCAGCAGCCTTGGTTTCCACGCATCTCTTTCTCTTTGTCCTGCCAATACTAAATTAGTAAATTGTAAGACAGAGAACTCTACCAAGAAGTGAACTTAGTGTTGTCTGAAGAATGAAATGAAGAACTAAAATCTATTTAATAGCTAGTGTTTTGTTACCTATCTTCCTACTGTGTTTTGTTTTTTTGTGATGATCTTTCCATACTGCTGTATAGCAAAAGCAAAGTACTAACTTGTGTGTTAACTATGTTCACTGAAACTGCAGTAGATACTATAAATGACATCGGTAAGATTGCGCTGGTATTGAATCAGTTTTTGACTATATTTTTCAGCCTTCAGCTTGGAGACTTGCAGAATTATGATCTCTATGTTGGATGTATCCTTGAGGAAATGTATAAGAATATTAAAATTTTTATGTCATTCTGAACCAATAGTGTTCATATGTAAGAAACTTGAACTTCAGGACACTTTAAATTAATATGTTTTAGAACACTGTCTTTGAGTTCTATCGTTTTATCATGTTGCCCAGAATTGGTTACATAAATGTTGTCAATGTGGTTTGTAGTAGTACTGTTGCCTTAGTTGTTAAAATGTACATATATCTTGTAATTTTATAATGAGGTTTTCTCTCTTAGGTTAGCTGTTTTCTAAGTTATTTTTATTAACCAAACAATTAGAGAGATTATACAGGAAAAATGGGTTTTAACGAATTCAAAGAACTCTGGGCAGCTCTTAATGCCTGGAAGCAAAACTTCATGATGATTGACCAAGACAGAAGTGGAACTGTGGAACTTCACGCGTTGACTCAAGTCATTGCAGCTATGGGTAAGATACTTTTTTGAAAACTTCTGAAGCCTAACATTTGTTCTCTAGTGTGCAGTGTGTGTTTTACCACAGTGAATAGCAGGTTATAGTATTTCCAATATGGCAGTTTGTAGTGGATATACCTATTCAATATGATCTTATGGGGGCAGCATCTCAGCTGAGTATAAAGATATTTGCAGAAGCTCTGATAAATACAGACAGGTTTAATGCCCCCACCACTGCTGAACTGGCAGAGGGTCTTGGTCGAGCAGCAGCAGGAGACGGAGGGAAACTGATGACAGGACTCTGTGCATGCTTCACAGAACAGAGGATACACACCAGGCTGAGCCAGTACCATGGTAGGGAAGATTCTAGGAAAATCTTTTTTCTTCATTCTCCCTTCTGAAAACAAAGTGCATATCTAATTTGGGTGTGTGGTGTGCAAATAAATATGGTATTTTTTTAAAGGTATACATCTTGAAAGACCTGGAATACCAAAACAGGAATACTTTCCCACTCTTCTTCCCCATCACCTTTGACTATGTTTCAAGTTTTCCAGAGTTATGAAAGTGGATGAGAGCTTCTCACAGTGTTCCTATAATTTTCTCTTTTTTTGGCTTTCTAGGTTATAGGTTAAGCCCTCAAACACTAGCTGCAATTGTGAAACGCTATAGCAAGAATGGCAGAATCTTTTTTGATGACTATGTGGCTTGCTGTGTGAAGCTACGGACATTGACAGGTACTGTATTTTTTAATTATCTGTGCTGTATGTACTCTTAACATTTTCTCAACTAAAAATGGTAATAGCTGTGGGAGTTCCTTTACATGTAGTTTTTCAGGATTTTATTACTGTATTTTAAAAATTATCTTTAGTATTTTGAGGGATAGTTGATCAGCATTTGCAAAATATAGAAAGTAACATTTTGCTTTTCGTATTTTTTCACTGTAGCATTAGCTTAAATGTGAAAGGAAAGAAAGAAGAATTATTTAAGTTATTCAAAAGTGTTGGGAAATTTGCTTGAAAAACAAGAGAAATAAAAACAGTATTGCTAGCTGAACTTACTTGCTTTATAAAATATAGGCATAGAAAATGTGGAGATTTGCATAGCTACAGTTTACTGAAGTGTCTTATTCTTTTCTAAGACTTTTTCAGGAGAAGAGACAACATGCAACAGGGGTTTGTGAATTTTGTATATGATGATGTAAGTATCTTTAGATAAAGTACTCAGTTTTGTAAAGACTTATACAGAAAGGCTTTTGTTACAAATGACAGACTTGAGCCATACTCATCAAATTTGACTTCCAAATGTTATTTTGCTTTACATTTTTACAGCCTTGTCAGAATGTTTCCTTGGGTATTAACTGTTTGGCTGAATTCGTGTTCATCCCTTCCCCCTCCTCCCCACAAAGAACTACTAAGAACATCCCTTGTATAAAGCTTCCATGGCCTTCATTCTACAAAAACATAAGCCCATGATGAATTCAGTGAAACTATTCACATGTTAAAATTAAGCAAGTGTGGATTATCACTCTAGTTGTGTCCTAAGGGCCTGCACATTATGAAATGATAGAAGTATATGGAAGCAGTAGGGTAATAAAAATAGTTTAGTTGATGTCAGTGGGACTACTGACTGCTGCAGTATGAAGTAATTGCCAGATCACACCTGTAAATTGCAACAGTTATCTGTTTCCTACATGGCACTGAGTATACACTGTACAATTCCGTGTACATTTATGATACATACACAGAATAAGTAAACTGAGTCTGAGCAATTTAAAAGTCACCAATGATTAAAAACAAATTGTATATTTTTATCCTCTGTAATTCTGTAGTCACATCTTAAGGTCTTCATATAGTAGACAGGTCCCAAGTTGTTTCTACATTTTGAGTTGGGATTGTTTTCCCCTCTTAGATAAAACAGAGACAAACTGTTCTTGAACTCTTTGTATAATATGGTTAATAATGCCTGTTGTTCTAGTAATTCATTAACAATTTCCATATGTTCTTTTCTTATGAGTTACCTATTTCAGTATTTTTCCTTTTAGTTCTTGCAGTGTACCATGGCAATCTGAGTGTTGAACTGCTGAAGGAGGTGAAGAGCTCTAACCTGTAAATTCTTCTACTCAGAAGAAATTAACTGAACCTGCTGTGAATAGAAGCTAGTATAGATTTTTTTCATGTTTCTGCCTGTTAAAATATCCACCTTGTGTAAATGGTTTGATTTTTATTGCACGATTCAGAGCAATAAATAATTGTAGCATTGTTGTTATTTTTTATAGAAGCATGGCTTTTTTTATATAAGCATGCATATTTCCAGATGAGTATACTTCTGTGTCAGGCAGTCAAGCTTAATGAAGAGTTAACATACAAACACTTCGCTGCAAGTCACTAGCATAGACTACTTTTATATAAGTTTCGCTTGCATTTATGAGTGGAACAGCAGATGTCCTAATTTTTAATCTAATTGAGGTATTTCTTGTGTCGGCATCATGGTAATACAATAATATTTCTGATGGCATACACTAAAGAATTCTAATATCTTATAGAAATTCAGTGGATTTCACCAGAAATACAAATATTTAAGGTAAAACATGTTTTTCTTTAAATTTGTTACAATAGATTTTTCTAAGAGGCAGACTATTGCCATTTCTTTTTGTAAGGATTTATTTATGGAGTAGAAATTGTTTGTTGAGTACAAAGTTGAGCCCCTCCCTTTTAATTTCTTTTTATTCCCTCCTAGAGAATCTTTGTAGAGTTTATTTTCCTTTCGACATGAAAGCTTTCAAGTCCTTATCTACTTAGTCTTTAAAACCATAGACTCAGTAGACCCTGTAGTTGGTGAAGCTACCCTTGTCCTGAGATCTTAGAAATCCCTTAAGAAAATAACCCAGTGAACAGAAGTGTCCCACTTAGGATAGCTCAAGTAGGTCCTTATTTTTTATGATATTTCAGCAGCACTTCTAACAGAACAGTATTAAAATTAATGGGTATTGACAGTGATCAACTGTTCATCAACTCTTCATCTTGACAAACCTGTTTTGCTCACTCCAAGCTTTGTCAACTTTATAATGTACAACTATCCCTTATCAATCAACTGAGCAGGGATTAAATTGGAGGTGATGTTCATGTCATGCTAGAAGGTGGGAGCTTAATACAATGTGCTGAAATAGCTGCATTCTTAAAAATATATGGGAAAGTCTTTTCATGCTAAACATACTTTGGGCCAGACCCACATTACTTTCATAGATGTCTAAATAGGATTTAGACAGAATTTAGGCACCGACAGGCATTTTTACACATGTTCCTGGATGTGGCACCAGGTGCTTTAATTAGTGAGCTGTGCTAATTAAAAGCACCCGTGCATCACATGTATCAGCATCCCCACGCATCTCCGCACTGAAAAACCGGTGGTGGGGCTCTTTGAACTAAAGCTCCTTGAATGTGTTTTATTTCAGAGCACCCCACCGCCATTTTGTCAGTGTGCAGATGCACGGGAACACTGATACATGTGATACAGAAGGCTGCTGGAGTGTGTCAATTTCTGTGCTTCAGCAGACTTGATTAATCAAGTCTGCTCCAATGCACTGGTTTTCCACATGTGTACGGGAGCCCAGGGATTCTAAAGAATGGATCCAGATTGTCACTGCTGAAACAGGCACAAAGTGCATTCATTACCTAAGATTATCTGTCACTTCCATTTTGGACAGGGAAGTTCCTTGGGTATTAATGGTTGGTACTCTGTGCATACTCAGAATTGATCCTGTTTGATCACCTAGGTACTCTAATTCCTCCCTGAGCTCCACTGTGATCCAGATTGGTGTGGCAGGGGCACGTAAGCTCTGCATAAGTCCTTGAAGGCAACCAAGCTGATAGGCATACTTCAAGGATGCCTAACTCATACCAGCAATGTATCATTCAAGTAGAAATGATGGTAGTGGGGTGCCTACCTTTTGCTTCACCCAACAGTTCTAGGTCCTCCCTAGTATAAGGGAGGATCTTAGTAGTTCTCAACCTTTTTAGACTCAAGGCGTTTCTCCAAAACTTTTCAAAATGTAGTGGCACCCCACTTAAAAATATAAATATATTATGAAATCATAATATACTCACTCCACTACCACTGCTGCTGCAGCCAGATGGAACTGCACCATGCACCTCCTACAGAGCCAGATTGGGAACAGCTGTAGTGGGAGCATGTGCTCTTGTTGCAGCCCTTCCTGATTTAATCCTGCACAGTATCTCCCAGAAACAGGCATGTGGGCCAGGTAAAACTGTCCCACTTGTCTCAGTTGTCAGGACCTTCAGGGGAGCTGAACTGAAAAGTGGCTGCTGCAGAAAGGTGTGTCTTACATTATGGTATGCTACAGCTTACACTGGTTCGGCTTCAACGTGTTCCTGAAAACAGACATGTGAGCAGTTTTAGCCAGTGGCACCCAGCATCATGGCACTCCTGACACATTTTCGTGGTACCCTGATTAAGAACCACTGGAATAATGGAATTCAAACCTACATCTCCCAGTTCCCAGGAGTGTCCTAACCACTAGGGATGGGGGAGAGAATGGGGGCATCCGTACCCCTTCTATGGTAGTCTCAGGCCCACCCTGCAGCTAAGAATGCAAGAACTGTGGGGCCAGAGGGCAAGCAAGCAAAAAGGGAACCTGATTATATCCTCATGGTTAGGGCATTCAGTTGGAAAGGAGGAGACATGATCCCTTCTCTCAGGATTATTTTTGTTTTTCTATCCAAAGACTGTCCAATGTAAAATGCAGATTCAGTCCAAGGGGCAGAAACCAGGACAACCCTCATCCAGAGTGCCCGCAAGACTCAACTGCGGAGTATACACCCCCTTGCATCTTTTCATTCTGGCTCCTTCCATTAGGCTAAAAGTGGGTGGTGCATCAACACCTCTAGTTGGATACCTACTCTCAGAAATATGGCTAGGCATTCTGGATCTTTAGTGAATGGAGGCACGTAATGTGCAGCTTATCTTATGTGTGGAGAGAGGAGCAGAGAGAGTTCAGTCATGCTGTTGTGCTTAGTGTTTTCTATTGGCTAGCCTCCCAAGTCTGCCCATTTCCTATATAGAACACTGAAATGCTTAACTCTTTCTATTTGGATTATGTTTTAGAGGCACCTAAGTCTTCCCATTGATGATGTAGGGATCCTAGGCACCTAAAATTGGTCAATTTAAATTGCTTTCCTGAAGCAGGTGCCTAGATAGATCCCAATGCAAAATGTAGGCACCTGCATGACCAAACTCTCTGGCCCTTCTAGACTTGTAATTCTAATGTGTGTGTGCGTGCGTGCATGTGTCTTTATGTACGTGCATTTTGGCAGTGAGCAGTGTTTTATGTAATTTTGTTCTTTTTACACCTACTCCCATAGTGTCACAAGTATACTAAACATAATTTAAGAATGAATATTTTTTGATACTGAGATGATGTATTCAACCTTCTTGCATCCCTGTTAATTGTGTAACTAACGGAACTAAATTCTCAATCAAACTAAATATTTGTTTGCATATCTTGCTGTTCCTGTCTGAAATATAAATTTATTTGTCCAAATTTAGACCTATCGCAAGTAAGTTTCATGTCGTTATAAAATACTGAATAATATGCTTATAGTGTACAAGTGATTTTATTTGTACAGTAAACAATTTTCCAAGTCATCCTTGAGTTTTTTTTAGAAACAAACATTCAAAAGCTTGTCATTAATTGTTATATTATACAAACCCTGTTATGTAACAGGAAATGCTACAGTTCATAAATAATGAAGTATGTCATCTAGTGCAAAAGTTTGCCAAGCTTTCTTGTCTAAATATCCAACTTTGCAATTCCATATTAAAGTAGCATCATGGACCATTTTAAATGCATATATGGGAGGCAGATTACTTCTATGGGAGGTCTTAATTTGGTCCATCTGATTTCCATTCCAAAGAGAATAGTCACACTGTATATTCATTAATAATCTAAAAACTTCCCAAGTGGGCAGTAAAAACCAAGTAGCAAGATGGAAAATGCTAACTCATGAATAATGCAGTTCCATCCACTATTCATATGTAGGTCTACAGTGAGAAAAACAGGCTCTCCATAGTGATTCATTCATGCAATTACAAGGCCCAGAACATGCTCCATTTTAGTAGCAGTATTAACATTTATGGTAATGATATCTTACATGCTTGATTCTTAAATGGACATTGTTTGTCTGGTTTTTAACTCTTAGTAAACTATTTGCAGGTAATATATTTTGCATTACCTTTGTTACATCAAGCATATTCATATTTTAAAAATCAATATACACAAAATAGTTATGGTAGATGAGCAACCCCAGATAATTATATGCCATACAAAGAGTGGTATTGCACAATAATTTACAACAATTGCAAATTATTGGGATGTAGTGACCTGCGAAAGTTAGCATGTGTTAGGCAATAACCCTTGCCTAAAAAGGAACAAGTCTGGAATACCACAAGGGCACTTAACAGATGGTAGACTGCTTGATCGTACGTCTGCTTGCATTTTAACTGCACTTAATAAATGTTAAGTTGAATGTGTGACACTATCCTTAGAAGAACTGCATATTAGTCTTTGCTAATGAAAGCTAGAAAATTAGAATGTAAATATAAAGTAGTCATGGCACAGACATATCTAGAACAGTTTTATCACAGGCAAGAAACTATCCTTTTGAAGTATCCCTGCTTTTAGAATATTGCTTGAAGTACGACATTGCTGCATACCAAGCCGTTATTATTGATTACTTGCCAAAAACGTGATTTACTTGAACCTATCACAGTTCCATCCAGAATCTGAATGTCAAGCTAGGTTTAGTGTGTGAGTGCAAATTCTACAAACTATATACATTTAACTTTTGCCTTCAGTTGCATGGGTGCAACTTCAATGGAGCTTGATTCAGTGTAAACAAGAGAAGATGTTACCCTTGCAAGTGAATCCTTTTCCTAGTCCTTTTCCCAGAGGAGAAGGCACATCTACATGTGCATTAATGCACCTTTGCTACTGTGCATTCAGTTTAGTACCTCTAATATGAGGTACTACATAAATGCGCAGTAGCAAAGATGCACGCTTTTTTGATGCTTAATGTGCAGTAGATTAATTCTACTGTGTGTTAGTGCATCAGCACAGATTTTGTTGTGATGCACTAATGCACAGTAGAATTAGTCTACTGTGCATTAAGCGTCTCATGTAGATGTGCCCAAGGTGACCCCAGCTGACTTCCTTCCCTTGGGCAGGGGCTGGACCCAATGATCACACAAGGTCCCTTCCAGCCCTAATGTCTATGAAATCTATGAATAGGATTCAACCTACCATCTGATCCAGATTTGGTTTGCATGGTTAGCAAGTATAAAGAGTGGCATAAAACTCCCTGAAGTGTGTGGACTGACACCACTTATGGCAGGTTTAAGTAAGAATGTGTCACTTCTTTAGTATGCAGAAATCGCTTCAATCCATGTACAAGGTAAATACAGTTTTCTGCATTCACACCCATCAGACAAAATTTAAATCCTTCAGTACATCCACCAGGATCAGTGCTTCCACTAATGATTATACTGGAGCTAATTCTGCTGTTGTTAAACCTAGTGCCAGTTCTGATTAAATCTGGTGGTATTACTCAGGCTTAAAGGCAAAGAGAACTGGTAACTATTGACTTGAATAGATTTACTCTGGAGGAGTTTAGAGCTGTATTTGGCTTTTCTTTCGTGCACATGCCTATAAGAAAGCCATTATTAACCTTCCACAGGTTCCTATTTCACTCACTTTAGGGCTAGAATATTCAACAGAATTCAGTAACTGCAACTGGACCAGATTTTCAAAAGAATTTAGCAGGCTGGCTGCTGAGCTCTTTGAAATATGTGTATTACTATCTCAGCTGAAGATGATAGAAACTAAACTTTTTTTGAAAATCTGACCCCAGTAGTGAGTGCTGAGCTATCTTCAGTAGCTGTCTGCCTTAGCTATAAAGTGTTCAGAGGTGTTCAGTCATGCTATTTGGTATTCCAAATCTAACTTTTGAAGAATCATCTAATCTTTATAGAATTGATCATGCTATGGCACTACTATTAATAAAAGCTTAGGGAAGTCTTTAAATAGTATACCCCATTTATCCATAGCTAGGGAGCCTGCTGTAGCTCATATAAGGATTGTAGATATTACTGGAACTTCTCTAGTGATTCCTGCTTTCTTGTAAAGCTGAAGAGTGAATGCTAAATCAACAAAGCAGAGCTGCAGTATCCCCTCTGACCACTAAAAGTTTATACACAAAAACTAATATGGAACAAGGTAGAATGTAAATTTATAGATAGATATAGCAGAATAGGTATTTTAGATCAGCGCTATGTTTGTATTTATTCCAGATAAATAACTTTTTCCCCATTTCAATTTAGTGTTGATTACTCCAAATTACTTTAAACTTGAAAATGGTACTCTTACTCTACCTAAATTAGAATAATCTAGTTACATTAGAATAATCTAGAATAGCTCTTTCAGAATAACTCCATTTGTATAAGCCCTTACTTACTCTTTCTTTCAGCCAGGAAAAGTGAGAGAAAGATAAAAGAATTCCTGCTGTGACATCTTGGCATTTTACTGAGTTAAGTAGCATACGAGACCTTGACATCCTTCACTGTCTAAAATACTTGGTTACTTATTTTTTCAAATGCATTCTAGAAGAGCTGTTCAACTTTGTTACATCTTGGACTTCAAACCACTTGGAAGATCCTTCATACCAGTGATGCGCTGGATGGAAGGGAGCTTTTCCAGTCATTTCTAAGGGCACCTATACATGTGATGGACTTATCCTCCAATGCATGCTAATTAGCATGCGTTGGAACAGACTCAGTCAAGTCTGCTGGCCTGTGCTAATTAACATACTCCAGCAGCCTCTGCGTCACATGTATTCAGCACCCCTACGCTTCAACATAGTGGTGGGGCACTTTAACTAAATCTCATCAAACGAGCTTTAGTTAAAGCGCCCCCACTGCCATTTTGAAGTGCGGGACACTGAATACACTGCAGGTGCTGCAGGCACTTTTATTAGAGTGGCTCTTGGAGCCACTCTTAATTAAAGCGCCCCTCCCCCGCACCCTCCACCCAGTAGCACATGTATAGAAGCCCTTAAATTCTTACTTCAAATGAATGGGGAGCTGGCAATAGGTTTACAATATTCTGGGTGTCACAATTTTTTCATCTATTGGACATGACTGATACCTGAGTGTCACACAAGCATTAATTCTAAAGAACAAATATTTACCTTTGGACTGCAATAAATATCAGGTTTTTAAAATCTTTAATAGGAGGAGATGAACTTGCTCCTTTTGGACGTTCTTACATCCACTTTTATTATGACAATTTAACATTACATAATATTAGAAATACATTGCACACATTTTTACCAAGTGTATATGCTGCATATGATTTTTGCAAAATTTTGTTCTTTGCCCCTTCATTTATGGGAATTCTCTTTAACAGCAAGCAAGGAAATGGGTATTTCAGTTTTTCAAACTTCTCTGCAAGTTTTGCATGCACTTTTACAATAGTTCTATCACATGCCACGGGGAGACATTCTGTAGAAGTAGCTTGATATATACTAAAACATCACTGCTCTACTACACTGACAGGGTATAATCCTAGATAATCAATTTTGGGACTTGATATAGATCCTGCTAGATTTTTTAAATGAAAATGTTTAGTCTTTCTAACTTCTGTATCTTAGCTAGTAAATTGTTCTATAATGTTTAAATATTGAAAATTACCATGTTTTCTTATAACAAATCGTAGATAGCAGATTTTTTACTTTAAATTCCTATATGTGCTTTGTTCTCAGTATATCTCTTGCAATTCTTTATCTATTAAACTTGTAACCATTTTTATATTATATTTTAGAGTTATTTGCAGAAGGTTATTGTAAAAGCTGGTTGTGCAAGCCAGTTCTATTGTCTTTAACTGTGCAATCTTGGAAAAAGTTATTTACAAAAAAATCCAAGAAACAAATCCTGTTCATAGAAAGAAAGTTATTTTAAAATTTATTTGCATGCAATGTAACGTGAATAAAAACAGGGATTTTACAATCTGCTTTGGTCAGCCCTACATTCATTACCTTGAAAACCACCTAACACATTCCCTTCTTTGGCGAGGCTCTCTGTCACCCATGGTTTAATGTTCTTTTCAGAATTCTCAAATCTGTTTTTTCCACAATCACTTTTCCTACATCCCTGTCAAATTGCTATGTTATGTAGGATTTTACATGTGTGATTTCTATTCAAGTCAATCTGAACTGCCTGGACATAATTATAAATATTTGGCAATTAATATCCTGTAGGAACAATGAATTCTGGGGACCATAGTTTCTGCATAGCATGAAGATTTGGTGTTAGAAACACGCTATCAATTTAAAATCTAAAGAAAAGGAAGAAGAATCTAAACAATATTACACACCAAAATTTTAGATGGGAGTACCTTAAGTTGACAATGCCCGCTTAAGTTCTGAACTACTGTATAGTAACTGAAAGCAAGTATTATTTTCCAAATTTAACTAATTTTGAATTTATTTTTATAATGTCAATTTGAGAATATATGTTTCACTGGGGAAGAATTTTTATGGTAAAAGCCATTTGGCTTCACGATGAAAGAATATAGGAATATTGGAAATGCCAATAAAGTAGTAAAGGCCTCCAAAAATAATCAATGGATCAATGAATACTTCTGAAAGTGAAAACATTGCTAATGCATTATATGCATTTAGTCAGGTTGAATAAATATATACTACATAAGCAACCATATTGAATGGAAATGAATATCATGGGTGCAAAAGTACACTACATGCATTGTGGATATGATTCTCAAACTTGTGTAAAATGTGGTGCTTTACTGATATTACTTATTTCTGATTTACATCAATAGAAGAGGACAATTAGGACCTAATAGTAACACGGATATAAGTCGAGTTGCACTGATGCATCGGTCCAATATCAGATCAGTACCGATATTAAGAAAATTGTCTATATTTTATATCAGCTTGATGGGGCCAATAATTTGACTGATAAATGCCCATGCTGTGTGCAGCTGCAGCGCAGCACGGAGCAGAGCTGGCAGCGTAGATAGCTGCCTCTAGCTGGTAAATCAGAAAGGGAGGGGGGAGGGAAGGGGCGTGGTGGGGCAGATCAATGCCCCCTTGTGGTGAGGGTGGGGGCAGGTCAAACACTACCCAGCTGGGACAGGGGGGTGGCGCGGGATGGAGGCGCAACTCTTTGCGTGGGGACAGGTCCTGCTGCTGCTTGTACCCCAGGAACACTAGGGCCCAGAAGCGTGTGCCCTGGATCTGTGTGGGGTGGGGTGGGATGCAGCTGTGGGGTGGAGCCGGAGCTGGAGCCACATGGGGCTTTTCTTGCCGGGGGCTGAGCTTGGAGCGGACTCCGGTGGCACTGGAAAGAGGCTGCAGCCATCCCAGATTTTGCTGCAGCTCTGCTCCCAGCCTCAGCCTGCCACCCAGCGCAGCCCCAGCTGAGCATCCTGCCTCCACCCAAGCACCAGGAAAGGCTGGGGCTGTGGCAGGCGGTGGCACAGGGCTGGGAGCAGACCTGCAGCAAAATTTGGGGTTGCTTTGCCCCTTCCTTCCCCACTCCCCTTCCACCACATCGGACTTACCAGCTGGATGTAGCTGTATCAGATATCAGATCAGTATCAGCTGATATGCCTCCTTAAATATTGTCTATTGGCCCCCAAAATCTCTATTGGTGCACCCCTAGACATAAGTTTCAAGTGAAGGAATATTTAAAATCAGTGATAAAATAAAATAACATCACAATAGAACGCTTGGCATTTGCAGGTAGAATGTTCACTAGAGAAGATGCCCCATTCTCATTCTCATTCTCATTACTGTTCCATCCAGGGTAATGCTAGTTAAATAGATAAAGGTCTGGAACAAAAATCTGCAACCTTGAATCTAGTTATACATCAGAACTTTACTGCTCTGGTTCATTTCTAGCAATAAAAGGTATTCATAGGTATTGGCTAACATACCTAATATTAACACTAAAAGCACAAGCCATATCAACAGTTTTGTTTTTCAAACAAAGTGATTATAGACAGACACAACAATGTATTGTTTTAAAAGGTTGGCAGCACACACAACAGCTAAATAGATGTAACTGTATTGACTGTCTAGTCTTATATGGATGTAGTGGTGCTAACTTGCTACAATTTTAAAATGGAATGAAACCAGTTTAAAGTTACGTCAGTTTAGTTTCACTTATCCTGCTGTAAGTGTGGACAAATAATAGTTACAGTGATTCAGTATGATTCTTGGTAAAATGCTATAATTTAAAACGAGTGAAATTCTTTATTCTGTCCCTCCTTTACAAGAGAGAGATTTTTTTCTCTTTTGATTTCAAAGGAAGAGTGGAGAAGGAGGAGAATAGAAAAGATGGCATGAAAAGAGATGGGCCTGAAGGAAGAAAGAATAAAATGGAATATCCATGTCTTGTTATTTTTGCAAGATACACTGTACACCTGCAAAATTATGGTTTACCTGAAGTCAGCTGGGGTTTTATACATCAGGAAATTTTGCTTCTAGTTCTTGTCCTTTCTAATAAGGTTATTAAAATCCCTTTATTTTGAATGCTAACCTATAACCTATTACATGGATAATTGTGGGATTTTTTTCCTTCCCAAATTCTGAACAATACATTGATGTTTGGATCTAGCATACAGAAAATAAATGCATTGAATAAGGTAGGGCTGCTGTGGAAAAAATAGTGTGCATTGAATAATTGAAAGGTATAGACAAACTAGCAAATTACAGCAAGTTAGAAGGAGGAGGGATGTATTGCATATCAACTGCTGAATGGTTTGGGTCAGTTTACCGTGCAATGAAAAAGGGCTTTCATTTACTGCCCGGTAAGAGCAGGCACATAAACAGTTACCACTGAGTGATCACCTGATTTTGTGGTAAATCCCTGGCTTCTCTTAACCTAGTTATCCACACCCAAAAAATATATCATAATATACAAAAAATAATAGGTCAAATTAAGGTAATGTAAACATTATTTCTGGCTTTTCCTAACTTTGAGTGTGCAAACTTGCAACTGTAATGGTTGCTTAATGTAGGTTTTTATGTACAGTTTTTTTGTTCTTGCATGGTATAGAGTAATTATAGATTTCCTTGTCCTCCCACAGTTACCAAAGAGGACCCAAGTGTGTTAAAATAAACAATGAAACTTCCAGGAAAGAAAGTTGCTTAGCTGAAGCTTAAAACACAGCTCCTTTTGTTTTGTCCATGCAGTGCATATATGTCTTAGTTGTGAATTGTAGCTTTAATTACTTGACCAGATACACAGCTCATATAAATCAGTAGCTTCCTGAATAGGAATGCTGATTTATATAATCTGGCCTCTTGTGTCTAGAACCCTTGCTTTAGCACTTTCCTTGCGTTAGCAATTTATGAATTTCTTGGTTACTTCCCTGTAATGGGCAGATTATAGTTTACACATTTTTTAAAATGTTCAATTGACATTTGTATATAAAAAGTATTTTCACTCGCAATCTGAACATGAGAAGTTAGAGTCAAATTTAATAAAGTGAAGTTAAACAGTTTAATTTAAAGTAAAATGGAAGGCAACAGTGGCAGTAGAGGAGCTTCAGTGTAGGGGTGAAGATGGGGAATTAATATATTAGATAAAATTAAAATTAAGAAAAGTTATCAAAAGATGAGAGCTGTGCCAGATCAATTCCTCCAATAAAGGAATCAGTGGGAGAAACAGCTAGGAAAAAAACAAACAAGAGTTTATAGGAATCAGAATCATCCTATCAAAGGATGGAGTTTGGATGGGTCAAGCTCTCTCTGGGAGTGCTTGGAGTCATTTGCTTTGTTTTGGTTTTTGTTGGGTTGGGGGTTTTTTTGCAACTGGCTATTTTTCCTTCACACTGGTGAGATGACTGATGCCTTTAACACAGTTATGCAATGATGCTAAGTAGACCTGGGTGAATTTTTTTCAGTTGGACTTCATTTGCCAAAAATGCCAATTTGAGCAAATGGAACTCATCTGTGAATTTGTGGGGGATTCATTCTACTGCTTTGGCTCGGTGAAAAAGCAAAACACAGCACAAAAGCAGCAGATAAAACAGTTTAAACGTGTCATTCTAATATTCTTTAAATGTTGTATTTGCATTTTTCATTTCAAAGTGTTGCTATATTTTGCTACAACATGAGGGAACTTTTTTTGTTTTTTCCTTTCTTTTCTGTTTTTTATCTTGTTTTTTGGCCAGTAAATTAAGAAAGTATTTATGGATTAGAACCCTGAAGGATTTTAAATACAATGGTCCACAAGAATGTGGTTGGGAAAGGAGAGAAAGTAACAGTCATGATCCATTGAATCCTGAAAATTTGCATAGGTCCATGTCCACCCTTCAGACCAATGATTCCTGTTAAATTTCAGAGGCATACTGCCTCCAGGAACATGAAGAAGCAATATAACCTGTCAGCTGCCTCGATGCCATCAGCTTTATTGACTGCTGTAGAGACACTAACTTTTGTCTGCATCTTTCTGTCTTTCTTTGCCACTCTGGCTAACAACAGAGAACAGGTTTGATGTGGCCCTTATTAGGATATGACTTGCATCAAAATAGGCATGGCCCAGCTGTTTGCAAACTAGGCTTAAATGGCAATTAAATTGAATTAGCTGCAATTAGTCTGAGGCAAAGTGTTAATTCAGATAATTCCATGTACCTAATGTGGGATATTGAGCCTGGTTGTCTGTAAGGTCTGGATTTGATGTGGCATAAAACTTCCTGGTGCATTCAAACTGGTTGTCTGTTTATTTAGCCTATCAGTCCTAGAATCCCTAATTTAGGAATTCAGGATGTTGTGGACTCAGGCTATATTTAAGCCCTGTGCAGGGCTGCAAACAAGAAAGGCTTTCTGCACTGCTTATTTTTACTTGTGTATATGTACAGGATTAGGCTCAGGAGCCCAAATTGTTAAGAACAGCAATACATTCACTATGTACAATCACACAGCACAAATAATTGCTTCAAAGCATGAAAATATGACTGAAAGGTGAAGGTTGGAATAATTTTGTTTTGCAGGACATGAGCAGATGTTAAATTATAATTTAGAAATTCACATTTTACTGTTATGAACTGGCTCCCACACTCCCACATTTGATAATGGTATATGTGGCAAAAATAATGCTATGGATGTCCGAGTTTGTAATTAATTCTAAACTTCATGGGATTTTTTCCCCTAGTTTCTATCAGGGGTTTTCTGAGAGATATGATTAATCTCTGCTAACACCTGATAGATCTGAAAGAACATTTGTAACAGTTTGCACTCTTAATGCAAATATCTATTAGTCTCCTTTGTTAGTTTTGTAGCTCAAAGTTGGTCAAAATAGAATGGAGAGCTCACCAATTCTGGTCACAAATCCTGATGTATCATTGCTTTAGATGATGATGAGGAGAAGAAGGAATGAAATGGGGAAGACAAGATGTGTATTTGAACAAAAGTTCACAGACTCAAGTAGGCCTATAGTAAGACACATAAAGGGGTCTGTGAAGCAGATGTCTTTCAGCAGGTAGGGACAGACCCTGGATGTTACCAACCTTCTTTCTATAAACCTGATTAAATTAGACACATTCTACTGATTCAGAAACAAAGATGAGGGGAGCATAGGTGGTCCTTGCCCAGCAGATTTTGAAATACAGGCAGTCCTTGACTTACAACATTTTGAGTTACAATGTTTTGCACATACAGCATTTATAAATTGACACCCTGTTTCAACTTTCTGACGTCAGTTTCGACTTTACAACGCTTGATCTGACCTGATGCCATGCCAGTGAACAAGTCTGCTGTCTCACCCATCTCCCCGGAGAACATCTGTCCAAACTGCTGTGGACACTTTTTCTTTAAGAAAACAGACAAGACTCCAGAAA
>NW_017729031.1:45895578-45909290 GCF_001723915.1 Gavialis gangeticus
GACACTTTCTTTAAGAAAGCAGACAAGACTCCAGAAAAACCTGCAGCCAAGACTCCTGAGAAGACTCCAGCCAAGAGCCCTTCAACAAGTCCAGCAAAGTCACCTCAAAGAAGTCCTTCCAAATCAATATGATTGCTATTTACAACAGAAATGCATTAATGTAGCTATATTACTCATCTATAATTGATTTAGTACAAAATTCTGGGTTATTTTTGGTGAAAATAGGGTATCGGGCCTTGGTTCAGGAACCAATCCCGCATTTATAACATTGTTTCCTATAGGAAAATCGGTTCTGAGTTACAACGTTTCAACTTAAGACACGGCTTTCAGGAACCAATTGTGTCGTAAGTCCGAGGACTGCCTGTATCTGATGCAATTTCATGCCATTCAGAAGGTTAAGTAGTTTCCAAACAAGAAGTTTTTACAGAATCCAACTGGCCCCCACAGGAAAAAAAGTCTCTGGAGGCAGTCAGCCTTCCTCTTCTCTTTTCTTTCTCCATTGGAAGGGGGAGAGCCAAGGCAGAGTAGATCTGTACCTTATAGAACCACGAAAGGGGACAGACCAACCTCCTTCAATGGAGAAAGGATGGATAAACTCCTGCTAACTGGGGTACTACCACTTTCTTCATGCTTTCCTGCTCTATTTATACAGCCACATGCAGAACCTCCTAAAATGGCTACTGTTTCAGAGACCTCTGCCTGGTGAGTACAATCAAGTAGGAGAACAGGCTTTCAAAAGAGAGGGAGATAGATAAGGCAGGGAATCTCTCCCTCTCCTTATAGAGGGACTTGCCTATATCTGAGCTTCCCCCACTCCATGTGTTTTATTTAATTCTATTTCAGGGCTGTAGAAAATTACAGGATAAACTATAACTCTGTCTCTTTACTTACTCTGTTGTAATTTTATTCTTAGTTTATCAGATTATTTTTAATCTAAAGAAGCATTTGCGGTTTTGCTAGAAAATGTGCTAATTCAGCCTTTGTACCAGATGTTAGGGTTTAGCAGATGGCTACTACATTTAGATAAAGCAGGAGCAGTTAACTCACAATTAAAAAAGTAAAAGTAGAGACTATTAATTTGTTATTCAGCACCTCTGCTACATTTCAGTGCATGCGAGCAAGGGATTCTAGTCCAATCCTGAGAGGTGCTAAATACTACAACAGCCTATGAGCTCAGTGGAGCTTGAGGGCATTTAGCTTTTTTCAGGATAGAGTCTTTTCACTGGTAATGTAAACCTAAGATAAAGGAGAGGAAAAGGGGATCTCATATGCAACGGGCCTAATTCTCTTCAGGCCTCTTGTATTTATTTACTAGCTCAGTTTGACTGGAGCTATTATGAATCAGGCATCAAAGCTGGGCTGGCGTTCATGTACATCCTAACCTGTCAGAACCAGTGTCTACACATATAAAGGACAATCACTGCTGCATCAGTCCTTGCCACTTTCTGAAGCATAGGTTTAGGTTGGGTTGTTTTGGTTTTTTTAATTATAAATTCCCACCCAGTAACTTGCTTGCATCTCTGCTTTTCAGAAATCAGCAGAGTTCCCCTCTGAGAGGACTTCTACATTAAAGCTTTGTTTAAGATTAGAAAATCATGTGATCATCTTTAAATATTTAAAAACAATAATAAAAAGGTCAGGTCTTTTTAAAACAAACACACCATTTGAAGCAGTATAATATTTTAATAAAATTAAATCTAAGTATTAACAAAGCATTATGCATATACAGTACATACTGTATTTAAAGCCTATGGACCTTAAACTCAATTTATTTTAGTGTAGTCAGCTTTGGACACAAGCTAAGCTTACCTGTTTTGTAATAAGAAAGTTTACCACTGTACTTGGAAGTGATTTTACATATGTACATATATCTGTATCTATACCCACATACACATTTAAATATTCACATACATTTATTTGTATGAAAATATATACACATACATACACATATATGCAGATAGATATGCGTATGTATATATATATATATATATTTTTTTTTTTTTAAATATATTTTTCTAGCTCTCTGTGGAGGGGCCAGTAAGTAAAAAGAGATATTGCAAATGACAACAATGATACTTATAAAAAGAAAACCTGTAAAATATTGTAATTTATACAGCTTGTTAGTATTTTGCATTGAACAAAAGGAACACAGTCTTCTGTATTACATAGAAATTATATTTATTGCATTTGATTATGTTTGAGTGACAGATGAGAACTACCTGCCTGCTTCTGACAGCTAACTTTTTAGTTATGAAGAAGATTTAAAAAGAAAAAAGAAAAAGTGCAAAAACACAAGAAACAATCTATTCAGGTAATGTTGCCTTATGGATGCAGTCAGTGATGATACTTTCTATTGAGTAGCACAGATGTTCTTCTAGTTAAACAGTGACCAACTCCAGTTTGTTTTGAAGAGACTGCTCTCTGTTCTGTTTCTTAATCATTTAGAAACCAGAAGTCTTAGTTTATTCTTTCTCTGAGCAGTGGAATCATTGCCCTTGACTGCCAAAAACTTACCACAAGAAGCATAACTAAATTTTCAAAATAGGATTGGAAGGTTTTCACTTGCAATTCAGAATAGCAAGTAGGGATCATGCCTATGTGGGTTATCATCAACACCTGCCCTCTTTGCTTTGAAGGCAAATCCCCAATAATGTACCACCGCAGTGAAAGTGGTCAATGATAATCTCCATGCAACATAAAGTATAATTTTGGGACATGCATGTATTTTTTAAAAAAATAAAAAATATAAGGTGCCTTGAGAATGCTGGCAGTTTTACATTTGGAACATATAGTTTCTGTGTGTGTGTGTGTGTGTGTGTGTGTGTGTGTGTGTGTATATTTACAACATAACTGCTCAACTTTACCTTACAAGCTTCAAATTTAGGAAAATATACAGTACTTTTGCATATAATGTTATATTCCTTGTAGCCCCTGAGTCAAGTATAGAGGATTTAAATACAAAAAGGAAAAACAACCATTAAAAGCACTTACATTTTATGTGAAGTAATAGTACAAAAGTATTATTTCCCAGGAAGACCAGGATCAGAAACATGCCTATGAAGACCCAAGATTCCTATAGTGTTTAGGGAAGAATCTGGCAAGGAAGGGTGTCTAACTGGATGGAGATAAGTTTTACAATGCTGTTGATGACACTCCGAAGACTTCTCATGTTCTTGTTCTAAAAAAGAAGCTAAGTTGTCTTCTGAGGCTGTATTAAGATGCACCCCACTGGAGAGGGATTCTTTGGGTTTAAGTTTTGATTTTTCAAGGTCTAAAAATTCAGAACACTGAAAGGGAAGAAAAGAAACAAGGTGGCAATAGTTTTCCTGTTTCTCCTGTTTGTATTAAAACTGAGCAAAATCAAAATCTTTGAAAAATCAAGCGTAAAACACAGAAACATTTCTGGAAAACACAATGTTTGATTTGAAGTACTTGAATATGATTCAGCTTCTGATCTTCACTATCCTTCCTCAGACACTATGTTTTTGGCTTTATGTTTTACAGAAAATCTTAATTAAGAGATGAATTTTCTAGGGATGCCCCCACCCTGAGTCTGTGGATTTGAACACCCCTGAAACTTGAGAGATGTCAAGAACTGAACCCTGTAAATAAAGCAGATCCCTAACTTTGGGGAAGTTTGGATTTGGATTCAGATCCATGCACTAGGCTCTACTTTATCTTTTAAGTCAGAGCTTGTGGGAAGAGAGGTCTTAATATATATGCATTTTTAACTCACCTGCAATGAAGGGAGTGGACACAGCAATGGTTTTACCTCCAGCCCCACTTCTCTTTCTAATACATGTGTTTATTCATACATCATGAACTCCCTGCTGCATCACCCATAGGCTGCAGAACGGGGTGGGCCACCCAGGGCCATGACCCGACCAACTTTTAGCATGTTAATTTATATAACCCACAAATGTGCAATTGTCATTCTGGTCAAAACTATATAGCTATTTTTAAAACTGCATAGCTAGCTAAATTAACTTGCTAAAAGTTGGTTGGGCCATGGCCCAGGTGGCCCACCCCGTTCCACGGCCTATGGCATCACCTGAACTCCTCTCGCCTGTACAGCTAAAGAAATGAGAAATGGCTCAGGGCTTCAAGCCATTGGACAGCAGCAGCTGTTGGCGAAAGACTGCACTTTTTTTGTGCCTCCTTTGTGCTAAGCTAAGAGTAATTCTTTTGACTTGGATCCACCCCTAGTAATGTCCCTTTTTGCTATCTCATTTTATACAGTTTGTGATCATTTGCTAAATGTGTTACTGGGCTTGTGCTACACATTAATGCACATTAGCCTATTGTAATGCACATTAAAGAGTCACAAAATGTGCACTTTTGCTAATGTGCATTAAAATAGACTAATGAACCTTTTTCTAGTACCTGACAATGGAGGTAATACATTTAATATGCATTAGCAAAAGCACATTAATTAATGTGTAGATGTGCCCACTATGACACTATTTTGTAGCTTTAAGACCTTTACCCTCCCCCCACAACTCCCCAGAGATGTTTGGTCAAATTATTTCCTATTAATAGAACTACACGACAAATGCCTGATGCAGTGAACAGTTCTTCCAGCCTCAGGTAAGAATGTAAAAAAAAATCCTTGTAGTTGACATTGGCATAGACATACCTGTGATGCAGGACTGAAACTTCTGTCTGTTTTAATAGATGCTACAGGATGAAGGTTTGGCTTCACCCGGGCAGCTGAGTGTTGATATTCTGCACTTGTAGTCACCATACTATATGTAGGTGGAATGAGCGTTGACTGCCTTTGTAACAGCTGTAAGATGGTTTGAATGTCAGCAGTCATTTGGGATTCAAGCCTAGAGAAGTAGCATGAAATCAGTTAGCACACAGCCATGGTAGAGTACATTTTAACACAGTGATTACAAATGCATTCAAGAGGGAGCTGCAGGATATTAACAAAGAAAATCATAACTTTTAATAAAATAAACATGTTTTGAATAGGAAAGAACAGAAGAGGGAGCACCGAGTCCTTCCAAGGCTTGCAGCTCTCCCTCTTATCCACGGAACATATTCTCTCAAGTGCATCATACCTTAGTGTTCAACACACAAATGAATATATTGCTATCACTTAGGTTTGTAACTGAAATGAATATTGTAGTCCAGATCCTAAGCTGATTAACATAGCTGTGCTGACTTGACGAGAACTGAATTGATTTATGCAGGCTGAGATTTTTGGGTCACAATTGCTAAAGTGTCTGATGTCTCTCCCAACTATGCAGTTGGTCCAATAAAAGATATAGCCCCCTAAATCCTTGCTTCTTTGCAACTTCTGATGGTCCTAAAGGCAAAGGGATACTCTAAAAACCTTGGTTGCATAATATGCATTTCCCACAGCTGAAACCTAGGTCATTCTTTTTTTAAGTACAGATCTTAAAATCAGTAATCTTTATTCAGTGAGTCATTAGAATTTAGAGCACAGCCGTGGGTAAAAAAAGAGCTTAAATGAAGATTTCCTTAAAATTCAGAGATAAACCCACCATTTTTTTGTGATTCAGAACTGATTGATTTTTTTCTAATTTTTGTACGAATTCTGATTTTTTGTAAATAAACCTTCAGGGAAGTGACAACATTGGAGATTGCTTATCTTCTCCATGCTTACATTGCCATAGCATGGAAGTGATTTTCAAATTATCTTGCCAAGTTAATTAACAAACTCTGCAATGGGTAATGCCTATTGTGCTTCCCCAGCTGCCACAAGGCACTGTAAAGAAGATTGTAAAATGGATAGAAATCCTATTGTATTGGAACTCATCTCCTGACAGAATCATTTGCTTTGTAAACAGATCTTTATGTCAACAGCCCTTGATGTCATGAATGTTACTACTTCAGCACCCTGCAACAGCAGATTTAGGCCTCCTCTGGCAGAATTGCTTTTGCTAGGTGCCTCCTTGTTTGACCTAACCAATGTCATGCTGCAGAACAACTTAATCAGAAGAGATGGCTGTGAACTAAGTTGTAATTTTGCACCAGATCTCAGCATTCCCCTGGATGTTCAGGATGACTTTGCTCCCTGCATAGATATTAAAAGAAACATTGCTTCTTTGTTTGCTATTGTTACTATTGATTCCATGGCACTGAATTTTATAAAAGTAGCCTAATGAAGGACCAAATATAAGATGTCAGAATCACCTTCTGTTCAGCTCCCTTAGTAAGTATGAGGCTGATACCACAGGAAAAATGCAGCAGCATCAATCACCATGCAGTGTCTTTATGTGTCATAATTTTTAATGAATAAAAATAATGCATTGATAATTAACTTGTATTGGAAACTTTTTTCTCTCCCCTTATTTGTATTATCTGCAGAAGGTTCTTTGGGTGAATCTGATATATTTTATTAGACCAACTTAAATAGTTGGAAAAAGAATTTTAAGAAAACTTTTAGGTTTAAAAACCCTTTGTCAGGCTGAGGTGGTGTGCGCTTTTCCTGGATAAAATGAAAAGTAAAGAAGCCAGAAGCTGGGCTGGTCTGCATATAAGACAGGCAGTCAGTGAAGATGTAGATTGAGGAGTCAATCGGTGCGAGACAGGTTGGGGGAAGGGGGGAACAAGGGGGGTGAATACTGGAGAGGTACCTGGGGAGTCAGATCTCAGGCAGGTTATAATGTGTCACAAATTCAATGAATATATTTAGTCCATGATTTTTAGTATCCAGGAGGTTGATGAAGAAGAGTTCATAGGCTCGTCTCTGGGAAGTGTTTTGTAAGTTTCCTTTGAGGATCAGGACTGCGAGATTGGAGAGAGAGTGGTTTTCTTGTGGGAAATGTGCCCCCACAGGTAATTGGGTATTCCTGTCTTTGATCAATTCCTGGTGTGCGTTCATTCTGGTGCGCAGTTGTTGTTTGGTTTCTCCTATGTAGTTTCCATCAGGGCATTTGGTGCATTGGATGAGACGTATTGCATTTCTGGAGGTGCAGCTGTAAGCTCCGGGAATGCTGATGGCTCTGTTGTGGGGTGTAGCAATTGTGGGGGTGGGGGAGATGTGTTGGCAGGTTTTTCATTTCTTGTCATGGCATGGTCTGGATCCATTTGGTGTGTCATTGGCATGAGGAAGTTTGCTTCTGGTGATAAGGTTAGTGAGGTTTGGTGCTTGTTTGAAGGCTAGGATGGGTGGCTCTGGCAAAATCTCTTTAAGAATAGGGTCTCTTTTTAGTATGGGTTGCAATTGTTTGAGGATGTTCTGTATGGGTTTGAGGGATGGGTGATCTGTCATAACCAGCGGCATGTGATTCATGGGGGGGTTTCTTCTGTACTGCAGCAATTCTTCACATGGTATCCAGGTGGCTCTTTCAAACTATTTTTTTCCCAACTATTTAAGTTGGTGTAATAAAAGATATCAGATTCACACAAAGAACCTTGTCTGCCTATGTACTTACACCAACACAGCTACAACCTACACCCTTATTCTCATGTGCCTTTTCTCATTACTTTACAAAGAGTTTTCTACTGTGCCAAAGCACAGAGTTCTAACTTTTCTCTAAGTTTTCATTCTTTCCTATTTTCCCATTTAATAACAATAACAGAAACAGATCATTCCCTTCCAAAGAAAAACATGCAGGATGGCAAAGATACTAACACTCAGTCATGGGTGAATTTAGAGTTAAATCTTGTATTTGTCATGTCAACAAAGTTGAAAGTAATGGAATTCCGGGGAAAATAATAAGAAGGCACAGACAGGGCACAGATCAATTTAAAACTGAGTGAAATTACACAGTAAATTATACTGTATGACTAATCAGAATCTCCTAATGATATTTCTAAGATGCCATATGCTATGTTGCTTAGTCATCAATAGGGAGGAAAAGAAGGAATATGAATTGTATTAGCAAAGGTACCACACATATGCAGTATTTTGACAAAGAAAATGACTGTTTTCTTTTGTAGTAGATGTAAATGTTTTACACTTGTGATACTCCCATGGTTGTTTATTATAGAGACAACTGCAAAAGAGATTTATGTATTAAAAGCAAAGATGCCTGCAATACAAATGCTACTTCTGCTAGGAAGGCAGCTGGTTCATTCTGTGCATTCTGAGGAAAGCAGAGCCCTTCAAAGATGGGGAAAATTCCTGTTTTCTAAGCAAATGGTGTGTGGGGGGGGGTGTGTGTGAGAGAGAGAGAGAGAGGGATGGGAGAGGGGGGTGCACATGTGCATGTGTAGAAGGCCAGGAGTTACTTTTGAGAGTAAAAAAATTGGAGAAAGAGGGAGGGCAGAGAGAATCAAAAGATCTGCATCCAACAGACTGAGTGCAGGCTTCTCAAAGACTTTAAGAGTAGGAATTTTGTACGTATTTGGAGGCTAAAACCAGATAGGTCACTAAAGGCGTTTGGACATTCTGCTAGGAACATAGGCTTGGAGAGAATCCTTGGGTCATTGAATCTAGTCTGCTGTGACCTCAGGGGGTTATGTAATAAATGTTTACCCCCCCAAATCCACAAGAACATCCAGTTTAGCTCTTCCTGTGCCCCAAATCCCAAAGCATTTGCCACTGGTCAGTGCATTTCAAGTCATACAGGGGCCCTGCTAATGTCATAAACCAAATATGACTTCACTAGAACAAAACTAGGCATACCATATATGGCTTGCACAGATATATTGGGAAAGTAGCTCATTAGTTTTAAAGGAGGCTCCAAAGCCAACAAATAGAGAATGAATTGATAAGAACACCAAAACAAAGATCCAAGTGACTTGGTCACAGGTGTCCATATCTGGTGGGAAGCTTGCACTATTTAGTGAGCAGCAGGACGCGGATGATGTCACCTAAGTATGTTTTAGTAACTGGGGAGAACTAGGATGTGTATGCTGTAACATGATGCTGTGATCAGTGTATAAAAAAGGTCTGTGGAACCCTAAATACTTTATACTCAGCATTGGGGTTATGTTCATGCCTGTACCATGCCTGCAAATAACCCAGATAGCACAATGTACCAGTTAGCCATGGCAATACCTATGCCAGCATCTAAGTTTCTTGGGAACAATAAACCTGGCTGAGCTTTTGTTACTAAGATCTAAGGCCTGCAATCTCTTGGAATAACAAGCTTGTTAGGGGCACAGCATCACAGATAGCATCATGACAGTGCATGCACACACCATCCAAACTGAGGGAGCCTGACATGACTGGTAATATCTAACCCCCAAACTGCTGAAGTCCTACACAGCAAAACGAACAAACCTAAACCCAACCACCCCAAATCTACCATTTGTCCCAGCAGGACAGCCGGGGAGACAAGCACTACTAATGCCTTTGGCCTTTCTCGTAATTTCAGGGAATTAGGTTGGTAAAATATGCTCAGATGTACCAGGTATTTTAAGGGTCTGGCTCTATGTGGCTTAGAAGCTCACAAGTCATTAAGTACCTCTGAAAATTCTCCCACAAAGTTCATCCCTGTTTTAATTCTACTGATATAAATTGTCTTACAGCTCCTTTCACACATCTTTACCTGTTGAGTTGTTCTTGAAGCAAATCAAGTCGGTGTTCAACTTCCCCATAGGTAAGTTCACTTTCAGATTCACAGATGCCCCATGTCACATGAGGGAATGCTGACTGACTTGAAGCCTCATGGTATCCTTTTAGGTTTTCCTGTTCCCAGTTTCTTTTATCAGTGATATCTGATGAAAAAAATCATGAAGAAGTATAAATGTACTGGTCCACTTAAATGTAGTTGTTGTTTGAACCTGAAGAATTGAAGACATGACCAAGTTAATGTGACACTATTTACACTTGATTTTTAAGAGATGTTGGTCTGTTGCTTATTCAACCAAACAAATTAGAATTTTGCAAACCTGTGAAATATAAGTCCTACCTTGAGAGAAATTAAATCAGTCACATCTGTGTTTTGCAATCCTAGCATATTTTATTAAAACATATATATTTTAATTAGTACAATGTCCCATGATTACATACTTCCTTTGGTAGGTCTTATCATTCCTTTCCACGTACACTTTTGGGAATTTCTGGCGTAGATAATATACTACCTTTCCTTTCTTACAAGCTTTGGGAAGCGTAAGAGTTACCACTGTTGACATATCGTAGGATATCCACTGAAATGAAAAGTGGAGTTCACCCCTCCAATATAGTAGATCAGACTCTCTGCAGATGACTCAAGCAGATGACTTTGTGTACGTTAGTTTCATTTCAAATTTTTATATTTGTCTAAGAAACCATGAAAAACTAGATCCTTACACAGGAAGGCAGGAAATAGGTGCCATTATGAATCGTTTATCCAAATCCTTCTACATAACCCTCTCCTCAACCTATCATGTATCATATTTTTGGAAATATTCTTTAAGTAGAGATAGTAGAGAAAACTTTCCTCAGGTGAGATCAGTGGTGAAAGTAGAGTGAAGCAGAAAGGGAAGCACTCATCACTAGAGTTCAAATGGGGAAATGTTCCTCTCCTTTTGACAGGGAATAGTGGATGTGCTTTATTGCAATAATGGTGCTTTGCGATCTGTGAGATCAGAGGGTTTCCTGGAATTTGAATATCACATGACATAACATAAACTAGCTTTATGCGTAAGTCTAAAGAAGGAAGAGAAGATTTTACCTTGGCTCCATGGTGTCCCATTCAATTTCTCCGACTAGTCAATACATAGCACAAGGGAGGGAAGAAAGGAAAGGCAATGACTGGGAATCATAATTTTGACTGAGCTAGTATGTATCGCACAATTTTCAGGTTTCTGAGGAAAGTGGGAAGCTTTGGGAAGGGTCATGGGACAAAATATTGACAAGCAGAAGTCTGGCATTATCTCAATCCACACCTGCATGTAGAATGCATAGTGGAAAACTAGGTGACTGATTTTTAGATGGTGAATTTAAGGAATAAAATCTAAATGGTACATGTAGTTTGTTTACACTGCTTTTTTACTGCCCTGTAAAATCTAACAGATTTTATGTGGAAATTCTCAAGTTAGATCACATTTGTTTTGTCTTATGCCATAGTATCTCTTTAGCTGTGCCACAGGGGAAATCACAGATGTTTTTGTCTGGGAACAAATATTTGTGGAATATTTTGAGTAACACCTTCAATCTGATTGCCAAATACCTTGCATTAACTGAAGTTTACAACGGATCACATACTCTCATCTAAACATTCTGGTCTTCTCTTTCAGGGGAATTGTGTACTTCTTCCTAGGTGTTCCCACATATATAAATAGCAAACAGTGACATCCAGGGAAATCAAGCATTACAGCTAAACATGGCCCTAGAGGAATGTCTTCAAGGTGAGACCTAAATTAATAAATGTATGGACAGGTTCATCTAAACAGCTGAGAGATAAAAATCCAGGGCTTGAATAAAGGCTAGGGAGTCCACAAAGATCATGGAAAATAGGTTTTTTCTGCTCTGTGGGGATTAACAACTACTGAAAAACTTCTCTGTATGTTCTCAAAAGAGGTCCAGAATTGAAACACTAAATGCTGCAGGTCATAATTGCCTTAGCACTGTTTATACAGTACCTGCCCCAGGCTATCCAGGGAGGTATTCATAGCCCCTTATGATCCAAGAAGACCTCAACGGCAGACCAGGCAAAAGAAAAGTGTAATCCTCTTTTCTGCAGCTGTGAAGGAGGATGAAGGCTGCAGCAGATCAAGGGTCTCCAATCGTCTTGGATTCCGTGCCATTGGACTTAGATCCCAATCTGTCTAGGACTGCTTTTGTTGGTGTGCAGCAACATCCTCATGCTAAAAGAAGCCATGCATAGGCATCTTCCGTATGGGAATTATACATTTTCTCTGCACAACAGGGAAGCCCTACAGTGATCGGTGAGTGGTGACAGGGATAGGACTGTGAGATCTGGAAGTTCCTAGTCATGGACCGGCATGTAGGTGGTGGGTGTTTGCTTCAGTCCTCTTGTTTGAGGACAGAGGCAGTAAGACCAGTTCGTCAGCAACACCCATGACTAAGCAGTCCTGTTTAGGATCCACTCTGCTCACCCCACATGGGGCGGAGGCTAGAAAAGGTGCCCCAAACATAGTCTGTCTCAACCAGTTCCTGACTGGATAACCGTGTTCAGTGGGACCACCTCTATGTGGTAACAAAGAAACAGAAATGATTTTTGGAACCTGGAATGTATAAACCTTAATGGACTACTCAAATAGTGATTGTCTCAAGCAAAGGACAGCAATAGTCTCTCATGAACTGAGGAAGTTCAGCATCAACATTGCTGCCCTATCTGAAACTCAACACGCTGGAGAAGGACATCTGAAAGAAGGAGGTGGAGGATATACATTCTTCTGGAGAGGGACAGCAAAAGAAGAGTCACGAACACATGGAGTTGGTTTTGCCATCAAAAATGAACTTGAGAACTGACTTTCAGAAGACCCAATTGACGTTAGTGAATGCCTCATGACTCTCCAACTGAAACTCGCCAAAAACCAACAGGCGACAATTGTGAGTGCATATGCCCTGACTCTCAATGCTGATAAAATCATGAAGGAGAACTTCTACTCACAGCTTGACACCATCCTCTCATATATCCCAAGGGAAGATAAGATCATCCTTCTTGGAGATTTTATGCCAGAGTGGGAAGAGACTCAAAATTTTGAAATGGTACTATCAGAAAAGAAGGCATTGGAAATTCAAATGCTAACGGGGTCCTTCTCCTGATGAAGTGTGCAGAACATGGACTTGTCATCACAAATACCCTGTTCCATCAAAGGAACAAGTTTAAGACATCTTAGAAACACCCTAAATCAAAACACTGGCATTTGATTGACCACGTGACTGTTCAGATTCGCGATCACCAGGATGTCCTGATTACTAAAGCCATGACTAGCACTGATGACTGTTGGACTGACTGCCACCTCATTCATTCCTGCATGTCCATCAGGATTGCTCCTAAATGAAGAATACAAAGGAAGCAGACATATGTTAAACATCGAGTGCTTGAAGGACCCACTCAAGCAGAGAGAATGCCAGCAACTCCTGAATGAGACACTACCAACAGAGCACCCAGAATGAGTTGAGGAGCACTGGATGGGACTCAAGACAGCTGTTCTCTCAACCTGTGAAAATACCATAGGATACAAGACCAGGAAACATCGAGACTGGTTTGACAAAAATGACACTGAACTTCAAGGTCTCATTGACAAGAAATGGAAAGCTCTCTCTGCCTGGCAGAATGACATCAACTCTGCCATCAGGAAAAATGCACACCAACAAGCAAAATCAGAGGTGCAGAGGAGAATACGAGAACTGAAGAATGAGTGGTGGATTCAGAAATAAAAAGAAATCCAACATTTTGCTGACATCCGTGACACTCATGGCTTCTTCAGTGCAACCAAATTTGTCTATGGCCCTAGCACTCAAGGCCTTCAACCTCTAAGATCACAGGACAAAACAACACTCCTGAAAGACAGTGAATCAATCAGTGCTTGCTGGAAAAAACATTTCCAGGACCTTCTGAATCATGACTCAACTGTTGATGAAGATAAGATCAACAACCTTCTGCAAAAAGCAATCAGAGAAGACCACAGTTTGCTGCCTGGCAGAGGTCGGGACAGCTGTCGGGAAAATGAAGAATAACAAGGCAGCCAGTGTTGATAGAAAACCTGCAGAGATTTTCAAAGGAGAAGGAGAAAAACTTACGTGTCAGCTTCATGTCCTCATCCTTAAAATCTAGAACAAGGAAGAGATCCCAGCCTAACATTAGGGGCTATAGGCTGTACAGGCGTGATAGAGA
>NW_017729031.1:45909301-45910011 GCF_001723915.1 Gavialis gangeticus
GATGCCTTGATTGTTACCATCTTCAAGAAGGGGGACAGAGTTGATTGTGGAAACTACTGAGGCATCTTGGCACCATAATGTACCTCAATGACAGAAAGCTCCCACCTGGAATTGAAATTGTGTATAGGACGGATAGAAGACTCTTCAACCTCAACAGATTAAAGTCCAAAACTAAGACCACGACAACATCCATAATGGAACTCCAGTACGTGGATGATAATGCTGTTATTGCTCAATCTGAAATGGATCTCCAAACCACTCTTAATGTACTCTTGGAAGTCTATGAGAGTATTGGCCTAACTCTAAACATCAGGAAAATGCAAGTCCTTTACCAACCTGCTCCAAATGGAGAAACCCCCACCCCTGCCATTCAAATCAACAGAGAATTGCAGGAGAACATGGATCACTTTGCCTATCTTGGAAGCTATCTTTCGTCAAAGGCAGACATTGACACAGAAATATAACACTGCTTGAAATGTGCAAGTGCAGCCTTTGGATGTCTGAGTAAGAGAGTCTTCTTAAATCATGACATCCTTGCTGAAATGAAGCTCTTGGTTTATCAAGCCATTGTCATGCTAACTCTGTTGAATGGCTCAGAAACGTGGACCACATATGGAAGACATCTCAAGAGCTTGGAAAATTATCACCAATGGTGCCTTCACAAGATCCTTTGGATTAGCTGGGAGAATAGATACACAAAGATCAGTGTC
>NW_017729031.1:45915011-45927762 GCF_001723915.1 Gavialis gangeticus
CTTCACAAGATCCTTTGGATTAGCTGGGAGAATAGATACACAAAGATCAGTGTCTTGGCCGAAGCAAATTCCAACAGCATTGAGGCCATGATCATCCAAAACCAACTTTGCTGTACAGGTCATGTTTGCATGCCTGACTCCCACCTTCTAAAGAGAATCTTTTTCTCACAGCTGAAAGAAGGTCAGTGAAGTAGTGGAGGGCAAAGAAAGTGCTGCAAAGACAACCTGAAGGCAAACATGGAGGGGTGTAACATCAATATCAGTATTTGGGAGACCCTTTCTCAGGACTAACCAAAATGGAGGAATACTCTTTGGGAGGGATCTCAACACTTTGAAACAGTTCGTTGACAGGCGGAAGAGGAATAGAGGAAGAGGCAAAAAGAACATCAGAACATTCAGTGCAGCAACACAGTGCCCATCCCTCCTGGAAACACTTGTCCTCACTGCGACAAGACACGTGGATCTAAAATTGGGCTATGGAGCCATCTGCGGAATCACTATTAAGCTCCTTGGAAGATAATCTTACTCATTCATGAGTGATCGCCCATCATATCACATTCCAAAATGTAAATTAATGACCAACATTAAAGCAACTGTTATGTGTTATGTTATCTGTCATATTGACAAAGAATTATGGTTTCTTTCACATTTATGAGTTCATTTATATGAATACTTAATAATTCTAAGCTTATAAATTCATAGTTTAAATTTATATGGAGTTTATTTTAGAATGTCATTATGTTTACAATTGCCTTTATACAAAATAAAATCAATAACTGATTACAGGAATGAGAGTTTAATTTAAAATGTTGATTGGTTGAATTTAATGTTTTTATGAAAGTGGCAAGAAAGGCAACCAGCTTTTCAAATGTGCTACTAAAATCTCAGGATTACAAAGGAAAAAAATATGCAATCTTAATTAAAATATACGCCCTTTTGACAGACTAAATTTAGCTCAGAGTAAAATCTGCAATAGGTTGCCTTGGAAAATGTTGCTATAGTTGCAAGGACACATTTCTGGCTACCAGCAAGGGAAAGATAAGCTTTCAAATTGCAATATGTACACAGCTAGTTTATGTGGCTCAGCATTTGACCTTAGCCCAAGAAGACCAGTTTTCATATTGCTGGATTTCTGGAATGTTAAAAATATGTTGTTTGAGAGGATTATTTTTTAGAAGCATTTTAAATACTACCCTCAAAAACTAAAGTTGATCTAATATGTAGTTAAATTTACTGTGCCAAGAAACAAATTGAGGGAAACAGCAGTAAGTACTGAATATACAAGTCTTTTCAGACTTAAATAACTGCAAACAAACCTTCAGCAACATTTGTTAATGTTGTACTAAAACTTAACCATTTCATTTGTTCACTCTGAATTTCACTGAGACAATTAAGGCTTTAATAAAAGAAATAATACATTCAATGTTGTGATAGAAAGCAACCACTCCATTTTAACTTAACTGAGATGGCTTAATCTTTGCAAAACATTTGCCATATATACAAGGGGCTAAATCCTGCTCTATTTACTCATCTAAATTTCCTGCTGAAGTCAAGCAAGACTTGTTCCGATTTATGATATGGCTTCATGAAACTCATATTTAGTATCCCTTCTGTTAAACAGAAGATACCCCATCCAGGATTTTGTGCTGCTATCTAACACTGTAGCACAATGTACATTCCATCTTTCAACATGTTTGATGGATTCTCTGCCAGTATAAATCCTAGTTTACAGCAATGAAAGACAATCTCAAGTCCATATCTTCAAACACTGGACCCATGCAACATTAGTGGGTACCTTTAATATTTTTGCTTAAGGATTTGAATCTAAGAAGATTCAGTGATGGAGTGATTCATTGCCAACACCTCAGCTAAAACTCAAGAGCTTCTCATTTTCCATTTTATTCCTAATCTACCAAATTACATTCCCTTCATGGGAAACATCTTGGGTTGAATATTCTCTATATGAACTAGAAGAATATTCTTTGTGAATGTTTAATGAAACACTTAAAAATAAATTCCTCTGTTATTTGTCACTGGAGCCATTCAGAAAAGTGTTTTTTCTTTCTTTTTTTTTTTCTCATTGGTCCTCAGAGCAGAGAGTTGAATAGTCCAGCTTTACAAAAGAGCAGAACAGATTAAATTACCTTTACAAGAATGACTTCTTTTGTCAATGTGTATCCTTTCTGCTATGTGCACCACTTCTTCAAAGTCCAGCCCTGTAGTTTTGCCTGTCACTGATGGGTAATCAATTATTCCAGCAAACAGGGGTTTCTGCTCATCCTCAATGGACGATACAAAAGATGATGACCCACTTTTCTTCTCCTCGTAGTGCTTCCTTGTATATTGATAATGCCTGGTGCTATCCACTGAATCCTCAGGATCATTCTGATTGTTCTCTTTGTAATAGCCTGTCAAATAGAAATAATTGTATATAATAATGTGTGGTGTATGAAATCTTGTTCCAATTTATTCTGGGTCTCAGGGGCAGAGTAGAAGTTATTATTATCCCATTTAGCAGGTTCAATCTCTGGTAGGAATAATATAACTTTAAAGCCTTTTCTGTTAGGGAGCACTGCAGAGGTGCTGGAGATGTTCTCTCTGATTCCTAGATAAAAGAAGAGATGCATTTCAATAGCAGTCCCTGATGACATTCCCTAGGTATTCATGAGGGATTAACAGGTCCCTCCAGCATGCTTCATTATGGAGCATATTGCTCATTTTATAATTGCAAAGACCTCAACACATCCCCTATATTTTCTTACTGTTTTTTTTCACTTCTGAAAATGAAGTGGCAGAAAGTTTTACACCTTAGTAATGAACAACCATATAAACATTTAGTTACACGTTAAATAAATGAATCCCTTATTTAATTTCCCCTTTGACTGTGTTTGCTCCCCCTTGGGACTGCCAGGGTTATCAAATTCAATACATTCAGAGTGTGTTTGTCTGCTCATTAAGATGTATAACGTGCAAGGATCAAATGCAATTGTGCACCATCATTCACACTGGCTACCTATTGATTTCTTGGGGCAGTTTAAGATGTATTTTTTGACACAGAAAGCCCTAAATGGCTTGGGGCAAACCTCATCAAAGGGTCATATATTCTGGGCATTAGTTCCACACTCATGTTTAGCAGAGATAATTGGGATGGGGAAGGAATAATAAATAGAAGAGGGCTGCTAGAATTTTCTGTGGGAGGTTCTCACTTTTAGAAACTACTGGCCTAGACTTGGTCCAAAATATCTTAGTTCTGTTTATTCTTAGAGTCATAGAGTCAATGGACCAGGAGGGACCTGTAAGATCATCAAGTCTGGTCCCCTGCCAACTGGCGAGGTTAAAGCACTCATACTAGCTCAATGAGGTGCGTATCCAGCCTCCCCTTGAACACCTGTAAGGATGGCGACTGCACCACCTTCTTAGGGTGACTTCAAAGTTTATCTATTTCCCTGACTTTTGGGGAAGAAAAAGACATGACAAGGCTGGGGTGTATGGCAAGAAGGACTTTGGTTGAATGCAGAATTCCTCTTTGGTTAATAATGGGTGAGGAACAGCTGTAGTTTAATCCTTTTGTGCAGCTGTATTTTCATTCATAGCAAAGACGTTGGGTAGGTGCCTTTTAAAAATTTATTATAAACTGAAAAAAGAAATAAAACAGGGATTAAAGCCAACAATGGTTGTAGATTAAATACCAGTATAGAAACCTCTTCATTTGTCTTTAGTAAAACACTTAAAGTGAGTTTTATTGGATGATTTCAAATCCAGTATTTTAATTTGCCTATTTTTAACATACATGTTGAGATTATTTCAGTCCTGAAAAATGTATTTAGAACACATTTTACCAGGGTAGTCTCAATAAGATATAAATACTGTAACTAGTTTGCATTAACTTCCTGGGGAGACAGCATGATTCCCCATCTGCTTGCTGCTAATTACTAATCAACATAATTCTGGAATGACTGTAATCATCACTACAATGGTTAATACAGCATTAAATATTTTTCCTTGGTTGTTTCTTCTCCTTTAACGATGTTTTCCGGTCACTGTCCACAAGAAAAGTTAATTGCTGTCTGACCTACCTTTAGGAGATCTGCATATATAGGGCACCATTCCTGCACCAATCAAATCTCACCTCCTTCAAAATCTGGGCATTTATCTCCTAAATCCAGAGATCTACCTTAGTGAGACTGCAGGTGATGCTGACTAAGACGGGGGTGAAGTCAGGGTGAATGGCCCACACCTGCATTTATTTCAAAGGAATCTTCAAAGGAAATCAATGCACTTCTGTGGTAATCTTTTTAATAAAGATACTTGTCTTTATGTGGTGAAGCCATACCTGTAGGTGGCTCAGCAGTGGCGCTCAGGTGAGGAACGGATGCAGAGAACTTGCCCTTGTGTGGCTCTCAAGGGTTTGTGGCTGATTCTATAGATGGCCATCCCATCTGCAGATGGGACAACTGGGGAGAAAGGTACATAAAAAGATTCTAATGGAAATTTCAATCCCCTTTGCTTCCCCTTACACCACAAGTTTTCCTTTGGAAGTGGATGAGGGAACTGCATTTTATAGCAGTCACTCTCAGTCTAAGGGCCTTGTTACACAGTAATTTTAGATGACTTCTGGAGCTCTTGACCCCTGGATTGGCTGCACATTAGTACCTTTTTAAGTGGCTTAAAGCACTCATTATTTGGTTTAAAGTTACACCATTCCAGGGCAGGATTATCTTTAATCTACCTAATTTTCCTTCTGTTTCATTAGGGCTTGGCCACTCTCCACAGCTCTTTTACCCGAGTTGAAGTCCTCCAGCATCCCAGGATGCAGTGGCCCTTCCTGAGTCAGGGTGAGTGGAGATACTGGGGTGCAGTGGGGCCGGAGGAACAGTGCCTTGCCCCATGGGCATGTTGGGTAGAATGAGCACCGCAGCTCTGGAGTGCCTGGTGGCAGGAGTGCTACCCCCAACCACTCAGATTGGCTCTGCTCCCACTGAGAGCAGTGAGCTCGTCCTGCTCCTAGCTCCTAGTCCTGCTCCTGCTCATCAAGCCTCTAGTGGCAAGTCTCAGCTATGCAGGTGAAGGACACCCAGAGACAGTTTTTTCCCCTTAAAGCATGACTGTTCCACTAAGCTTATCAACACTAAGCCAATTGACATTTGTGTGGCTTTCAGCATGAGGTGTAACGAGCAAATGTTTGAAATTGTCACATTTTTGACAATTTCTTATGCTTACAAAAATTTGTGAATCAATCAGAACAGACATAGGCTATTTTTAAACACTGATTGATTGAGTACATATTTTCAAGAGCAGTTTAGACAGAAACTTGACTGGGATGGTTTAATCAGAGATGATCCTGCCTTGAGCAGAGGGGCTAGACTAGATGACCTCATGAGGTACTTTTCAGCCCCAATTTATGATGATCCTGTGATCCTATGTGTTTACAAAGGGAGGTCATTGAGGCTATTTTAACACAGACTAGAGAAATCACATAGTGGCTGAAGTGGAAAGGGCAGAGAAATCTAAAATATTTATGTACCAATCACTATAAGGCTGCAACCAGATGCCACTTTGTTGCTGCCATAAAAATGTTTATAGCAGAACAATGCAAAAGAAAACAGATATCCATGCCCTTTGCTGCACCATAGGTACCCAAATTTGTGGACATGACAAAAGGTTACATCCTAGAGGCATGCCACTATTCTGTGGTGGATGAGTTTGTTTTAAGGCAGGAGAGCATGGGCAGCCTGGAGATGCCTGCTCGCTCCAGTCATCCCAGGAAGGAGCACTGGGGGCTTTAAGGGCCTGATCCCTAGAGAAATTCCCTGGGCACACAGGATCAGGCCCCTGAACCCCAGGGCATCTGCCTGCGTTTCCCCATTTGCAGATGGGAGGTGTTGCCCCACAGGATTTAGCACCTGAAGCTCCAGGATTAGCAGGGGCCTGACCTTCCAGAAGAGTGGGCAATATATGTTTTGCCCAATGAAATGGATCAGCTGCGCCAAGACACATTCCAGCACAGCTGGTCTGCTTCATTTGGCAACATCCATAGGCAGTTAGCCAGATTTTGCCCTCAGTTACACTGCTGTAAAACAGATGTGGTTCCACTAATCTCATTACAGTTTATCTGGATTTGCATTGATACAGTTGGTAGCATACTGGGTGCTAGATGTCCCTGAAGCAAGTGTAGTGGGCACCTAACGTTGGAGCAAAAGACTGGAATACACGAAGGGAAGGCTTTTGCCAATGCTACCGTGTAGGTACCTTCCAGAGTCAAGGAGGTTAACTTTTGTTCATTTTTTCCAATGTCATAACATACAACCTTGTATGTAGAGCCATTATTGCATCTGCTGGTTGTGTTGCTGTGTTCAGAACTTCTACCATGCCTTTGTATTGAAGTTGCTCCAAAAAGGTTTTCATTTGGACAGAAAATCATCTGCGTAAATAATTATAACATATACTAATGCACTGAGAACAATACCATGATCTTGTGTGGCTAAAATATGAATAAAAAATGGAAAGTGCATTCTTTACCTGGTTCTCAACAACAGGAGCTAATGGAGTACATAGGGCAGTTCAGCTGAAATACATTACAAGTAGTCTCTAGGTAATTCTTTATTTAGATAGGGCACTACCATTTCTGCCCTTTTCTAATGAAACCATGTCATTGAGTTGGAATGAATGTTTCAGATGAGAGAAATGGCTTTTCTCTGCTAAGTCTTTTTTTAGTACAAGGATAAGCACATAAGTTCAGTCTTCATCACACAGACTTGCAATTCCCCACCCCACCTTTCCCTTTCTATTCGACTGAAAAAAAGATTTTGGCAATTAAAAAAAATGTATTCCCTGCAGAATGACCCTTATTCCCTACCATCTTCTAATAACATAGGTTTTCCTTTCTGATTTATATAGCTAAGAAACACTTTTTTGAGACTGATTATTCTATATTTTCCTGCTTTGACAAACATCTATACAAACATAATTTGCACTCTTTGTGAAACTCATGTTAGCCTGCAATGTGTTTTGGGTGTCTGCCAAACAGCACAAATGAAATGAATGATACTGAAAAGTCCTGACTTATGAAGACATCAGCAACTCTGAAAAATAATAAAACCCTTGAATTCCTACAAACTATGGGAAGGCCTGCTTCTTCCCCCACGCCAAGTCCCCCCCCTCACCTGGGGAAAAAGGGAGGAAATGGACATATGAGCTGTGTAACAAATATATATCCTTGAAATGTTTTTTTCTTACAGTACTTTTGTGAATCTTTTTAAGTGTACCAATTACTATGGATCATACATTTTCTTACTTCTCATGCTCACCAAGTAATACTAAAGTTCATTACAGTTCAGTGAATAGTACCACATGTAAACTTTAATTTTACATTTCATACTGCTGCAGATGTTGATACTAGTAAAAGTGGAATAGCGTTTTTAATAGTACTGATATTTGTTACCTAAAATGTGTCTTGCTGAACTGGACTAGTTTTCTAACCTGCTGCTTCAGAAAATGGCAAACTTTTCCCTTTTCTTCCCTACCCTTGTTATCATTTAGATGTATATCTCATTTAATTTTGTGTAGGAGACAAAGTGTGTAACTTCCTAACTCCTGCAAAAAAATGATTCACATCCCAAACCAAGGCAGATAATCTTTATCATTAACATGTATCGTGTAACTACAAATATGCTCTATGGGCACAACATTTTCCAATTCCTTTTAAAATCTTACTGCATCAATTTATGCTGCATCAAGTCAACCAGTTCCTGAGAAGTTTTACACTGTGACTATGAAGCAGGGTTGACTAAATGCTGAAGATTATTTTGCAAACTTCCACTCCACTCCTAGCAGATGTTTGGTTCAGCCATCATGGCCCCCTTTTGTGTTTGATATTCATGTGGAAATGGTTTTGTTTGCAGGAATTGGTTGGAGGGCGGTAGTCTCTATATGAGTATCCATATATACCCACTAGCAAAAGTGATTGATAGAATTCTCTATTAGCTATTTATTATTGTTCCATTTAAAATATCAGCTGTCCAAACTACAAGTAGAAACAGTAACATATGACTTAGATAACCAGCGATACACCAAAACAGCAAACAATGAGGTAAGAAAGAAGTCTGTGAACACCACCACCATCAAATGATTATGGAAAACGCGTTTTCAAAACTGTACAAAAAATGTTGACGCACAAATTGCACATCTCTGCACGCAAAGACATGCATATCCTTTCCACCTGTCTTATCAGGAAGTGTGAGTCATTGTTTAAGGCAGACTTTGAGCAGGGCAACGTAAACCAGGGAAGTTTTATTCCCCATTCCAGTAATCAGAGTTTTTCATTTGGTATCAAAGCAAATATTGTAGACACTGGATATATCTACGTGAGATGCTGACTGCATGGTAGCCGAAAAATACTACACAGTAGCATGTCACAGTACAGACAGTTCTAATATGCTACTGTGCAGTAGCATCACTTCGAAGATGTTTGCCAGCGCTACTGTACAGTAACTCCAGTTACTGCACTTTTATTTATTTTGCTAATACAAGTGCTAAATAAATGTGCAGTATCAACTGTGCAGTAGCATCTCATGTAGATATGACCAGTGTGTAAAATTCACAGAACAACATAAGATATGTAGACACTTATTTGCTTCATATTTAATTAGAGTCACGGTCAGAAGGGGTAGGGCTTGCTGACAGAGCAAGTAAAGCATCTTGTTACAGATCTAGAGATGCAAGTTTGATCCCTGCCCTGTACCCATGGTGAAAGCCATCCCAATTCATGTAGCTGTAGCACAGAAAATACAAAATCAAGGAAAACAGTAATAAAATAGGTTAGAATCCTCTGAGATACTTTGTTATAGCAGTTAAATCCCTGTCCTGGATATGAAGAGATCTAGTTTTTGTTCTTTTGTCTCTCTCACAATTCTGTGCGTTTTCCTATCTAAAAATAATAATTGCATTTCTATGCTATATTTGTATAACATTTTCCATTCATTATTCATAAATAGTTATGAGTTCAGAGATAATACTATGTACCCAGTTCACAAG
Organism: Gavialis gangeticus; assembly: GCF_001723915.1. Lineage (NCBI taxonomy): Eukaryota > Metazoa > Chordata > Crocodylia > Gavialidae > Gavialis > Gavialis gangeticus. The sequence continues at coordinate 45,924,045 of NW_017729031.1, forward strand.
GTTGGTGATTTTTAATACATTGACTTCAAGAATTTCAGACGCAAAGCTCTATGGATGTGCAAATCATTATTATAGGAGAAATTATTATGAGCTTCAGTAGATTTATTTTTCAGTAAAAATAGAATATATGCACACCAACTTTATTTAAATAATATTAAGGACCATATTTTTAAGTGTTAGTCTTTTCTTTTGCATCCAAAATTGGCAAATGTAAATAACTGCAGTTTTTCTACCTAACTGGTCCTGGACACAAATTGTTAGAGAGAAGGTTCAGGCTGGACATCAGGAGACACTACTTTAAGTTAGGGCTGCCAGGCTCTGGAATGGGCTCCCAAGGGAGGTGGTGCTGTCTCCTATCTTGGGCGTCTTCAGGAGGAGACTGGATAGATATTTGGCTGGGGTGATATGATCCCAGCACCCATTCCTGCCTGGGGCATGGGGTCAGACCTGATGATCTGTTTAGGTCCCTTCCGACCCTAAGTACTATGATACTATGATACAAATTAAATGATTAGAGGAAGATGCTTTTGATTTCCAGGTGCTGTTGTGTTCCTATATCCAAAATACTTAAATTATGAATGAAGAAAATGGAAATTTAGTTATGGCTAGGGAGAATATTTGACTCTGAAGGCAATCATCAAATGCTGTGAAATTTAGAAATCGGCACCTGGAACTCTATTTTTAACAACCTGGAACAGTGTGGAATTCTGCAAAGGTCTCTGAACACTGGGGAATTTTATGTATCGTGTGTTGCAATACCTTTGTTCAGCACAATGAAAGAATTAAGGACAGACTAATAGTTCTTCACATTCACTTTCTTTAATCTTAATAGTCAAAATAATCTTTTATAATTATTTTAATATGAAAGTTTATTGTATGGAAGTTCCCTTGCCTTTCACTAATGGAAAGCTACAATAATAAGTATTTAGTCCACATGACAGGCAGAACTAAAGGTCACAGTGGGTGGGTCTACACAAGATGCTTTACTGAGCAGTAGACTAAGTGTCACCATGTACATGTGTGCACCATATACTACAGTAAATTAGTTTACTGTGCCATTAGGTACTACCTGTAAGTACAGGTAGTAAACAACTTGCGCAGTAGATACTGTGCAATAATAGTTGTGTGGACACTGTAGACACTCATGTAGATGTTGACTGGGAGCAAATTTTCTTCCCGTCAGCCTAGGCAGTAGGGGGCCACAGGCGAGAGGGAGTTTTCTGTCCCCAGTCTTTGCACTGCTCAACTCCCCAGCCCCCTCTCCCCCCCAGCAGCTGGGAGCCAAGCCGCACTGGGACTGGAGAATTCTCTGCACCCTGTCCTGGCTCCTGGCATGTAGCTGGCAGCTCCAGAGGGTGAGTAGAGGCTGGGAACCCTTTGATGTGCATAGTGAAGAGAACCACCCCCAGGATGCATCCCTTCCTGATGTGCATGGGGCCAGAGTTCTCCTGCCCCCATGCCCACTGTAACTGGCCCCATACCCCTTACCAGCTCCCAGGCTAGCATCTGGGGGAACCTACAGCTCCCCCTGCTTGCTGCAAGGGGGCGGAGTAGGGCGGGAGCAAATCTGCTCCCAACAGGTAGCATGTATAGACATCCCAGGAAGGCTTACTGTGCAGTATTTTACTGTTCAGTAAGTCTACTGTGAATTACTATCACATGTAGATGTGCCCAGTGGGTGTATATTCATGCAGTGTTTACTGTGGTGATATGTAATTAACTCTGCAGTAAAGTCTCAGCACCTACACATGTGCCCCTATTAGGCCACAGAAAACTAATTAACTTTGCCATAGGTTAGTACTTGTAGACACACATTCTATCCTGTGGTGGCAGCATTATTTAATGCACCAATATTACACAAAAATTGTTGATGCTGACTTGGTGCAGAGTCACTTGGATGGACTGGATGTGTTTAAGTCAGCAGGCCCAGATGAGCTGCATCTGAGAGTACTGAAGGAACTGGTCAGGCTCAAAGCAGAACCACTGGTGGGCTGTTTGAGTGCTTGTGGTGCTTGGTTCAGGTTCCGATAGACTGGAAAAGGACCAATGTGGTCCCTATTTTCAAGAAGGGGAGGAAGGAGGATCTGAGTCTCTGAGATTCTCTAGTTGTGGGAATCGATGTGGATTTCTGAGGATTCCCAAGCCAGGAGGAGACCCATGGGCTGGGTGATGGCCATGACCGCTCAGAAGGATTTCTCGAGTTGGAGGAAGAAAGTTTTCTTTTGATACTTATTAGAATATTTACCTATATATATATTGAATAAGAAATAATATGTATATTATAATTCAATAAACTATAAAAAGTTAAGAGCATTGGTGTGGAGTTGACTTTATAGAGGAAAGAGGGACCCATGCTCAAATCACTGGAGTCCCTCTCACAGCACTGTCGCCTGCCTCATCTATCCCTTCCAATTGAGGACGGGCACACCCTTGGGTGTTCCTGGGTTACATAAGTAATTATAGTCCAGTCAGTCTCACCTCCATCCTTGAAAAAGTCTTTGAAAAGATGATTAAGGATCATGTGAGTCTAGCAGGAAAAATGATGCAGCAGGGCAAACAGCATGGATTTGTAGTAGGTAGATCATGCCTGACTTATCTGGTTTCTTTTTATGACCAGGTCACAAAACGCTTAGATGCAGGAGTAGAGGTAGATGTCATTTACTTGGATTTTAGGAAAGCTTTAGATATGGTATCTCATCCCATTCTTATAAATAAATTAAGAGGCTGTGACTTAGATGATTACACAGTTTGGTGAGTGGCAAATTGGCTTGTGGGTCACACCCAGAGAATGGTAGTGGACGGGTCAGTATCAACCTGGAAGGATGTGGGCAGTGGGGTCCTGCAGGGCTCAGTCCTTGGACCTGTACTCTTCAATGTTTTCATCAGTGACTTGGATGTGGGTGTGAAGTGTACTCTGCCCACGTTTGCAGATGATACTAAATTGTATGGTGAAGTGAACACACCAAAGGGTAGGAAACAATTGCAGGTGGCCTGGACAGGCTGGAAAAGTGGGCAGAACTCAGTAGGATGCAGCTCAACAAGGACAAATGCAGAGTGCTGCACCTAGGGCATAAAAATTTCAAGCACACTTACTGGCTGGGAAATGACACTCTCAACAGCACAGAGGCAGAAAGGGATCTCAGAGTCATAGTGGACATAAAGATGAACATGAGTCATAAGTGTGATGAAATCATCAGCAAAACTAACCAAACTTTATCAAGTATCACCAAGGAAGTGATACTTCCCTTCTATGCAGCATTAGTTAGACCACAGTTGGAGTACTGCATCTAGTTTTGGGTGCCATACTTTAAGAAGTATGTGGATAAGCTCAAGAGGGTCCAGAGGAGGTCCATGTTTATGGTTAAGGGGTTGTAGACCAAGCCCTATGAGGAGAGACTAAGGGACCTGGACCTCTTCAGCTTCCACAAGGGAAGGCTGAGAGGTGATCTTGTGGCTGCCTACAAATTCATTAAGGGGGAATATCAAGGAATTGGAGAAGCTCTGTTCACCAGGGTGCCTCTTGGGGTAACAAAGAACAATGGGCACAAACTGACAGAGAGCAGATTTATAGTTTCATAGTTTCTAGGATCGGAAGGGACCTGAGCAGATCATCTAGTCCGACCCCCTGCCATGGCAGGAATAGCATTGGGGTCAACTGACCCCAGTAAGGTGGTCATCCAACCTCCTCTTAAAAACCCCCAGGGTGGGAACCTGCACC
>NW_017729031.1:45927843-45950914 GCF_001723915.1 Gavialis gangeticus
GCTGAATGGTGAATTCTAGCAGGCAGTGGTCACTGTCGCCCAGGGGGTCAAGCACCCGCAGCCCCCTCACCAGGTCGTCGCCCGTGGCCAACACCAAGTCCAACAAGGCATCCCCCCTGGTGGGGCTGTGCACCTCCTGGGTTAGATGAAGGTCCTGGACTCTCTCCAAGAACCTGCGTGAGCGCTCGGACCTGGCCGACTGCTCTTTAGGTTTAGGCTAGACATCAGGAAGAACTTCTTCATGGTAAGGATGGCAAGAATTTGGAATGGGCTTTCAAGGGAGGTGGTGCTCTCCCCTACCTTGGGGGTCTTTAAGAGAAGGCTGGATAGACATCTGGCTGGGGTCATCTGACCTCAGCTCTCTTTCCTTCCCAGGCAGGGGGTCTGACTCGATGATCTGTTGAGGTTCTTTCCAATCCTAGCATATATGAATCTATGAATCTATGAAATGTGGGTAGACTCTGATAGGGATGACTGGGGCACAAGGGTGCTTCAGTGTGGGGGCTGCCTGTTGGCTAGCCCTGTATTGGAGCACCATTGTGTCCTAGCCAGCCCCTCTGCAGCACATTGAGCTGGGTTGGAACAGCCCTGGGTTGGCAGGGTGACACCCTAGGCTGCCTTCCATCTTCAGCTATACCAAATGGGCTCAATGTACAGTTGTCCTGGCGGCACCTGCAGATGCACCTATGAAGATGCATGAACTATGCCAGAGTTTATTCAATTGCATTAATTGCACATGTAGATGCACCCAGTATCAGTTTTACATTGGGACACCAAAATATATTAATTTTTGTAAATTTGGTCCTGAGATACCATTAAATCATTCTATATTTATTAATACATTAATTCAAAAATCTTGCCAGATTTCTTTTATAGTAACTCCTTTTTATGATGAGACCTTGGCATTATATACCACCCAGCTACCTTCATGCCACCAGCTTTCATCCTAGGCACACCACTAAATCCAACATCTAGAGCCAAGTTCTGTATTACAAACATATCTGTTCTGAACTCACTGACCAGGATATACACCTTAAGAATAGGAGCAGGGGTTCCTACAATTACAATACAACCACAAAATTGTAGCCACTTAAATCAACAAAGCCAGACTCAGACCCCACTCTGACTTGCTACAATACTAAACTGGGGACAAGAACAACAGTGTCTCTCTAGTTGTCACCTACAGTCCCCGCTTGAACCCCTTAGACATGCCGTCTTTTTCCGGGAGGGTTGGAGGTCTTTAATGATATCTCAAAGTATTCATAGGGGACAAACCAGTTCTGGCTTACAGGCAACTGTCCAATCTCAAACAGTGTCTTCCAAACAACAGGCTACCTAACTCCCACCGTAACCAAGAAACCAGGCCTTCCCTTCTGTGCCCCAACATCAATACTGACCACATCATTACTGGGCTGAGTAACATGCATTATATCATGCAAGGTTCATTCACTTACAACTACACCAGTGCCATATACACCACCTGCTTAAGTTCCCCCCCTGCTGTCTACCTTGGACAGACTGGGTGATCCCTACATGACAGAATGAATGAACACTGCTCTGACATCAGCTAGAGAAAGATATGTAAGCGTGTAGCAGAACACTTTAATCTCTCTGGACACTCTATTGCTGACCTGAGGGGGCTGTTCTCATACAGCAAACTTTTAAATACTGATTTGAATGGGAAATTACAGAACAAAATATTATCTACAGGCTGGATTGTGTTAAGTATAGTTTAAACAGTGACTAGGGATTCTTATTCCATTACCTGGATTAGTATTTGTGACTCCTTGTTCCTATGGGTGTGACAGTCAGAACCAAAAAAATTAATAAGCAATAAATATGTGCTTCTTGGAGGCATTTGAAATTTTTGTCTAATATAAAGCTTGTAAGTTTGTAACCTGCAAACGTAACTTGCCTGCCATAAGTTTAACCGAAATGTAATTTGTAACTGTTCGTAAAACTAACTAGGCCCCAAAGACAAAGCTATAGCTGTAAGATTAGCTGACCTAATGTTTTTTTCTCGGAGTTCAGCCTTGATGATAGAAACTGGATTCAACCGCCAGGCATACCCAGCACATTCGAGGAAAGTACATCTCAAAAAAGCATAGTCAGAGAGCTCTAAAGGGGTTAGATTTAGGCGGAGTAATGTTAATTTCAAACCTGAAGATGCTGCACTGTAATTTGCTTATTAAATAAAAGCAAGTTTGGGTAGTAATCTTTTATAATAATTTTTAACAACTTTTAATCTCATCAGGTAATAGGTATAGGGCAAGATTGTGAGTGGCTCTAAAGCCAACAGATTAGCATAAGACTAGGTACAAAAAGTGTGTGCATCAGATAACCAACAGGAAGGAGGGAACAGGATGGTAATTACTTTTCCAAACCCGGACCTGGACTCCCAGTGTGACTGAGGATTGGATCCTGATCAATGGACCTTCCCCGGTAATCCCTTCAACAGCATCAATTGGGGATACCTGACTTCACTGGAATCACCTGTCGCACACCTGGCATTGAGGGACTATCAATAAGTTATCTATCTGTTGTTTTAAACAGCCCAGTGGCTGATACCCTCGCAGTGCCCAGTTGGCCTGCAACAGATTGATATATCTGTTGTTATTATCTGTTGTTATTATTTATTATTAGCTCTTTAATATTGCATTATCTGCTTATCACATTTATCTTTCTGTTAACTGCTGTGTGTGTGTAAAATATAATAAATTTGCCATTGCTTCACTCCCAACTCTGCCTCCTTGATCCTGAACCAAACAGGCCAGTGGCTGATACAGTTGCAGCACCCAGTCAGCCTGAAACTGAATTGATACAATCACAGTGCCCAGCTGGCCTGTGACATATGGATTTACTGCTTGGTTACGTGTTTTTCCCAGTGCTACCCCCTTCTACCTCTGCCTCCCCCTTCCTTATCTTCTGTATTCTAATTTCTCTCTCCTTATACTCTGCTTTCTGCACATCCTTTCACAGCATCTGATGAAGTGAGATTCAGCTCGCAAAGCTTATGCTACACAGTTGCAGACTCTATATATCTATTAGGGCTGTGCAAAGCTTCAGGTGCTGATTCAATTTAGAGGAGATTCAGCTGATTCAGTGGCCTCATCTCCAAATCCAAATTGAATCAGGACACCAATTAAAAGGTCTGAAATTAATTCAAAGTTCTATGAATCGATTCAAAAAGGATTCGGAGAGCTTTGGAGATTCGGGAAGTTCCTGCTCACTGCTGCAGGGAGCTGGACCCGGACTCCATGCTGGTAAGTAGGGGGCGGGGGAGGTGGGGCTGGAGGAGCAGGGAGGGAACCATGGGGGGACCCCTACCGGGCCCCAACCTCTGCCTGCTCCCTCAGACCTTCCAAGTGGCCCCTGACCACCGCCTACTGTTCCAGCTCCCACATGGCTGCCCCACCTGGCCCCAGCTCCCGGCTTTTTAAATAAAAGCCCCCATTCACTGGCTGATGCCAGGTGGGGGGGGCATCTCCACTGCCCCCCACTGCCTCACGCTGCATGGTGGGGCTCTGTCATGAGCTCCTGACCCCCTTCCGCTGTCCCAGCCCCCCCAAGGCTGCCCTGACTGGTGCTAGCTCCCGGCTCTTTAAAAAAAAAAAAAGCCACAGTATCACCAGCTGCTGCAGCAGCTTTGGGGCTTCTGGGTGCTTATGACAGAGCCCCCCATGTAGTAAGAGGCAGTGGGGGGCAGTGGGGATTGCCCCCTTGCCTGGGAGGAGCCGGTAAGGCTGGGGCTTTTTTTTTTTTAATGAGCCAGGAACTGGGTCCAAGCGGGGAAGCCATGTGAGGGTGCTGGAAGATTAAGTGGGGGTCAGGGGACTCATGGCAGAGCCCCCCACACAGCATAGGGCAGTGGGGGGGCAGTGAAGATTGTCACCCCACCTGGCAGCAGTCAGTGGATGGGGGATTTTTTTTTTTTTAAGAGCCGAGAGCTGGGGCTTGGCGAGTGGGCAGGGGATAGGAACTCATGACAGATTCCTCCATGCAGCATGGGGCAGTGTGGGGCAGTGGCAATCATACCCCCCCCATCTGGCAGCAGCCAGGCTTTTTTTGAAAGAGCTGGGAGCTGGAGCCAGGCAGGCAGCCATTGACAGGTCTGGGAGAGTGGTGGGGATGTGGCCAGTTTGGAGATTTGGTCGTTTTGGCAGCAGCTGAATCTCTGAATCAGATTCAGTTGAATCGATTCAGGACAGTGATTTGAATCACCAAAATGAATCACTGTCCCCCAAATCGGCCGAATCCGAATTGAATACTAGCTGCTTCACATAGGCTTAATATCTATATCTATCCATCTATCTATCTATTAACTATATATCTATCCAGATATAGATATAGATATAGATAAACATCTGCTTTAGTTAGTCTATAAAGTGCAAATCTATTTTGCCTTCTACATATATACCACAATCTATCAGGGGTGACTGGTGCCTCCTGAGTCTGGGGGGTGCAAAATTTGTGGGCAGGCATGGAGGTGGGCCAGGGGTGGGCCAAAAGCCCCATATCCACTTCTATACTTCTGTATCACAGCTTAGTGCCCCCCCGCCCCAACACGCCACTGTCCCATGTGGCAAAAAAAAACTGCCTCATCCTGAGCGGTGCTGAGTTGGGGGCCAATCTCATGGGGGGCACATGTCCCCCCATGTTCCCCTCACCAGTCACCTGTGCCATCTGTGTTACCTTACTTACCACTTTTCCATCCCTGAATTTCATATACAGCTGTGCTCTTTAAGCACATTATACCTAACAAGGCTTCAGAAACAATTTATGAGCTAAAAAGATAAAATATATCCACTAAAGATTGCCCAGATTCAAAATAGTCTTTAAAGGAAAAGACTAAGCCTCGCTATTTTTAGAGCATACTGCAAGCACTTCCTACATTCATCAATGTGTATCTGCCAAATCAGGAGCAGAGAATCTGCCAAATCAGGCGAGGAGAACATGAGCACACCTTAAGACCTTAAGTTTCTTGAATTCGGAGAATTCACTTTGAATTCTACCAAGGAGAAGTCAGTGGACACCTACATTACTTGTTCAGCACCTACATAGAATGATAATACATGCCATAGAAACATTTAAAACAGACAGACATCAACACTGAAACTAATCCTAACTATTTAAGACTGCTGCCACAATGAGTGAGAATAATCTTAAATATTAATCTTATTAAAGACTTCATGTACAGATGTTTCTAAGCACATAAAGATTTTTTTCTCTGCTACTCACTCCCTCATACTGTGATTCCTTCTAACTTCCGTGGGAACCTTTAGAACTCCTTAGTACAAGCTGTAGTTTCAGATCTGCATTCAGTATTTGACAGGCACCGAGAAAGGATAACAAGAAAGGCTACCTGGGGAACTGATCAATGCAGAAAGCTGATACATCTTATTCTTAGTAAAAGTCAATTACAGATGGTATTTTTGGGAACTCAAATATTCTCTTCTCATGAGGAAGCTGTTTTAATGTTTTGTTTTTCAATGACTAATTTTAATGATAGCAAAGCCCTTGCCTTCTTACTAAGCAGTTTTCATTTATAATAATGGAGCCCCACTGCACTTTTGTTGGGGAACCCACAGTTACAGAAGAAGAAAGTTTTACAATTATGTCAAATGCTGGTGGGATCTGTAAGTTTGTAGCTCTGGAGGTTGGAGAGGTTGGAGGGGTCTCTGCATGCGCCTAAGTCAAGAAACTGGCAAGAACTGACTATGTTCTCTCTCTTTCTTGGACCTATATATGAGAATAATGCAGTTAACACATCCATACGTGGTGTTAACTGGTACTGCTCTCCCTCTCTGGGCTGTTTAGGCTTGCTTTGTGGGCTTTTGGAATGGAGCTCTCATTGAAGAACCCTTTCAAGACTACCTACAACGCCATACAATCTTTGCTGCTAAGGTCCAATGAGAACTGAATGGATAGATTTACATAATGAGGGGAAACCACATCCATGCAGACCTCTTTGTCTTTGGTTTTAGATCAGTTTTAGAGGACCACTAGTTGAAGGTGGTGGAAACCATGGCTTGTTTAGTAGCACAATAAGAAAGAACATGCTCTACTGAAACAAGAGTGAGTAGGAGCTACTGAATTGGTACTCTTTTTCCCTGCACATTATCCTTCAACAAGAACTACACGAGTCCTTGAACATCTCATTAAACTAACCAGTGTTTTTCACTTATAATCTTTACTACTGTGAATCCTTTATCCTTCTGGGTTAAAAGGACACTTAGTTTAGCCACCAATTCATTCTACAACTACATTTTGAAATATATAAATATCTTACTGATGGACTGAGATTTAGCAAAGGATTATATGCTTCATCTTTTGAAGTCACTGCAAGTTTTGGGACAAAGATAGGTTGGCAGGTAGAGGACTGGAGTAACTGTGTATAAAAGGAAAATGGGCCAAAGTGTCTGTGTTCCTATACTTACTCCCCTTCAGACCCCAAAGTCCTGAATTTCCATGCATCTGCTTCAGTAGGTATCTGTGAAACCTACTCATATTTTTCTTATCCCTCACTAGTGCTGATCTACAACTTGCTGCTACTTCATAAGCTTTTGTGGTAAAAGTCTATGTACTACATCTAAAAGTTCCAGCCCTGCTGATGATGTGTTGGTTGTCAGTATGAGGCCAAAGGATGGAATTTACAGTTTTCAGTTTGCATTTTAAACACTTAGGAAATTACTCACAAAACTCTTTTAACAAAACATTAATACGTTTACAAAAACTAGCCCTCAAAAGTTAGGAAGTGCTATAATTAAGGTTGCTTGTGAAATCCTATTTTGACTTTGTATATGCACTCTGATATAGTTTTACAATATGATTACATAATATATTTTCCACTGGACCCTTGTCTCATTTGGTGATGCTCACTTGAGCAGTAGTTATTCAATTAATTTTTTTAACTCCTTATTCAGTATTTGGTCCTAAACCTTCATTTATTGCACAGAATCCATACAGACAGAACTATTCGTTTTCTCATGGACTTTTTATGGTGGTCATCATTACTCATTAAATACTAATAATCACACCAATAATAAGTTGACATCATATTATTTATGCCATTTCAGAATTTGGAGCTGATGCACTAAGAAACTGTGGTCAAAAGTATCCAATAATTTAAAGTGCCTAATTTGAGCCATCTAGAGACTGTTTTTTTAGAGTTCTTAGTATTAGATAACTTGCTGTATGTTCAAAAAAGAGCTCCCATTGCCTTTAGTTACAGCTGTGGTGCTCAGCATTTCTGCAAATCAGACTTCAAATTCCCATGCTGGGAAATCAGTAAATGAGGATCATACAATGAGGGCATATTCTGCTTGCGTGTTGCTCTTGAATGTGACAATGAGAAGCACACCTTATGTACCTGCTTTGGCTCTACATGGGCCACGCTTGGAAATGAGGGAGTGGAGCTGCTCTGTGAGTAACACCCCCTTGACACCGTCAAGCAGGCCAGAGACAGAGATATGGAGAGTGGCAACATGGGCACCCACAGCCTGGTCTCACTGCCTTTTTTCCAGGTTTGGCACGTACAGAGCAGGAACAGGTGGGCAGTGGATGCTTCTTGGCAGTGCCTCTGGAGCTCTGTGGAAATGGTATGGACATTCCTTTTGTGGTTCCATGTGAAAAGATTTGGTCTAAATGACTTGACTAGCATTGCACAGCAACTCTGTGGCACATGCAGGCTTAGAAGCTAATCCCAAGTGCTTGATTTTGCAACCTCAGTAACATTCCTTTTATTTAGGTTTTTGTGTGTAATAATTTACCTTAAGTGTATTTACACAGACAAATGGAACAGCAAACAAATAATACATGCTAGATAACCTTTACTTTCCTTTTCAAGCAAACTAAAATACCACAAGAGCTCATGTTGAATAATCCTGAATTTGAGACAAATATTTAGAAAGCCAGATACTTCAGAGTGAATGCTCAATCCTTAACTTATTCTTTGGTACCATTTTTAGCACAATGGCATGAGCTAGGGATGGAGTGACAGCCTTATCTTTGAATTTTCTGTGCTTTGTCAAGGTTTGTCACAACCTTAAAGCTATTTAGATGATAATGTCAGGGCAATTCCTGCTTTATGCTTCATGCAATAATACCACACTTAAATAAATAAATACATGTAGTAGTAGTATAAACAAATAAATAAATAAATAAGTGTGTGTGTGTGTGTGTGTGTGTGTGTGTGTGTGTGTGTGTGTTTATGCAGAATTATTATATATATAGATTTCCTATACCTTAAAAATGATATTGGGTAATGTTAAAAAAAATAGAATTCCCCTTTCTTTTTCTAGGGTCTTAACTTCTACTACAAGGATGTCTGGTGGTATGTGTGACTTTCCATCAGACACAGCCATTTGGAAACAGCCTCAATATATGTCACCCTTGGAAATAAGACTCTTTTAGAAGCTCCCATGGGGTAGCTCTTAGGCACTACAGTAATACAAAAGACAAAAATAATAGTGGGAGCAGATGGGAAATAGCAGTGAACCTACAACAGGATTCATAAGAACTTTCTTTTGTGCGTTCTTGAAATCAAAACCAAGGAAATAAAAATTCTGTCATGATTTAATCTAATTCTAGATGAGTTGGCCAATCAGTTGAACAACTACTGTCAATACCTAAATCCATGGCTACTAAGAACAGGATCTGATGAAATACTTATGAAAACTTATGCATCTCTGATTTAGTCTATAAAGTGCAAATCTATGCTACCTGCTGCCTGACTTCAAACTAACATGGTTAACTACCCCTCTTTACTAATAAAACAATACGTCTTTTTGTGGGGTTCTGTTTACATTTTTTTGCATTTTACATCTTTTTACAGATTTTGTTTTTCTCACGCTAGTGAAAATCTAAAGTAACTTCATTTATTACAATTAGTTTATCATTCCATTGCAAAGTAGCAAATCTAAGATATATTCTCATTACTATCCTGGATTGGAGTAATGGATTTTAGCTTCCTTGTCCAAAAGTTAGAATTTGAGTACGTCACTAGTATAGTTTGACTTTGTCCTTTCAGAAATAGCTTTGTTTAGAATAGATAGTTTTCACATCTGATTGCCTCATGGGGATCATCAGATTTGCTAGGTATGGAACCAAAGCTTTATAGCCTTCAGCTCAGGATGAAACAAATTAAAGATTAATGTGAAGAACATCTCTTCACAAGAATAATTAGAGACTGTAATGGACCCAAGAAGGTGAAACTATTACAGCCTATGCTAACAAAAAACTAAATGAGACACTAGAGAGAGTAATGATGCAGGAACTCAAACTCACTAGCAAGTATCCTCAAAGTGTTATCCTTCATGACCTCACTCTGTCAGGACAAAACTCTGGCCCTGCCTTCTGCATCTTTTGCATCCACCCACCTTCATGGGTTTCATTCTGGCTTTACTGACCCTGAAAATTGCCTGGCCATGATCAGAGGGGAAGGGCTCTGCACCAGCTCTGTGTTCAGGTCTAATGGAGCCAAAGAATCTTCCTGACATTCATAGGTGGGCTGTGCATTTGGTTTCATTCCCACGGGGCTCCTATGGGAGGGAGGGGGAGAAATGAGGAAGAAGGAACAAAGCATTCCTTGTGGTGGTCAGGAATGCTAAAGGGCAGCTGAGTGGAATTGAAACAAGTTTCTCTAGAAAAATCTCTACCCTCGGTGAAGGGTTTTCTTTAGTCAATAGCACTGCAGAGGCCCAGCCAGGGGCAGATCCAGAGGGGGTGCAGTGGTGCAGCTACACCCCCCTTTTGGATTATGCTAGTCTATGGGAGCCTCCAGGGACTTTTCAATGTTCGTAAGGCATGTGAAAATCCTCCCTGCTGTCTCCTTCCTACTCCTTCCCACTTCCCCCCTCCCCTGCCTGATTTTCTCCCCTGTCCATGGGGCAGGGAAGCACCAGAGCTGTTCCTGCCTTCTGCGTTGAAGCTGGGCTCAGAGGAGGATGGAGACCATGGCAGCAGGGATGGATAGGGGGTTTCTCTTCCCTATACCTGCTCTGTGCAGGGTGGGAGGAACTACTCGCTGTTGTCACTGTCCACTCTCCAGCTGAGGCTAGCCCCTGCTTAGCCCAGCTGGCTCTGAAGCTTCCCCACCCCGAGCTGTGGAGAAAGCAACAGCAGCAGGCAGGGGAGCTGGTGGGGAGAGGGAAGAAGAGGGGAGTGGGGAATGCCTCTGAGCAGGAAGGGGAAAGGAGGAAGGATTTTTTATCTGTTTTAAGGACTTAAAAAAGTCTCTGTGCATTGATGGATGGGAGGAGGCTTGGAGCAGTTGGTGCAGCCACCCCTGCAGTATGGGTTGGTGCTTCCACTTTGGGAAAATCTGGATCTGCCCTTGGCCCCAGCTGTCTTGATGAGAATCTCTGTCAGCTAACTGCTCGCCCCCTGTGGGAACTGGCTGCTGTTGTTGTGGGGTGGAGATGCTTTCTGTATATGCACAGGGATTCCCCACCAGAATAGCAAAGGTCTACAGATGTCAATTGTCATGGACACTTCCTGGGAAAGGGTTAGGGTAAAGTTGCCAGGGAGCAACATGTGGTAATGCTAAACAGGGCTCTTCGTTATTTCATTTGACCCTGGCAATCACAGAGGGTCAGGTGAGCCACTCTACACAGCCTTGTACCACATAGCTCAGGATCAGGAGCTAGGGTTTGGTCCTTGAAAAAAGTATTACATGGTAGCTGAGATTAGATGCATGTTGCTATGCTGGAAATATGGCTCAGATTGAGCAAGACAATTTCACACCACTCTACGCTAGAGAGCACAGGCTGCATGTAGAACAAATTGCAACCAACCTCAACTGAATTAACTGTTCCACTTCTAGGCAAGGAAGTGGGTATCTACTATAGATAAATGATAAAGAGCCACACGGATATTGTTTAAATCCCTGATGAACCTAGTGCAAGAAGAGTTACCATGGCAACGCAGTCCAAGTCAGACTAGCATGAACTGAAGGATAACATAAACACAACCCCATCTTTAGCACTCCAAAAGGGAGAAAATCTCAGACTACTGTATGGTCAATCCAGAGAAGGGAAGAAATATAACTTCAGATAGTGCAATAGGTCAGCAGTTGAATGGAAAATTCTGGCAGGAAATCTAAGTTTCCATCAAGAAATTCTCTTCTATAAAATCTTGTTAATATATAGGCATCAAAGGCTCAAATTCAAGAACCACAGTAGAAAGGATAAGGCTTTAAGGATTCATGCCTTAAAAGGCAGAAGTTATTAAGAATTTACAATATCCAAATCACAATGAAGCATGACGATTTTTAGACATCATATTTATGAAATGTAAACTATGACTACATTATCATTAGGAAAAAAAATTGCCGACATAGTAAACAGATCATAAACAGCATTAGGCAAGGATTGAGGACTATGATTATTTTACTTTGCCTCTCCTGAAGTGTTACATGATTGTTGCTTAACAATTAATTATAATGTAACTAAATAATAACCTAATTTGCATGCAGCTGTGGCAGCCTTAAAAACAGTAAGGTGTAGGGGTACTTCACAGCACGCTGCAGGATGTAGCAGAGGCCACATAAAGTAATGTGGAGGGACTCCAACCCTGTTTGAGCTCTGCTGAGCTCTGGCCGTCTGGAAAAATTGCATGTGGACCAGGCAGGGGAAGAAGTATGCTGGCAGGCACAAATGTACACAGCTCCACTGGTTATCCTTCCTCCTTTCTTCACTTCTCTTCTCAAGCGAGGGAGTTTCCCACTCGGTTACCAAGATTGAGTAGCTGACTGTTCTCCCCAAATGATATTGTTTCTTTTCAGTGACAAAACTGAGGAAAATGATGGACATCAAAAGCAGTGTAAATAAATGTTAGCAATCAGAAGATGGCTTGGTGTAAACCAACCAATAATTTAGTGGACAAGAGTGATAAAAACCCAGTTTGTGCCAGCAGCCCGACACCTGAGCAGGCTATTTATAATTCTATAGCAGGCACAGACTGGAAGATCACTTCAATCTTGCCTAGGTGGCAGGGTATGTTTTCTCATAAGAAATGTGAAGGTTAGTTAGGCAAAGCACCTCTGTCAACAGATTCTTTGTTGAAGAGCAGATTGAATATTTCACGGGGACATCTTCCTGACAGATTTGTTGTCACTCGTGGCTTCATGCCTTAAAGATGCCTCTCTGATAGAATGGTAATGCCATTCCAACCAGCTGTACACTGGACTAGAGTTTTCCTTTCTCCAGCACTACACACGCTACATAATTTTATAGTGGCCTTCATTTACCATCAGTAATTTCATGTCCTAATATTACTGGTCTTCTTCATTCACGATTGGCCTTTAACAGTGGACTGTAAAAGGTAAAAGTGGGTATACAGCAAAAACAGTAGTCTGTCAAATGCACAAATAGGCAAAAAGCAAAATAAGGCAAAAAGAGGCTTATCAGTGTCAGTTTTGTTTTCTTGATTATTACTGTTATCCTGGCAAAAGCCACTGCATTTACAGTCCTTGGTACCTGAGAGCTGTACGTATGAGAGACACAAGATAGTACTTAGCTAAATTCTGCCTTCCAGTCTGTTTACTCCATGGCCTTCTATATCAAAAGCAAATGCCACCCAAATATCTGCCAGTAGAGTCATTTGTATACTGCCAACTGAGTCACTAATTCCTCTTGGAGAATGTATATGCTAACCACTAGAAAGAAAATGCAGATATAGTGGGGATTTGTTACCCTGCACCAAACAAAATATCATTTGTCATTGGGAAATAAAATTAATGCTCTGAATATCTAATAGATCACATTCTCCAAACTTTAAATATGGTGATTTCCACAAAATAATAACTAGATTACCATCTCTGATAATAGGATTGATGATGATCCTCAGCATCTGTAGTGGTGGGTGAGGAGTTGTACTAAAATGAACCTGATATTCTGTGGCTACATGTACTTGTTTTGAGAACCACCACCTACAACACCCTTGCTCCTGAGCAACTGAATCTTCATTAGCTTACAAGTAATGGCTAACATGGAACATCCATGTTACTAAATGAAAATAATACTTTTCAATATCACTGAATAATGTTCCAGAGCTGTCTAATATAAAAAATAAAGTTGATTACCTTTCTCTTCTTCACTTTGAAAGGACAATTTCCTTCTCCTAAGTCTGCAGTTATCTCCATCTGAATCATTAGTGGTTTTTACGAGATCAGCCTTGATTAATGAGACATGTAATGCAATGATACATTAGTGACATTTGAAAACAATAGTCTATCAATAGGTGATTGACTGTTAATCGTGTTCCAATTTGAAGGAAGGCAAGATTACACACCTCAGTCTGAATCAAGTGAAAACATTACTGACACTGTTCAATATTAAAATTAAAATTACCATGTGGATTGAATAATCCAACAGTGTCATCATGAGATGGTGAAATAATGATCTCCAGATAACATTTGTGCATGATAGTGATCTTACTTATTATCAGCTTCCTGAGCTTGTTTGGATGTATTTTAAGTAACAAAGCTTGGAGAAGTTAAATAAATAAAAAAATAAAATAATCTCTTAGAGAGGATGTATATTATTATGGGCAGTAATGTGATAACTGAATATAATTAGCTAAGATGTTTAATTACATGGTAACTGTTACAAAGGTTAATTTTTACAACAATAAATATAAGGTTGATAAACACCAGACATTTTACTCTTTATTATTTTTATCTTTCCAGTCACTCCCTTCCTCCCTCTCTGATTCAACTCATTGAGTTATTGTTATTTCCATAGCTGAAAATTGTGGTTTCCCTTTTTATCCATCTTGTTGTCTTCTCAGATTTGTGCTTTTTGTTGCAGAAATGCCTTCAGTGCACTTAACTCTCCCTTTACATACTTTTTGTGCTAAGATTTTCAGCCATAAAATTCTGCTACCTTAATTAAATGAAACATCTACCCCCTGCCAGGAAGGCAAGTGTTCTGCGTGTATATATATATATGAAACAGGAGTTTGAATTTGCTTTCCTTTCTCATCCTGGTGAGACTGGACAGGTCAGTTAGGTGCTCACTGGGTGCATCTACATGAGATTCTTAACTGTGCAATAGCATAGTTTACTGCACAGTAAGCATGCGCATCAACACATGTGCATGCTTACTGCACAGTAAAAATGCTTAATCACACAGAGATTCTATATCTGCAAATGCAGGTGCTAAGCTTCGCTCTGGGGGGAGAGCCCTCCCTGCCCCTGCCCCTGCTCCCAGCCCCTGCCTGGCCTGCCCACACTTCCCTAGCCCATGTTTCCCAACAGCATGCAGGGAGGCAAGAGGCAGTGCAAAACTTCAGTGGGTTGCCTGTGCCTCCACAGCTAGGTGGTCATGGGTTTCTCAGACACCAAGAAATATGCTGACAGCAGTGGTGATGTCCCCTCAGCTGTGGGTGGCAGGGAGGTATACCACAGCCACAGGTAGCCCTCCAGGAAGTGGCAAAGGTTGCAGGGCAGCTTGTGCTCTCCCTCCCCCCCGAACATTGTATACTATGGTGATCCACAGCAGCAGTGTGTAGTGGGTCAGGCACCACCCTGGTTCATGCAAACAGCTCCTTATGCACCACCTGGGGCATGCACAGCATAGGCATGCTCAGGGCACAGTGGTGGCATGGGGGTGGGGAGGGAACTGGCCCTGGGGCACCTCCCTGGAGAAGACCCGTGTGGGGACAGTGGGGCCACGGACAGCTCTTTATCCAGTCATCTGGGAGCCCCACACCCCCTGAGTCAAGGTGCTGTGGGCTAGGCAGAAATGCAGCAGAGTGGTTGGCTTGCAGGAAAGAGAGTGGTGGAGACAGCAGGGTCTGGAGCCATGGCAGCAGGTGCTGTCAGGAGCCTGGCCTGTCCCACCAGGCTCCTGGCAGGGAACAGGGTAGGGGAGGCAGGCTGCCTAT
Organism: Gavialis gangeticus; assembly: GCF_001723915.1. Taxonomy (NCBI): domain Eukaryota; kingdom Metazoa; phylum Chordata; order Crocodylia; family Gavialidae; genus Gavialis; species Gavialis gangeticus. Next base: position 45,942,730 of record NW_017729031.1, read on the forward strand.
GGCCAGCACCCAGTGGGCCACTGGTCCCAGGGGAGTGATCAAGGGTGGGGGGCTTAGCTGGCAGCCTCCTAGGCCTGGGACTGCCCATTTGACTTACCATGATCCCTGGCCACCTGTGCATGCCCAACCCCTGATCTGAGGCTGGGCAGTGCACAGGCCCTGGTACAGAATATTTTTTCTCTGAAATGTTGCAAACTCTCACAAACAACTTCTGTCTCATGGCTCTACAGGGCCTGCAGCTGCACATGGGCTAGAGACTGCTCTTGACAGCCAGGATGCAGCCTCAGAGTTGCTATCGCCCAGAGCCAGGGCCCTGCGGATGCACCGGCTATGCCAAAGGAGGACCTGGAACAGGACCATCCTTCTGGACCACCTGGTCACAATGTTGGGGGAATGGCTGGCAGGTGCTCGGGCCTGGCAGGCAAAGGATGTGGACCCACTAGGACAGGTAACAGGCAGAGGACATCACTTGCAAGGATGCATGGGGCTGGAGTGAGGAGGCACAGGACTGGGTGGACCACGAGTTCCAGGTGCAGCTCATGGCCCTGAAGTCTGAATGGCTGGAGGCCCTGTGGGAGCAGAATGCCATCCTGTCCCGGGCAGCGCAGGCCATGGATAATGACTGCTGGGTGCTGGACACTGTTCTGGTCCTGGCAGTTACCTTCATGCTACTTGCTGCCTGGCTCCTGACCCTAGCCCTGCCTGCTCACTAGCAGCCACCCATTACCTAGCAGCAGGCCCCAACCTGGACCTGGGAGGAGGGCTTGCACTGCCTCCAGCAGCCAGGGGCCCCTGCCCTGGACTCCACTCTGGGTCTGGTGCCACCCTGCTGCCCTGCCTGGGCCCAGCCCCACTGCTTGCTCTAGCTCCACATGGGCATGGAGTTGGAGCTGTCTACATCAGGGCCAGGATTGCATGCTGGCCCTGCTGGGCCTAGACACCAGTTGCTGGAGGGGGAGTTGCCCACGGGAGCACCAGCTGCTGTCACCCCTGGGTGATCCCCCCAGAGGCCTAGGTGCTGGCCACCTGTCCCTGGCCTCTGTCCCCTAAGTGCTACCATGCATGGATCTCTACCCCGGGACAGCCCGCAATGGACATTGTTTATAGTTTTGTTGTTGGTGGGTGGGGTGAGTGGTGGAGGGGTCTGTTTGTTGAGGAGGGAGGAGGGCTCTGGATGATGTGAGGTGAATAAAAACCTGTTCTTCTGAGATAACTCTTCAGTGAGTGTGGTGTTGCAGGTGGGAGGGTCCGTGGGGAGTGGCAAAGGTGGGCTAGAGTAGGGAGTGCTGGATGAGGTGGTCTGCCAGCACCTCCCGCACTCAGTGCCCGGGCTCCCACTGGTGAGTGTGTGGCTGCTACCTCAGGTGGTGCTTCTGCTGGCAGACATCATTCATGTGCCATGCCTCCTCTGCCAAGGCCTCATAGAAGAGCTCCCCCTGGGCCTCAAAGATGTTATGTAGCACACAGGCTGTGACGATGACTCAGGAGAGGTTGTCCTCGGTGAACTTGAGGTGCACAGAAAAGGTGTGCCAGCACCTCTTAAGGCATCTGAAGGCACACTCCACCAGGGTGTGAGTCCAGCCCAGGCAGCTGTTAAAGTGGGCCTGGCAGGGGTCCAGGTGGCCAGTGTAGGGCTGCAGGATCCAGGGCAGGAGGGGGTAGGTAGGGTCCCTGATGAGCAGGTGTAAGACCACAATGGCGCCCAGGTGCAGGTCTGGCACCCCCAACACAAAGTGCCCACTCTCCAATAGGCCTTGCAGACTGGTGTTCCTGAAGATGCAGGTGTGTGAGTACTGCCCTTCCAGCTGGCACTCACACGTATGAAAGCCCTCTGGTGGTCCACAACAGCCTGGAGCACCACAGAGTGAAAGCCCCTCCAGCTGTAGTATAGGCAGTTTCCATCAGGTGGACAGGTGATGGAGATGTGGGTCCCTTTCAGGGTCCCAGTGAACTGGGGAAATCCCAAAGCATGGGACCTCACCACCAGGGGGTTGAGCACACAAAGCATGATGTCCACCAGAATGTCCTGGAGGGCGCCGCACACCTCTGGGATGGCCTCCCTAGTCTTCCACATGCCAAACAGGTGGCTGATGTATCTCAGGTTGGCAGGCGTGGCCAGCTTGAGTAGGGCAAGGACCAGGCGGGTGTCCACAGGGAGAGGTGGCAGCATGCTGGTGTGCTGCCTCTCCAGGTGGGGCCGGAGCTGCTCTAGGAGGTCCCAGAAGGTGGCCTGGATTATGCAGAAGGCCTCCAACCACTGCTCATCATCCCAGGTGTGCTGGATGACATGCTGCTACCAGTCTTGGCTGGCCCAGTGGAAACAGGGGTGGCAGGGCTAGAGGCCTAGCAGGGTGATGGCAGCCCTGGTGGTGGCATTCTGGAGCCCATCTTTGGTGTCCCTGCTGTGATCCAGCCAGGTGGATGGGGTGGAGGCAGCACATGTGCGGCGGTGGTCCTGGGACAGCATGTGGTGGGCAGCCAGGTGCTCACTGTGCGTGGGGGAGCCGGGTGGGTCCAGACAGCCATGGGCCAGGTGGTGGTCAGTACAGTAGGCCAGAAGTAGCACAGGGCACTGGTCATTGCTGTCAGGGGCAGGGGTCAGAGCAGCCATGGCATGGGGAGGCAGAGGTGGCAAGGAGAGTGCTGCCACATGCTGTCCCTGCACTGGGAACACTGTTCCTGGCCAGAGAAGTAGCTGGACAGAAAACAGTGAGTGGGGCTGGCTTTTGTAGAGGCCTGCTGGCTGCTGGCAGCTGCAGCTGGAGCCTGGAGCTCCCCCCCAGTGGTGCCAGAGGCCCATTGCAGGGCTCTGGGAAGTGGGAGTAGATTGGCAGCAAATCTGCTTCTGCTTCCCTGCATGTGTGCCTGACACCATTTACTCGTGAGTAATTTACTTGCATGTAAACTGGTGCCGCATCAAATGCATGTGTAGACGCACCTACTATTGTTGCTGGGATGAGGAGAAGGGAGTAACATTTATAAGTGTCTCTACCACTTGTCAGAATTCTTAAAGGTAAAATTTAGATTCACGTGGACTTCACAATGGTGGCCAATTGGTGAAATAATTGAAGGAAAATGCACTTTAGGTTAAATGACGGAATAGCTCAGGGACAGGCACTTGGGACTAACAGCCATCAAACAAATAAAAAACTGTGACTGAATAGTGTTCCTAGTAGTATTTTAGTTAGAAATGTGGTGATCATTGTTTTCATCTTACTCTGAGGGCTACAGTACCTAACAGAAGCCAAATGGGAGTTGCTGGTTAAGACCCTGATTCTGCAGACTCATACACAGGCGATTCCCACAGCTTTATAACATCTTATTGGTGCCTCTAATCGATTCTTCCCTAGTGATGTCAGCAATAGCTTTTGGCAATGAAAAAGTTTCAAGGGACCCAAGGAAAAGCAGGGGACTGTCTATTAGTTCTACATCATGTATGTAGATGCTGAAAGTGGACAGATGTTTATTGTACCTCACTGTGATCCTCTAAAAAGAAAATAATTATAGAACATTATTAAGATGAAAGTATAAAAAACAGTTGTTCAGAAACAAAATCACATAGAACTAATTGTATTTTCAATAAGCTCTCAAATTCAGCTTCAAATTCTCTCTAGAGTATAGCGTATTTAACATTTAAATCACAGTGACTAACTTTCCAATTAACTGTAAAAGCATGGAACCTAAAGGATAATTTTGTAATGAAAAAAAAAGAAATAAGTGTTCCTTTTGCCTATTTTGGCAAAACAATCATTTATAGAAAAGATCAGCATTAAAAATAATGTTTTAACATGTTACTTTACCTATATTTCATTGGAAAAAATATTAAACCCCTCCACTTCTCTGATTACCAACGAACATCCTATTGTTTGTATAGAAACCCCAAGAAGTCTGTTTCTTCCTGTTTCTCAAAAAGGATTTAAGAGCAGAATGCCATAGGGAGGTCTCCATTTATAAAAACTGTATTGTTTTTACTAAAATATATATATATATATATATATATATATATATAGGGCAGTATAGTCCAGGGCAGTATAGTTCAGAGCTATATGAGCTTCCATAGTATTATGGATGGGTGGCAGAACCCCCCATGCTTCTGATCCTCTCAGCCTCCAGCCCATTCTTTATCAGTCAACGTGCTCCCTTCTTCCCCTTTTTAAATCCAGACCGATAACATGCTGTTTGGGAGTAAGAGCCAGGGTTAATGCTGCATTTCTAACTTTCCTGCTGACAGTGCTATAGGAAAGGTGGGGAAGGCAGCTGAGAGAAGCCACTGGTTGGCAGGAGAGATACAGAGAGGCCAAAGCAGATGGAGGAGATAAAAATGGGTTGCCCTTCAAATGTCCCTCCTATGCTTTGTTAGTTAATGTGAACGTAGAAAATGTGGTTTAGAATGAGGGAAATGTGCAAGACAGTTTGCAAGCAATTTAGTATGCCGCATTATTAGTTATGGACTGAAGCAAGATAATCTGATACTTATTTTCTGATAAATATATTCAGAGTGGGAAGTTTCCCTTGTTATGATGTTGCTATTCACTTGTTTAGTTGTATCCTTGCTTACTGCAAAGGCATACTCTTCAGAGGTAATTTTTCAAAATTCCCTGCTTGAAACTTCAATGCTAGTTAAATATAGAACCAAATCCTACTAGATTAACAACATCCCCATGACATCTGTTGAGTCTAACCTACTTCATTGGATCATTTAGGTCAGTATGGCTTTTTAATAGGATTTAATCAGAGGCCTTTTGATTTTAATTCTGTTAAAATTTGTTTTTCATTTGCCACCTTTTAGTTCTCTTAGTGTAGACTGATTCTGCTCTCATGCTATTTTAATTCTATTAATCTGAATGGTGTTACTTCCAATTTACACTAGTGTGCAAAGAGAACAGAACCGTATATCTTTAAGCACTTTCTCTCTCTCTCCTCTCTTCCATCCCTCTACTTTTAACATGCACAATTCGTAGAAAATCAAAGGAAGAAAATGCCTTGTATGTACCTTTGAGCTTTCATCTCTCAAATTAAAAGTCAGTTCTAGATTAGTGAGAAAGAGATCAGAAAATTCAGGATACATGTCCAAAACCTCCAGTAGGTCTTCTCGTTGGATCTTATGCAGGTCACAGTAGGTTAAAGCTCTCACGTCTGCATTTGATTTCCCTGGTTTTGCATAAAGATGCACCATCTCTCCAAAAATATCATTTTTCCCTGAAGAAAGAAAATCAGATTGTGATTATTTTAACTATGGGAGAGACATTAGTATGAAAGGGTGTGTGTGGAAATACCACTTCAAGAAGCTGGTTTAGAATACCTGATTCTATATTAAGTGGTAAAACCCTGATTACCATCTGGAGGTGGCATAGGCTGATAAAAATCAGGAATAATTCCATTTAAATCAGTGGAGTTAGGTACATTAAAAAAAATAATTAAAAAAAAATCTAGATTTCCCTCTTATTTAGTATTTTAAAATCAGTCCTGAATTATTACTGTCATAAAATAATTTATTCAATACTTTTACCAACCTCTGCTTGTAAAAGAATATAACTTAAGTCAATAAATAATTGTGATGATACAACAAATACCCAGAGATCCCAATCTGGACTGCAGCCACCTGGAATTGGGAGGTTAATAAATATGTATTAAAATGGAGTCCCTGCCCCAAAAGTCTTGCAATGGAAGAAGAGTTGACTCAAATTTCAAAACTGGAATTTATTTTGAAAAGTAATACAAAAACATCACAAGACAGAAACACCTGAAACATGGCTGATAATGCATATACCAGTCCTCTTTGCCTTACTTTTTATACTATTTATTTTTTTACCAAATTTGTCATCAGTATTACATCTGCCCACACTCTGGACTTGGTCTTTTATGACTTATTTAAGCAGAATAGCCACTGCATTCAGTGAAACCCATGGGAGCAGACTCTCCAACGGAAACGTTTCCAGAAATGTTATTATTACTCTTTAAATAATGTGTAAAGATTCTGTTCAACGTTTTCAATTTGAGCACTTCATTTGAGACACTTTTCACCTGGTTTTCTTAAGTGCTCTTTAGCTGTACCTCTAATTGGCTTCAAACAGAATTGTAGGCTTTATACTTTCTGAAAATAAGACCCAAGTCATTGAAATTTATGTGAAACTGGGTTAAAAAATTGGGTTAAAAACAGTGGTCATTCATGGGATGGTGAAGGACTGCAAATTGCTCATTTTATCTCTGTGGAGCTGACTGAAGATACCCTAACATGAACTAGGTAGTACAGCCCAGAGTTAATCCTCATCTGAGGTGGTGTAACTTGTATAGGCCTGTTACTATGTAGACATGGTTGAATACTAACAATAATACAGAAAATGTAAATATGTCCTATAACAATTTTTGTTTGGTATTTGGAAGAAGCAGGATAACATATTTGTACTATAGGAGGTTGAAGTACCTCCTAATCCATTAGTAACCACTCTTGGCCCCAGTTCTTAGAGAATATGGAAGACAACTGAGAATTGGAAAAGCTGATACAAGATGCAATTAAAAATGCAGGAGAGGAACAAAATCAATGGTATTCAACAAAGTTATGAGGAAAATATGTTTTGTCAAAAAAGCCTGATTTCATTTTCTCATGAGATTATACATTTTGTTAAAAAATTGCCTGCATTATATGCATTTCCCATAGAAAGTCTACCATGCTGTAAGCTTAGCAAGATTCTTTCTTCTCTGTCCTCTCTCTCTTCTGAGAGAGGGGCAATACCTTCCCATAATAAACTCAGAAGAGGTAGCACAGTTTTGAGATGAAAAGTTCTGCCAAGAGTTGGGCTATGGAAACAACAAGCAGGGATCATCTCTCTGTTCAGATCCCATCAGATTCACAGGGATTTCCCTGAGGATGTTACAACATATTCTTATGGTCTTTGATTCTAACATTCTTTGGGTCTGTAAGACAAGAGAGTAATGCATCAGGTAAGAGTTTTAAATGTCTACATCAATGGTTCTCAACCTTTTTAGATGCAAAGCACCCCTCCATAACTTTTCCATATTTAGTGGCACCTCATTTCAAAACCTCTTTTATTTATTTCAGTTCATAAAAATAATATCACTGAGATTCTTCTGTTGCAAAGAACTCAGAAAGACCACAACAGGTCAGGATGTTTGGATTCCTATTTGAAGTCTCTGAATTTATCTTTTGAATTAAGCGTATGCGTTTGCACACTTACTCATGCTATTATTGCATGGAACCCTGCAACACTCCTGAGAGAATCTTGTGGGACACTAGGGTGCTGCGGCACCCTGAATCACTGGTTTATAGTTGGTGTTTTAGAGTTTCTGGTTTCTCTCTTCAGGTTCTTCCTTGCATTTCATATCTAGTTGGTCTGTTGCTTAAGCAATGTGCCCTGGGACACTTTCTCCTCCACAGCGATGCCTTTATCCACTTCAGAGCCAGGGGGTTGAAGTAGTGGGATTCAAGCTCACCATGTATTACTACATCCTGGCTGAGGTACCTGTATAGCTATGGGGATTAGCTAGGTAGGCCTTAATCACCATATTTTCTAGCATACAATACATATCTTTTCCTCAAAAATCAGCTCCCCCCAAAATTGGTGTGCATGTATTAAATGAAGAAACCTATTTTCTACCTGAAGTTGAAAGCACCCTGGTTTGATTTCTGCTGTACAATGAAGCTGTGGTATTACTATGCAGACAGCTGGTGGACTAAATTAATTTAACATAGGGGTGGGCAAAATAGTGGATCCAGTTGGCAGCTGGACTCCATTTCCCAGCAGCCCCTGCCTGTATGGCTGGGGCTAATCTCCATGGAAACCCCAGCTGCAGCTGCACTGTGATAGTGCAAGGCTGGGGTTGCCATGGAGACCAGCCCCTGCTGCACTGGCAGGATGTGTGGCAGGGCAGGGTAGGGCAGGGGGCTGCTTTGGGCCTGCTGGGATCTTGTAGTAGGGGAGCTTGGTCTGGAGCCAGAGCAGAGCTGTGATCTGCTGCCTGAATGCTCTGGGCTGGGATGTGCAGGCAGCAGATCATGGCTCTGCCCCGGCTCCTTGCAGTGGTGATAGCATGGTCCTGAGCTGGGACAGAGCTGCAATTTGCTACCTGGGGGGAGCCAGGGTCTGTATTCTGCACTGCTGCTTCAGCCGCCACCTCCTGCTGCTCTGGGTCCCTGGCAGCTGGGGTCCCCTCTGGTAGGACTGTG
>NW_017729031.1:45950986-45954833 GCF_001723915.1 Gavialis gangeticus
TGGGGCACCAGCAGGGCCAGCGGCTGGGGAGGGGAGCGGGGGGAACCTTTCATTTTAATCATGGATTTGGGGGGGTTTATCAGAGAAGTCGTAATTTTTTATTGGAGAATTTGTGATTTTTTTATTAGGGAAAACTAGGATCCCTGCTCATCATTCTGGGAAAATTATCTTTTTTTTCATTCTGCCTTTCAAAAACAAGGTGTGTATTATATTTGCGGATATATGCATATGAGAAAATACAGTAACCTTCAGTAAAGTTTTCATTGTGGCCACTCTCTGTCTCTAACCATAAAGATCTTTGTCTAATGCCAATTACAGGGTCCTTTCTCTCTGTAGCATTCACCTCTGTTATTTCCAGGCTTCAACAGCACCTTCTCCCAGACAATTCCTTCACCGTGAGTTGTCCAGACAGAATCCACACACACTGGAAAGTTACTTTTCCCTGGACTGCACAGCCTGAACTCTCTCTCTGGCTCAGTCTTTACAGTCCCAAGATGAGCAGAATCAGAAATAAGAAGTCTCTTATGAGGACTTCTAACTGTACATAGAACTTGTTCTGGTTTTTGGCAAATCTTATCTTTGTTATTTAATAGTGTTTTATTATAGGTGAAATAAATCTTATTCAGTTTTTTTTCTTTTTATCACTAGCTCCTAGAAGCAGACATTATGCCTGAAGGCAATGTTTGCAGCTGACTGGAAATACCACAATGTAAACCTTGCATTTTACCAATCATCCATTCTTCTAAATGGATGGAGTTTTAAATAAAAGTAGGGTTTTGTTCTCTACACAAAAGTGCTATGGACCTATGGGAATACTCATGTCTCTGCAGTAGCAGGGTGTATTTTCATCCTCTTTTAGGATCCACTCTGCTATAGCAAATAATGAAAGTCTTATGACTATAGTGGTATAGGATGAAACTTTCCCATGTAATGGTGGAATGGTTCCACTATAACTTTGATTCTAGGGATCCTTTGATCAGCTAATGTCTTGGGATTCACTGCCAGGTGTAAAAGGAAAATGCCTACGGTACTCAGTTACCTGCAGTAGGAATTTATGTTGAAGTTGGTGCAAAAAAAGGAGGAATACCCATTTATCCAGTTTGGCTTTGGCCTGACTTCTCCCCACCTGTGTAACCATATTTCCTTTGAGACATTGTAATGACAATTATTTTTTGATATGTGTTCATGTAAAGCTGATTGAATATAGAAGGGTATTTCAGCTCAAACCAATGATAACAGCTTGGATTTATATGGAACTTTTCTTTCAGGAAACAGTGACATTACATTTGTAAGAATCACCTCTGAGTGGGGCCAGGGTAAATCTCTAGCAGCACATAGTGACAAGAAATAGGACAAATATCTAGTCCAACTGAAATTATAGAGGGGATTCTAATTAAGAAAACAGAAATTCCAAAAAATGAAACTTGGATCAGACACTGAGACAAACTTCTAGTCCTGAAATCACAGTGTGGTACATTTGATGAGTCCAAATACCAGAATATTAGATGTTTCTTCCAAGAGAAATCCCATCTCTCTGTTATGGGATTGATTTGGTAATAGCCCTTATGAAAGGGTAGGGGTAACCCTTATGAAAGCAGTGCTACTAATGGAGTCACTGGGATGATCTTTGCAAGGCTCCTATATAAATGCTGACCAGACACAGTACTACTTGGGCAAGATCTGAACCAAAGGTGGCAATGCTGCCGAAACTTTTTTGCATTCTAACAAACCCATGCTGAAGAACAATAAAAGTGGATAGGCAGCCACATGCTACTATTTGATAGTTTTAAACCAATGACATAAATAGTAACTAGTTATCCATATTTTGTTTCAATTCCTTCCTGGATGCAAGTCTCTAAAGTGCAAGGTAAACAGAAATGTGTTCCTCTGAATCATTCTACAGCCACTCCATATTCTAAGAGTGCAGAAGCCTACCTTTGTAATATTCAAAATCATGTTTTACACTTTTATCACATTATACTCAATTTAAGATGCACTCAGTTTAAGAAACAATTAGTAATTTTTCTATTGCAAATAATTTTGCTCTGAATAATATGAAACAACTTATAGCTAACAGCACCTTCCTAGTACTAGTTTAGAATTCATTATTAGGTTGGATGAGAGCTCCAGCTTGGGTGTTGCATAGTTTTTTACTACTGGTTGGCTAAGTTATGTAGAAAGAAATGTATTCATTGGAAAAACAGCAGCAGTATTTGTGCCAGTGAGAGGAAGGGACAAGTTTTTCTGGATATTAAGAACACAAATTCTGAACCTCAATTCCTGTTTCCAGAGGCCAACACAAGCAGCTGGGTTATACATCAAAGATTAAAGGAAAGGAAGTTTTGTTCACTAGCTAGTGTAAGACTGATGTACCAAGAATGAAGCAGTTTCTGCCTCATATTCATCTCACTCTGCAACTCTTCCATAGGTGGAAACAATGGTGGTGGACTCACCCATCTCTACCCTCTCTCTGGCTCTGTGGTGCACAGGGAGTCTCTGTTCCCTGAATAGGCTCCCCAGAGCCTGTCCCTTTTAACTACACAGTCACATTCCTTATAGCGCAGACAGGGTTATTGGGTGGGACATTAAGTAAATGTTCCTCTTAAATTATTCAGCAGCAGCAGGACTTCAAAGTGACTGAATCTTTCACAGGTCTTCTGAACAAAGTACAGCAACAGCTATTTCTTGTCAGCCTGCTGTTAACTTTAACTTGTATTGTAATGTATCCTAGCAAAAAAAAGTAACATAATTTTGTTCTCATTTCTAAACTACTTACCAAGAATGGCTACAACAATGTCACTCTTGAGGATTTCAATGGATCCTCTTGAGATAAAGTAAAGAGCAGTGAGAACATCACCACCGTGGACTAAAGTGTCTCCAGGAGGAGCATGTGTTGTCTTAAACTTCATAGCCAAAGCTCGGAGACAACCTTTACTGGCCCCCTGGAAAGCTTTGCAGTTCTGAAGCAAATTTTGGTTGAGGTGTAGGCAAATGTCAGCCTGTAAGCATTCTGGAAACCCCTTTAGGACCTGGAGAGATAAAAATTAAGTCTCATATTAGTATTCTGAAAGTAGTTTTGCAACATTTGCAATATTTAATTCATTCCTAATAGGAATGTATTGATATAAAAATAGTGGTGGGTCACAAGGCCATCTTGAATATTCTGTTTAACAAACATATAGTTTAATCAAAATATTGGATCAAAGAGCTACTCTCTAAATTGACAGAATTCATTCAAATTAATGCTAATGAGGCTTAGGGGCCAAAAAGATTGTTTTGGGGTTTTTTTATTTCTTACATTATAAGAAATACTATGAGAGAATGAATGAAGATACTGAAACAGTATAACAAAAAGACAGAACTAGAGAAGGAAGAAAAACAGAAAGAGAATCAGTCTTTACTGAAACTCACCTATTTAGATAGCTATTAGTTATATATAGCTGGTAATTGATTATAAAAATATTGCTTTTGTATATCAAGTACTGTTACTGAAATATGGAATAGGTAGTTTAAAATATATAAATTTTAGGTGGTTTTCAGCTGTGGGCCAATTCTGATACTGAATAAATATGATATAGAAAAGTACGTCCCAGTTCAGTCTATGCCATTAAAACCAATGGAGTCCTGTAGATTTACATGAGGAGGGGATTTGACATGCACTATAGAGCCAAATGTTAAGCTCCTTCTCAGCTGTTACTTAGGTGAATGAGAGTTTGCTTGAACTAGAATCTCAGGATTTCCTACAAAGACACTATTCATTTTCTTTAAGGATTAAAAAGGATGCTGATTTTAAGTTGGTCATTATGGGTGAGCTTTTTAAAGTGTTGAGCATTAGCCAGCCTCATTT
>NW_017729031.1:45959833-45976344 GCF_001723915.1 Gavialis gangeticus
AAGACACTATTCATTTTCTTTAAGGATTAAAAAGGATGCTGATTTTAAGTTGGTCATTATGGGTGAGCTTTTTAAAGTGTTGAGCATTAGCCAGCCTCATTTTTCTCTGGAAACAGTTGAAGTTTTACCATTGACTTCAAAGGGAGCATTGCCCACCCCAAGAGTATATTCCTTGTAGTCAGGAACTGGATTGTCACATAAGTTCCCATGCACTGCCCACTCCTCAGTTCAGATATTGCTTGTTTTCTACTCATGAAATTAATAGGCCAAATTTGTCCCTTTGATAATGTAAGATGTTACCTATATATATTCCTGAGAACAAAATATAACTTAATGGGATTAATAACAATCTGGATGAGATTTGTCTTCTTGCTATTAGTGCAGTCTATTGATCCACTACTTTTTTTACAGCACAAACACACGCACACATACACACAATTTTTACATAAGCAAATATATATAAACATATTTCTGTGCGGAATATAATTTATCTTCAGCATATAGCAACAGCTTTCATTTCTTGCTGTGCATTTTTTTTACTCTGCACAATAAAAGTCTGTGCAGTCATTCTTACTGCAGAAAGATTTTGGATATCCCTTGCCTTCTTAACAAAGATGAGGATGAGGACATTTCTGACATGAGGATTTTTGCTCACTAAGCCAAACTATGACTTACAAATGGATTATTAGTAGTTTTTAATTGATTTTGGAATGTTTTTGTGATTAACAGAAATCAATGCAGCTCATACTGTGAAATAACAGAGAACACAATGTTATAACACACACTTATACCAAAAGTTTAACAATTTATGGCTGTAGGGTGCTATCACATTCATATATACACCTTCAAAGAAGCCAGCGTTAAACAAGAAGCAAAGGAAAATATGAAAAATGAAAGCTCCTATTTTAACTGTTATCATAGTCTAACAACATTGACCAGATGCTGTTTAAAGCACAATTACTCTGTTTATTTAATATGATTATAGCCAATTAATAAGTTGCTATCAATTTACAATTTATCCTTTGTTGAATGATACAACAAAATTGACTTCTAAACATATCAGATCTACAGCAGGATGGATGAAAAATTGCACATGCTTGTTTTTAAATTAGCTTGGTCCCTATTAATGCAATTATAGAAAGAGTTATTATTTTGAAGTGTTTAATTTTTAATATGTTATTTCTTCTTTGGTTTCTCTCATTTTAATGTAATTTTAAAAAGCCTGAATTTGCATATGGCACTAATAACACACCATATTTTTAATGGATATGTTGGCACATTTTCATTGCTTTTGAATTGTTAGACCCCTCCCCCACCCCAGCATAGAGTTAACAGCAACCAAATTCACTTTTGACTTCACTTTTGTTTTAGTTACCAAAGAATTGTTAAGCATTTTACCATTAAGCAAAAGCTATGCAGACCATGTTTGTTGGCTTAGTTTGTATTTCTGAAGATACTTTTCTGGTTATTTGGAAAACAAATCTAAAAGTCATTATTTGATTCTGAATATAAAACTTTTATGAATAATTTCATATGAATTATTTGTTATTTATCCATTAATGGCACCCAAAATGTGCTAGGTTCTATACAAACACATATGAGTAAGCAGCCCTTGCTCCAGAGAGCTTACACTCTAAAGTATGATAAATACTGTACATCAGCGGGTAAAGGCATTTAATGTTGTAGTTTTCATGTGCCTAAAGAGGAATGGCATAGCACACACATATTCTGTTGAATTCCAGTGGGTACTTGGTGTTTAATTCCAAGAAGCCAGTTCTGCAATTCCTAGAAATATTTATTTTTTATTTAAAAAGCAACAAATTATTAAAATTTATTAGACTATTGTATAAATGGTACTACAAAAATAAAGCAGAATTACCCTATCACTTAAAGTTTACACGACCAGGTTTTACATATTGCCATAATATTACCAAATATTTTCATTTTTATATCTATATATATCTATATCTATATAGATATAGATATAGATATATATAGATATATATAGATATAGATATATAGATATAGATCTGATTCTAATCTCATACCAGTATAAATAATGGGAATGTTTATAAAAATTAATAGAATGACACTCTTAAAATAGATGTGCATTAAAATTGGGCCTAAGCAACCTTAAAACTGTAAATAGTCCTGGCAACCCAAAATTATGATTCAGACCTCTCAAAATTATGATCACAGAAAAGTGATGCTAAAAGGGACATTAGGAGGACATCTAGTTCAACCCCTTGCTCAAACCAGGATCATCTCTATCTAAATGCAAGGTTCTCCACCTTGGGAAGAAAAACCTGCAGCATCCTTATAGGTTCGGCAGTGCTACGCTGGCTAGCACTATGGAAGAAAGAGACTTGGGGGTCATCACTGACCACAAGATGAACGTGAGCCTGCAATGTGATGCTGCAGCTAGCAAAGCAACCAAAATGCTGGCTTGCATCCATAGATGCTTCTCAAGCAAATCCCGGGACGCCATTCTCCCATTGCACTCGGCCTTGGTGAGGCCGCAGCTGAAGTACTGTGTCCAGTTTTGGGCTCCACAATTCAAAAAGGATGTGGAGAAGCTTGAGAGAGTCCAGAGAAGAGCCACGCGCTTGATCAGAGGTCAGGAAAACAGACCTTACGACGACAGGCTGAGAGCCATGGGGCTCTTTAGCCTGGAAAAGCACAGGCTCAGGGGTGATCTGATGGCCACCTATAAGTTTATTGGGGTGACCACCAGCATCTGGGGGAACGTTTGTTCACCAGAGCGCCCCAAGTGATGACGAGGACCAACAGTCACAAACTCGTCCAAGACCATTTTAGGCTGAACATAAGGAAAATTTTTTTACTGTCTGAGCCTCCAAGGTCTGGAATAGCCTGCCACTGGAGGTGGTTCAAGCACCTACATTGAACACTTTCAAGAGCAAATTGGATGCTTATCTTGCTGGGATCCTATGAACCCAGCTGACTTCCTGCTCTTTGGGTGGGGGGCTGGACTCGATGATCTTCCGAGGTCCCTTCCAGCCCTAATGTCTATGAAATCTATGAAATAAACCATACTATACAAGTATTGGTTTAAGCCAGTGGTTCTCAACCTTTTTTAGAGGCAAGGCACCTCTCATTAGACTCAAGGCCCCCCTCAAAAGATGCCAGCTCTTAGTTTTCATTTTTGACTACAGAAAAAGAATAGAGTAGTTTTTCTGTTCCAAAGAGCTCAGAAAGAGCACACCAGGTCAAAAATTTTTTAAGACTATGAAATCTCTGGTTTTATCTTGTGAATTATATCTGCATACCTAATATTAGGTGTCATTCTGGGGCACTCTTAAAGGATCTCAAAGCACTGGTCTACCCTGTTAAAATGACATGAAAAACCAGTGCTACTGGTTTAAATACCATGACATTAATAATACTGAGTACAGCATACATAGGAACTGCTCTCAGAACAAAAGCATTGTAGCTGATAGACCCAAAATCATTACAATCTGTTGAAAAAAGATTTCTAAATGTTTCTAAATTATGTTTCTACCTTTACACTCAGATACTTAGTAATATCTTCCTTGTGGGTTATGGTTAGCAAAAACTCATATGTTTATGTTTTGGGGCAATCAAAAGTCTGTGGCTTCCTCATCATGAAAATTAAGTTTAATTCAGGAGACTCCTCACAATGTTATCATACGTTTTCAAATGCCAGCATTAACTCTTCCTTGGTATGCATGGAACACAAATTCTTTCTTCTTTCTTGCTGTGTCTGGTATGAAACTCATTGTGCATCAGATACTATCTGACTGATGCTTAGAAAGAAAAGTGACATTCATAGATAGGGAAGACTTAGTATAGCATACTTCGTGTTATGAGAGGGGGAAGATAGAACGGTTAGTAGAGTTATCATTAAATTTGGGTAGAAGACTACTTCTTTGGAAGTGGAGAGGGAATCCAGTTGCACTGTATTCAAAAATCTTCCAGGAGCTCCACTTAGATGCCACCTTCATATGTATCTTCATGGACAAGGATATGCCACAACAGAATCAGGAATATTGTTGAGATTTGACCTCAGACAACCAGTATACCTTAATACTGAATTGTAGATGCCATTGCTTTCTAGGTAAAGCAGATTTCACTTACCCTCATTCAGTAACAATCTACAGGATGACCTTTGTTACCTTTGGATTTTGTCTCCTGAATAGTTTTTGACTCACAAAATGATACTTGGAAAGTATTCCAACAAATTGGCTACATTAAGTACTCAATATTTATTATATCCTATTTGTTTTTTTTCTTGTTTTGGGTGGTGGACTGGACACATGATGGGAAACCCCAGAAATACATTAGAATGTTAAGATAAGCTTCTTTCTAGGCTTCTTGGCCATTTCACAGTAAGTCCTCTGATGAAGAAATATATGCATGCATTAGCCTGACATTTTTTGCACCAGGACAATAGGCATTTACTTACATGTTTTAACTTATGCAGTTTCAAACCTGTAGAGTTATTCTTTAACTTTTATTTTTAGGCTTATTGTGGTTAGCAAGGAGCAAAAGGCCTGCCCAAAAATGGAGTACAGGATCAATAGCTGCAAGCTGTGCTTGCTTGGTCTTGGCTCTACTGGCTTCACATTATCAAGAGTCACACTGTATACTTCAGATGACAAGTTCATATTATGATATTCACTTTGTTTGTTGTTTGTACACTGGGCTAAGTGCAGTGTATAATTTGTTTTGTAGTCAGCTTTGCTACATTTGCACTCTTAAGTATTTCAGTTTCTTTCACTGTTGTGAACATACTTGGCTTCTGATACAAAATCTGAAAGAAGAAGTATGATGTTTTGGATTCCCAAAGAGTACCTGCTGCAATACAACTGGTCACACTGACAGTCAGAAATACTCCTTGAACTTTTTCTTCTTCCTCCAGTATTCAAGGTGTCTCTTTTAATACAGATGTTATGAAATATAAAATGCTGTGCAGAACAGTTTATAATGGCTGAAATTAGTGTGAGTCTGGGGGAGAGGGGTGTGCACTGGTGCAGTTGCACCCCACTCCCCCCCCACCCCTGATTCCTGCTCCGCCCAACCTTTAAAACTAACTGTCTGGAAGGTGAAGTAGTATTTCTATTCAGGCACTGTTGAGACAGTCAATTGACTTAATGGCTCATTGTCATCTCTCTGATTCCTGTTAATCTCTTTCCTCTATAGGTGTTAACAACCCTCTATCCTTTTTAATGATCTTGTTGTTCCATTATTCAAATGATCCTTTCTTCTGTGATTTGGCTGTCTGTTAGCCATGCCTGGCAAGATCTCTTGACTATTTCACAAAGTACTAAAGCACAGCACCATAGCAGCTTCACCATATGGTGATGTGTAGAAACAGGGTGGAAACACATGTTGGCCAACTTCTCATTTGTAGTGCCGTACCACTTCTGAGCAAATAGATATCCTTACCCTTTGGTGTGCCACATGACAGGGAAATAAGTGGCACAACAAAAGTTAGCAATAGACTCTGCTACTTCATTGTGGTAAGCATCTATTACCTTGTGTGCTTTCCCCACTCAGCCAGCCCTATGGAATATCATGGCACAGCTGATCTGCTCAGTTTGGTGATTTCTATTTCTAGCCAGAGAGTCATAGAAAAGTGGAGCTGGAAGTGATCTCAGAAGGTCATTTATACTAACCCCCTGCTCAAGGCAGGATCATCCATCTAAACCATCCTAGACAAGGGTTTATCTAACCAACTCTTAAAAACTCCCAAGGGTGGCAATTCTACAACATTTCTAGGATATCTGTTCCAATGCTTAACTGCTCTTTTACTGAAAAAGTTTTTCCTGAGATCCATTCTAAATTTCCCTTGCTTCAATTTAAGACCATTACTCTGGGGTCTACAGAGAATAATTTGTTACCATCCTCTTTATAATCACCATTCTGGTATTTGAACCCTGTTATCAAATCCCATCTGAAATTTGTCTTCTACAGACCAAATAATCCGAGTTTTTCCAATCTTTTCTTGTAAATCATGGTCTACACCTCTAAACATTTTTGTTGCTCTTTGCTGGACTCTTAATTTTGTTCAATGTTCACATCTTTTTTGAAGGGCAGTGCCCAAAAGTGGACCCAGTATTTTAGAAGCATAATTGGCCAGTACTGCACCCTGGTTATAGTACTCTGCTACCCTTGCAACTTAGACCTTTCCTGCTCAGACTCTGAAAACAGGAAAAGCAGAGCAGCAATGGTGATCCACTGCGGCTAGGGGACTTGTCATTTCCTTTTCTGGCTGCTAATATTCATGTACAGTATTACTGAATCAACCCTTGGAAGATTTTCTAAAAGTAAACTTAAGGTTCTTCTTGCACTATTCTGAACAGTTAGGCCAAACCAGGCGCGTCTACATGAGATGCTGACTGTGCAGTAGCCAAATAATACTGTGCAGTAGCATGTCACAGCAAAGACTGCAAAGTAGTGTCACTTAAAAGACATTTGCTAGCACTACTGCACAGTAAGCAGGTTAGTGAGCATTTATTTAGTACTTGCTAATACAAGCACTAAATAAATGCACAGTAATTTATTCTTAACCACATCTTGTGGAATGTTAACTGGAAAAACCAAAGAAATCCCAGACCTTAAATGTAGGAGCTTGATAATTTCTCATCTGGCGTGTCTATATATAAAGGGATATGGAGTCCATTAGCTGTTGTTACAAAGGTATGTAGACTCTATAAAGACCAATTAGGAATTATTGGATAGGAAAAGCTGGGAGGGGGGACAAATAGATATTTTCCTACCCCAATCATATGGGACTAAGAGGACAGAGGGAGCGTGGTCTGATTGAAGTGGTATGAAGGAATGTTTTATTGATGGAAATTCAGGTTTTTTATTAAACTGATTTTTTTATTATAAGTCTGTACTTTCCCTACAGTTTTTTCAAGATTTTTTTTGACCAAAAAAAAAAAAATCATAATTTTCTATGGCCAAAAATATCCCTCCAACATTTTCTAATCAGTTTTTGCTAATAAGCCTGCAATGGATGGCACTGACAGCCTGCTCTTTGCATGTATTGCAGCAAATACAGAAAGACTCTTGGTTTCTATGGGGACAGGACAGTTTCTGGTTGAGACAAGTGGAATATTTTTGCTTGAGTATTGATTAGTGTTGCTTAATTTTGTACTAAGGGCATTTCAGGAGCTTCAGACTACCTTGAATTAGACTTCTGTATCACTTGTTCAGTGAAATACATATTAGTACTCACCACGTCTCTAATATTCCATTTTTATGGAAAGAAATTGGGAAAGTTTATGGTAAAACAAGTAAGGAAATATCTGGAGTCTTTGGATATGTCTGAGGCTTCTTTCTTTTACTGACTCTGATCTTTCCTGGGTCTATATGAGCTAGCTGTTTTTTCCTCCAATTATTTTATTCCATAAGATACTGGAAAGCAACGCTGTCTGAGCTTTAAAAAGGAGTGACAGAGCTGTCTGCAGTTGCTGGCAATGGCCCCCTTTTGACATTATTTGGTAACCTTTGGTCTGATCCAAATCATAATCAAGTTAAAGAAAAGATTCCAAGTTATGGGTTTCAAATCAGGCCTTACCTCCCCTAACCAGTGTACTAACCAGAACTATATGGGCCAAAACTCACAGGAAAGAAAAGAAGACTTTTTACATGACTCTTTGGGCTATTGAAGAGCAGAAACAGAGTAGACATTTTAGAAACACTTAATCAGTTCCCAGCATGACACCCAGCTATGTCAATCAAGAGTACCTAGTGACTGACAGTATCAACAGTGGCTGAGAGAGCTAACAGTTTCAGCATCACTGTTTTGCCTCTGTTCTTCATGAGGAGATCATCTATCAGTAAAATCAAGTCTGCCAAACAGAAAGCTGCCTGAAGCCTAACTTGGAGAGATCTATGGTATCGTAAAAGCCATGCAATACTGCAGTCTGTTCACTATCGCTTTATTAATGACCTTGCTGAGGGAGTAGAAGTGACAGACCATGCAGTAGTTAGTTGTGTCACTGGTGTCTGAGTTCTCATTTTTGAGATCATGCCAGATTAGAACAAGTTTCAGAACAGTAGGGCACCAAACCAAATACTGCAGCTAAGGGTGGCATAGCCATTTCTGTAAGCAGTTGGCTGAAGCATTTCCTTTGGCTTTCCATACTTAGGACAAGGGATAAGGTCATAGGTGGAGGCACAAATTCCTTTCAGTGCTCCTTGTACTTCCTTTTTTGAGCCCTGTTGTTACCTGTCAGATCTGTGTTCCTGAGGGAGCCCTGGCACCCAGCTTGCTGGACTTACAAAGGACTTTTTCTATTTCCCGCCCTCCCCACCCCACCACATACCTCATCTACCCAGAACTAAGCAGAAGAAAAGTTTAATAGGCATCTTGGGCTGTACATTCCCCAGTCCCAGTATGGGAGGCCTATTTAAACTTGATTGATTAAAACTCTGTTGCTGGGTTAGGGAATGCTGAGGCAAGAGGGGGGCATGGGCGACAGAGGGAGTATGGGGGGTAAGGGGGTCAGAGGGGGGTATGGGCAACATTTGAACAATGTTAAGGGTTCATCACAGCATCCAGCCTGTTGGAGCCCTGACCACACATGCTGTCATACTTTTCCAGGGATGACTGGTGGAAGTCCTCCCCACAAAATTTATGAACACTCCAAGTAATCTATCACCTTAAGTCTGTTAAAAGACTACAGTAAAATCTGAAAGTCATGCTAAGCTGAGGCTTATTCACAACAGGTAAAATACAAAACACTGATGCTGACTTCATAGTGCAAGCATAGCTAGGCCATCTGAGAAGAAACAATGTGGCATCCCTTCCAGTATATCTTCTATATTCATAATAATTTCAAGCTGGCTCCTAGGTGTCTGGTTACTCCTTAAAACTTAATGTTTCTCCTGGTTGTTAATCAGTTTTTTGAGATGTTCCAAACCAGATAATCCCTTGTCACTGAAAAAGGTAATTCATTTAAATTTAAACTGTTTATATAACAGGATTTTCCCTGTCAATTATGGCTTGGGACCCTCTTGATTTATACAATTAAAAGAATGCTTTGATGAAGAGTCTAGACTAAGGGTATAAGAAAGCTGTAAAGCAGCAAACAATGTGCTTCAAGAGAGAGAAATCTCTCTGACACCATCCACTGTTGTTCTCGAGAAGCTGGGAGAAACAGATTGTCTCCCTTCAGCGATTGTGTTAGAAACTTTGCTTGTCAACAAATCACCTGAGTGCCTT
The DNA here is from genome assembly GCF_001723915.1 of Gavialis gangeticus. Taxonomy (NCBI): domain Eukaryota; kingdom Metazoa; phylum Chordata; order Crocodylia; family Gavialidae; genus Gavialis; species Gavialis gangeticus. The sequence continues at coordinate 45,969,051 of NW_017729031.1, forward strand.
GGAATGGTGAGATCCCAACTCTCGCTCTCTCTCTTTTATCTCTCCCTCTTTCTCTCTTTCTCTTTCTCTCTCTTTCTCTTTTTCTCTGTAGGGATAGCTTTCTGAACCTAAATTGTATTAGTTAAGCTTGAGCTAGGTTTCCCCAAACACTCAATTAAACCAGGGTAATATTGCAATTGTTTTGTTTGTTTTTCCTTGCATGGCTATTACTACTAGTACCATTATAAATTTGATATAGTTAGAAATAAATAATTTTTATAGTCAAACTGGTGGTAACTGGGTGTATTTTTCCTTCTCTATTTCCCTTCCATACTTGCTCTGCAGCAATGTTTCTTTTACCTAAGCCAAAGATCCCTGTGAAGCCCAGAAATACTGTGGGGTCCACTCATCAAGAGGCTACCAGAACTAGGACAATTAGGGCAAAAGACTGGGATGTGCTGAGTTTGGGACACATAAGGGGACCAGCTTGTATAGGATGATTGACCCAGTTTGGCTCAGACGTGCTCTCATGAACTGAATGCTGGCCCATGAGGGTGTCAGCCAGACACCCAGCCAGATTCAGAGGTATTCAGTTCACCTGTGTGCTTGTGTCTGGCTGCATTTTATTGTTACCTTAATGAATTAATTCCTGGCACATGAGAGTGTCAGCTTGTACATGCTGATCAACCCAGCCGGGTCAGGTGTGTCATGTTAATCTGTGTGTATTTGATTCATTTGGTGGCTGGAGGAACCCAGCCCCACTGAAACTGAGTCCTGCAAGATAGCTCCATTGGGGGTGAGGACTTCAAGAGGGGAGAGATACAGCTCCATACAGAAACACAAGTAACACAAGCAGCACATTGATAGAATTACAAAGACCCTAGAAACATATCCCTAATAAATGAGCACACCCCAAAGTGATGAGCAAAACTGGTAACACTATTTCTGACAAGGTGGATAGAAATGCGAGATTTATTTTTCCTCTTTGTGCCTAAGAGACATTTGTGGATTCACATGATTTTATTGGCAGAGTATTAAAACAGATAGTGGTGGTGAAAGGAGACAGTCTGGGAGCATTGTCTTTGAATGAGATTAGCTGGATGCTGTCATCATGGAGATGTAAAAGCTTTTTGTTTTAAATCACTGCTGTGGCACAGGTTTATGTGAAATACTTACACTAGAATTAGCCATTCTCTGTTCATGCTTCAGCCTTCCAAAGATGCTTTCTGAGGTAATGGAGAATCACTGTAATCTCTTTCATGTGTTTGGGAGCCAGTATATTGTGGACAAAAAAAATGATCCAAGTATTTTATCAGGCCATTGACTGAGGAGAATAGTTTTCATAATTGTTAAGGTTTGAAAGCTGTTCAAGTCCATGAACATCCAGGGTTGGAGCAGTGAAAGATTGCTAATTATTCTGTTTATGAACCTTTAGCCCACAAAACACAATGCAACAAACAATACAACTTAAATTTATTCACAGACTTAAGTTTTAGAAAACTTTTCTTTTGGATCTCTCAATTAGCTGAGGGTGTTTTTATTTTAATTAAACTGTATTAGTATAGACAGCCAAAGGGCAACTTCCCATTTTATTAATATTTAAGATCCTTTTGGGCTGTTTTCATTATCTTATGATTCCTGTCATGACAATCAATTGTACCTGCTGTTTATCATGAGGAGATAATTTAACATTATGACCATGTGTTAAAGATTATGGCATGCTTTTAATTTTGGATACAGTTCAGATATGACAAAGTGGTGAGATTCATGGTTCTAGTCTCCAGACATGATGAGTTTAATTAACTTCATTTTGCATTGTGAATTTTGAGTTTCCTCTTGTATGTTTCTGGAGCACATAGAATCCCTACCAGCAACATTTGATGGCAACATCACTTTGGACATAAAAAGAGACAGCAGGAGAATAAGAAAGGATTCTACCACCCCCACACAGTTCCTATACAAACCAGAACTGGTAAAAACTGTTTTTTGGGCACAGTACAATTTATGAGCCTGATCCTGCAAACATTTATGTATATGCTTTACTTTATTCATAAAATTAGTTCTACCAAAGCCAATGAGGTAAGTCGTGTGTATAAAACTGAGCGTTTCTACATGTGCATTTATACCAGCTTAAATTTACTGCATAGTAAATTACTGCACAGTAAGTGGGAATAGGCCAGCATCTACACATGCAGGTGTTAAAGCACATTAACACTGTGTGGATTAACTTGGGACATGATGCAGGTATCAAATTTATACTCAAGTCAGTGTAAGTTGCCATACTTACTGTGTAGTACAGGTGTGCATGTGTAGATACACGCCTATACTGCGCAGTAATTTCGCACAGTAAATGAGCACATGTAGATGCACCTACTAAGTATTAGCATGAATGCTTGCAAGAGAAGGGTCTAAAATGTATACTAGAAAAAGTATAGAGCTGTCATCCCCTCTTGTCAATTATCTAAAAATAAAAATAAACATTTATTTGGCTCATATTTAAGATTTTAATTAAAATACATGTTTGTATAAACCCTTCTAAATGCATGGGCCACTTATTTGGGATTTTTTTTAGATAAAGTAAAGCTGTTTGGATGCACAGAAGATCCATGGAAATGTAGAGCTTAGGAGAAATGCATGCATAACTTAAAAAAGAATATCTCAGACACTAGGTAATGTGTCTTTATATAAGGAACATTAAAGTCATGCAGTTATCAGGAAGGGTTGGACTGATAACAATAGATGAAAGAAAAAGTATACAAGAACAGAGGAAAAACAACATGCTACTTTGAAAAAATCTGAAAAAAACCCCACTTTGAATCTCAGTGATTGGCAGAATCTTTCATGAAACAGGATTCATTATAAATCATCTCTGTACCTTAACTTTGAAAGTGCATATCATATGGGCACAATTTGAATTATGCTTATTCTGTAGACTCAAGATTTTGATCCAGATTAAAGTAAATCCTAAATCCTGTTTATCCAGTCTGTGCATAATTACGTTATCAGTGGAAGTGTTTTACCCAAACATGTTATGTAATGAAATATATTATGCAATGAAAAAATAATCCAAGAGATGTAAAAGTGAAGTGGAGGGGAACAAATAAATAATGGTCTCAGCATGTTTCACTACTAGATCTTCAAGGCTGTGGTTATATTTGGCCACCTAAAACAAACATTATCTCCTTGTTTTCAATAAAAAAAATCTGGATTTTGGTTTTTATGAAAGCAAATGTAGTTATCTATTTACAGATTATTTTAAAGTGACATTTTATTTGTCTGCTTTTCCTGGATTCTGCCAACATGTAAAAGCATCTTTTGAAACAAGTTTTACATTATTAACAATCTTTTTAATGTATATTCCTCATGTTTCAAGGGAGGAAAGATCTTATTTTGGACTTTATTTTTACTCTGTTGTCAGTTGTGAGATGGGAAAAAAAATATAATCTGGATCAAATTCTGCCCTCAGATACTACCACAGAGCTCTAATTGAAGCTCTAGGAGTCATGTGTGCTTGTTTGAGGGCAGTATTGGTCCTTTTATATGTAAATACAGAAATCCCATGCAATGAAGATATCAAAACTACATGCACATCCATCACATATGCACATGGTGTAGAGCCTTGAAAACTTCATTGGTACTTGCTGCTAGCATGCATATATGGTTTGAAGAAAGAGCATCCACACAAAAGAAAATGCAGAATGATCAGCATGGCAACTTTGTCAGTGTGACATTTCTGCAGAACAATTACCTAATGCAAACCATATGCACATGACCTTTTTTGGAAAGAGAAGCACGATTAGAGCTGTGGGGTAAAACAGTGGCTAATATATGTGGTAATGCAAAGCAAGTCTACCATTTCCAAAGTTTTATTATCTATTTTGCCCCACATCTGGCTCTGCTTAGGTTCCCTCTCTTTGTTTTCTACCCCTTCCATCATGCAAAAAGTTTACATTTAAAATAGAAAGCACTGAACACACTCTAAATCTGACAAGTAACATGGGTATTCCCCACACTTTATACTGGAATTAAATTTGATATAAATACCTCCTGCTCTTACCAGTGGGTGGTGTTATTCCATGTATTTAGGTATGAAGCAGACAGGAAAGAGATAAATCTTTCATAAGTACAGCATAAATCAGACAATTGGCATATCATTCTGAATGGATGTGTAACATACTCAAACACACATTAAACATAACTTACACGACTGTCATAAATGTGAAGAAGAAATGCACAAGAAAGTAAGAAATAAAATATAACAAAACAAGCCACTAATCTGGATTGTTTTTGTTTCATATTTTATTTAAAACAAAACCTTCATACTGCCTCATAACTATATCAGTGCATGGAGGTTTTTAATCCATTAAATTTGTATTTCACATAATAACAAATCCAAAGTTACTTTTAACATATCAATTTATGTATTATGCAAAGCTTAATCAGACAACATCCAATTTGTGGATGCTGTTTCAGGTGATACAGGCATCTCCTTAGCACATCCATTAAATCAAAGAAAATGAGAGCCTGATGGGTGCACTGCTGTTATATTTAATATCTTCAGAAATAATTTGATGGGTTGGATGAGGACTTTGGCTAGCCCAGCTCTGCTCAAGAGCCTGATCCAGCAGAACATCCCAAATCCTTTTTTATTGCAGTAGGAGATAGAGCCTCTCAGTTCCGTGTAGGATCCAACTCTGAAGTCGGACGTCCACTGCAGTAACCCCCAATGGAGGAGTGTGCAAACACCTACTGACTTGTTTTGGGGTCTGAATTCTCCCTGGAGGTGCGGTGGTGCCTGGTGAGAGGTGAAGCCCAATATGCTCTGTTGTCTTATATTTAAGATCTGTTTTACTTAATGGTAACTGGGTAACTTAACTTTGAAATCTTTTTTGTCAAGATCATTGTCCTTACCTACTAAGGTAACTACACACTTTTTTTTTGGACCAACTCATTCACAAATAAATAACACTGGAAGGGTTGTTTTTTTTTTTTTTTTTTTTTTTTTTGCTTGTTTGGTTTTTGTTTTTGCATTTATGGCAACATTTATGAGAATTTAATTTCTAGTTATAGTGCTACTTAAACTTATGGAGTTTTTCTTCCAGCCATTCAGAAAATTTTGTAAGGTCTTAGATCTCTCATTTTTGGAGTAACTTGGGGAACCCCCCGCCCCCCCCACATGAGTTCATTGAGCCTGGGATCCTATTACACTGTATATATCTTTAAAAAATGAAATGTTCAGCTTTTCAAGGGCTGGCTAAGAAAGAAATGTGTTGCCTTTACAAAAGCCTCATGAGTGCCTACATCTGCTAATTATGCTATTCTCTTTTAGCCTGTTATAGATGGTAGCTTGATGTGACTAATTTATTAGTTATCTTTCAGTTAATATAATAACTGTCAAGGGCAAAAAGTATAAGAATTATGTTTTGCCACTTTCTACAACTTAATAACTCTGTGGATTGCTCAATGCTTAGTTTTGTATGGCTTTGAGCAATGTGAAAATTGGTGGGTGGAGAAAAATTGTTACTCGCACTAATTTCCAAGTAGCATGCTTATTTTTTGAGAAGTCATCCAATCCACCTCCTGCCTCCTCTATATCACTACCCTGTATTAGTGCTGTGTTACTGAAAAGAGGCCTCATTTCCCACTAATTTTATGTAAGTGTAACTCTGTAGATTCCAACACTTACACTGTTGGGAAACTGGAATAGAAATTCAGACTAGAGTTTAAAAAAGAATTCTGAAAAAAGCATTACTTGGAACAAATTCCCTAAGATTTTCTTTTGCTCTCTCTCTTCTTTAGTTTATAACAAAACGGCAGCAGTCTCCAAGCCTGCATGTATATTAATGCAGGAGTTCATGCTTTTGTGATTACCATTATAGGCAGAGATGTTCCATGTAGTAAGTGATTTGGGGTGTCTGAGTCCATGGATACCCAATTTATGACCCACTCTGAAAATAAGGCACTTTAAAACATCTCAAGTTGGGCTCACAAAAACTGGCAACTGATAATCAACCAATCATTTTCTTAAAAACTTGGCCATTGTTACTTTATCACCACCTGTGCCACTAGAGCAGAATTACATACCATGTTCATATCGATGCCATTGGTGTATGTCCATGCATGCTGGAAGTACTCCTCAAGTCGCTGCCGCAAAGGGTTGGGAATCTGATGAAAGCGTATAAACTCCTTTACTCGTAGCATCTGCATGTGATACCGTGCTGTTCCTGAATACAGTCTTTGGATTATTGCAGAAACGTTTCCAAAAATGCTTGCATACATTAATGCTAGATTAGATAGAAACAACAAAAACTTTGCTTATATTGTTGCATTAACACATAAAATAGGTGGTATTTTACACAGATTAGTATGTAAAATAATTCAAATGACATTTAGTGATATTTTCGCCCTCTACCAAAAAAATGGATTTGATAGTTTGATGTAAAACAGCCATCTATAATGTTGGAAAGCAACTAGATGGCCATCACAATCAGTATTTATTTCTGATGTTTTATTGTTCTGTAAGTCTTGAGGTCCAGATGCTGCAATATAGGTCTGTGCAAAGCGGCTAGTATTTGCTTGGATTCAGATTCAGCTGATGCGAGGGACAGTGATTCGATTTGGTGATTCGAATCACTGTCCTGAATCGTTACGGCTGAATCTGACTTGGAGATTCGGCTGTTGCCAAATCTCTGAATCAGCCAGGCCCATCCCCTGTCCATTCTCCCAGCCTGACAATGACTGCCCTACCCACTCCAGCTTCTGGCACTAGCGGAAAAAAAAGCCTCACTCAGCGGGTGCTGCCAGGCAGGGGGCGGTGATCTCCACTGCCCCACACTGCATGGGGGGCTCTGCATGAGCCCCCCACTCTCCCCTGCTCTCCCAGTACCCTCCATGGCTGCCCTACCCACCACAACTCGACCCTTTAAAAAGAGAAAACCCCCGCACCCAACATTCCTGGTGGCAGGAGGCAATCCCCACTGCCCCCCACTACTCTGTGCCATGTGGGGGGCTCTGCATGAGTCCCCTAAAGCCCCAAGGCTGCTGCAGGAGTGGTGAGTTCCAGGATTTTTCTCTGTTTTCATTTTTCTTAAAGGGCCAGAGCTGCGGCATGCAGGGTGGCCACAGGGGAACTGGGGAGTGGGGGGTGCTCCTACAGAGCTCTCTATGCAGCATGGAGCAGTGGGGGGCAGCAGGGATCACCCCCTGCCCAGCAGCATCCAGTGAGCACCGGGGCTTTTCTTTAAAGGGCCAGGAGCTGGGGCTTGTGGGGCAGCCATGGGGTGGCTGGGGGAGCAGGCAGGGGTCGGGGGGCTGG
>NW_017729031.1:45976511-46002911 GCF_001723915.1 Gavialis gangeticus
CTTCCTCCAGCCCCCCCCCACCCCTACTTAACAGCTTGGAGTCTGGCTGCAGCTCCCTGATGCAGCCACTGGAGACTGCCCAAATAATCAAAGCTCTCCAAATCTTTTCTGAAGATTTGGAGAGCTTTGAATCAATTCAGACCTTTTAATTGGTCCCCTGATTTTATTCAGATTCAGAGACTCAGCCACCGAATCAGGCCGAATCTCCTCTAAATTGAATCACCACCTGAAGCTTTGCACAGCCCTACAGCAAAGGTTGCAACACCTCTTTCTGAAGCTCTATTGTGTAGGCCATCAGTAATCTTATATTCTTCAGCAAGGCTATTCATAGTGGCCACAGTTATGTAGCAGCATATAGTTTCTCAGAATTTACAACTAAAACAGAAGTAGTGTTCAGCTTTGAGTGAAAGAAGAGTATAGGGAAATTAGCTTGGGCAACTTAGATTTTTGATAAATCAATGTAATTGAACATAGACACAAGACAATTTCAAATGACAGTATGTTGTAAATATTGGAGGCTGAATTAACTGAGGTAGACCATTCCTTTTAATCTGAATCTCAGTACTACCTCTTTAAATAGGTCTTATCAGATCTGTTTTAACTCACTCTGGGCACGTCTTTCTGGCTTACCAAAAAGCAAAATAAAGCACTTATTTCTTCAGGTTAAATAGCTTTAATGACTCTGCAACTGCAGTGCTTTTTCAGTTGAGGAATCTGTTTGCAAAAAACACTCATGCCGAGGTGGAATGCCACTGATATAAATGGCAGACAAGGTTCTTTGGGTAGATGTGATATCTTTTATTAGACCAATGAAATAGTTGGAAAAAATGTTCTTTGCAAACTTTCAGACACAAATACCCTATGCCTGAAGAAGCCTCCCTATGCTTGAAGAAGGGTGTTTCCAACTATTTAGCTGATCTAATAAAAGATATCACATCTACCCAAAGAACCTTGTCTGCCTATGTCCTTACACCAGCATGGCTACAACCAACAACCCTACTGATATAAATTAGTTTTCCTTAGTAGATCCCTTTGCAGGAATAAAGTCCATGGGTTCTGTTGAAATTAACTACGTTCAATTACATTTTCTGTTTCTGCTCAGTTAATACAATCTATTAAATTCCCAAATGAGCAACACATAGAATTTCACCAGGTTATTATACTCAGCTAGTTTTTTTTTCTTGAATACACAAAACACATTGTTACACTCATCTGGTAGAGAAATACTTCTGTGATGTCAGTTCCTTTACTGTTTATGCTGAAGTATAGAACTTCAATGAGAATTATAAGGCTTTACCCAGGTTACCAATTCCTGATACAAATGAAAAACAATTGCTTTTCTCTGAAAAGTTGGCACTTCTTTAAAGAAAATAGGCTACAAGTACTAGGGCTGTGCAAAGCTTTGGTCCTTGATTCGATTCGGCAGAAACTCAGCCTAGTTCGGTATCTGAATCTCTGAATCCGAATCAAATTAGAGGACCCTTTAATCTCTCGGAATTGAATCGGAACCCTCTGAATCAATTCAGAGAAATTCAGAAAAATTTGGAGATTCGGATATAGACACAGCTTTAAATGTTTTTTCTATATATCTCTAGGTAGCAGGTGGCTTGTGAATGCTGAGATGCTGAGGTGTACGGAGTGTCCCACAGGAGTGCAGTGGTTTCCCAGCACTCTCGGCAGCAGACCTGGAAGTAGACCAGAACCAATTCCAGTCCACTTCCAGGTCCACCGGACAGTATGCCGGCCCCCACCCCCGCATCCCCTTAGCTTAGCAACTGGTGCCTCCTGGGTCTGGGGGGGCATCTGGAGTCCCCCCATGGATGATTGCTGAGCCAGGGGGCCTTCGAGGGGGTGCCCCTCTGTGCTCCCTGGTGGACCCGGAAGTGGACTGGAAGTACTTCCAGTCCACTTCCGTGTTCACCGCCGAGCACATGCAAGGTCCCCCTGCACTCCTGTGGAACACTCCATCCGCCTCAGGATTGCAGCATTCAAAATCCATGCTGGTACCTCGAGGTACATAGAAAAAACATTTAAAGCTGTGTGTATGTTTGAATCACTGATTCTCCGAATCAGCATCAAATTTTCAGATTTGGATTTGGCCAGATTGAATCAGGGACAGTGATCCAAATCAATGAATCGAGTCACTGTCCCTGATTTGGGCTGAATCCAAATCCGAGTCAAATAGGGCCGGCTTCACACACCCCTGACAACTACTACTATGAAGTCACAATTCTGTGATTTCAAGAATTCACTTCTACATTATGTATTATAACTGTTGTGACTTATGAATCACAAAATTGTACGGTAGGTTAAGGGAAGTATGACAAAGAAGCAAGACCATAGGAACTGCCATGAAAATCAGACTGATGGCCTGGTATTTTGTGTCTCTTTTTCTTCTGACATACCAGATACTTGAGAGGAAGAAGGAAAAGCTTTACTGGATATTCATAGAATAACCTATGCAGTAAAGAAGGGGATTTTTTTTATTCACTATTATCTGGCTTGTGTTCTGCCACACAAGGGTTTATATCATTTCTACATGTAAATTGCTTTTATCTACCCAGTGTAACTGTAGATATTTTAATGTATATAAATGTCTCATTCTATTGAACTAGAGACTTCAATACTATTTAGTGCAAATGAGTTCCACAGATTAATTATACCTTCTGAAAAAAAATGCCTCATTGATTCTAATTATGTTGCTTTTCAATTTCATTGACTATTGTCTTGTTTGTATATTATAAGAAGGGTAAATAACAGGAGTGCCTGTGGTAGGCCTGGGGTCGAGTAGAACTGTAGCACCCCTTGTAACCATTCAAGTCCTGCCTCCTCTGGTCATTTGGGCCTGTCCCCCTCACCCACTTGCTATGCCTTGATGTTGTTTGGAAAGAAAATTGGGAGGCTGTCCACAGCCCCAAGGGAACCTAGTTTATTATCAAGTTACTTTCTATTGGTGTCCTCAGACACTAGGTGCTTTAAGGGCTCCAACCTCCTCTACAGCCAGGCCCATGCCTCACAGGTGTTACCAGTCATTAACATAGTGGAGCTATTTGCCTCATTCACGGCTTCGCCCTTCATGTCTCAGAGTCTGTATAGCAGCTTCAGCTGTCCTGGCCTTTCCTCTTTTCATGAAGCTGGGTTCTCTTTCCTTAGGCCCACTGTCTCTGGGCCCAGCCCTCTAGGTCTTCACCAGCCTGGCTTGTGTATGGCCCTGGCAGGGCCCATGCCCTTGTGCTCTTCTTGTCACTAATATTCCTGCCTTTAGAAGGTTCACAGCTTGGTTTGCTTCTCTGGGCACCCCACTCATGGCCTCCTCTACACCTCTTTTGTAGCCACACCCAGTCCTCCAGGTTTAATGATAATATAAAAGCAGACTATCACTTTAACCAAAACCTCCCTGTTCTAATATCATGAAAGAAAAAGGTAAGTTATCTCTTAACAAAACCATTCTCTCTCTGGGTAAGCAGCATAAAGAAAGACAAGCTACTATTTTAAACAAACTCCCCTTCGCTCTGGGTAATTGCCAGAGCCGTCTGCCTCTGCATTCTCACACTTTGTCCAAGGTGTCCCTGCTTCTGCACCACCCCTTGAGTGGCTACTCTTTCCCTTCAGAGAGCTCATCTCTGAGCCCATGCAACCCTGCCTCCAAGGCATTCCCCTTTATCTATAACCAGGGTGCCACCTTATCTGAGACTGGTGAGCCACAGGCTCAGACAAGCATTTGCCCTCAGGGTTAATGATTCTCTCAATCCTCCCTTCTGCTGCTTAGGTCTGCTGCCCACAGTCCTTATCTTGGCTATCCATTTGCTTACACAGCAGGCTAGAGAGCAATGTTTCACCCTTTTTAGTAACAGGAGCCTCTGGTTCCTTGCTACAGTGCCTAATAAATTTTCTTTATGCCATTCATTTTTCTGTAAACAAACCAGCAAACAACATTTGATTTTTAATAACTTGGTCCCTGACCTCAGAATCCCGACTTGGCCAGTGACCTCTCTGCTGCCTCTGGAATTTCCCCTCAGATTTGGTAACCTGGACTCTAGCTCCTCTTCCCCTGTGTGACTCTGGGTCCTCCAGCTCCTGTTTTAGCTCTCCCCTGGTGGCCTACCTGCCAGGCCAGACTGCTTATGACCCAACCTTATGTATACAATGCATTTATGATGCACATATAAATACTATGTAAAAAGGATTGATGACTAAGGCAAAGAATGTGGTTGCCAAGTTGTCTTGCTTTGAAGCAGCTCTTCAGCCAAAGTTAGTTTGCATGTGGAAGATTGTAAATATCTTCAGACACATCCATCCCCTGTCTGCATACCCTTATATCGTGCCTCTTGAATAGAAGGAAGTAGATCCACTTAGATCTTGAGATTTTGAAGAATTTGTCCAGGCTCATGTACACTTACACATAATATCTGTTTACATGTGCAGTGAAACACAATCTTTTCTCTTACTTCTACTTTCTCACTTGCCTCCAAAGGACCTAGAAGATCATGGCAAAAACAGTACTGAATACATTCCTGTGATTTTTGTGCCTGGTAGGACTTACCATACGATAGGATAAACACCCACACAAAGCCTGTGGGAATCAGACCAACACTATTTCTGTCTCTTTTTCTACTATTACCTCCAAAGAATGGAACTGGAATCCCAAATCAGGAGAAGAGCAAAGCAAGCACTAAAATGATTATCTTCACCCATTTCTGTAGCTCCTTTGATATATGATAATGAACCTAATGTGCATGTTTAAAAAAGAATTTTTGCTTTAGCATAAATTAATTGTTTTCAGCTAGATGGCAGCTGCTTAATCAGAAACGTTCTATCAGATTATCACGTGGTAGATGGATATCAGCCAAAAGCAGATTATTTTAGTACTGATTATACAACATGCTACAGAGTCAGGTAGATGCATCAATAGGTATACCACATATATTTGGAAATACTGTCTGCATTCTAAAAGTGCCCATAATAAGAAATTTCCAGTGAAAACCATCTTTAAAAATAGTTGGCAATACTCTCTTTATAGTTTCAGTAAGGAAGAAACTTTAGCACATGCACAAGTAATCCTAATACAAGTCAGTGGACAACATGGCAGCTTAAAGTTAGGTACTAATCATGTACCTTTCTCAGTTGGAGTTGCATATATATATTATGCATGAAACTCAATAAATACAATTTCTATACCTGAGACTCCATAAATACTATAAATATATGTTTATGTATCATCTTGTTTTTCATTTTTCTCTCATCCTGCTTGCATGCTTATAATTTAAAAATCTATTATACCAACTGTATTCAATTCCTGAGTAAAAAAATAAAATAGTCCAACACTTACAGCCAATCAACATGACACAAATGGAAAAGATTTTCTCTGAGTTGGTGTTAGGAGACACATTTCCAAATCCGACGCTTGTCAGACTGCTGAAGGTAAAATAAAGTGCTGTAACATATTTGTCCTTGATGGATGGACCAGAGCCTGCATCACTCTTATTGTATCGTTTTCCAAGTTGTACCCCTAGAGAATCCAACCAGCCGATTTTATGAATCAAGTAAGGCCTTTCTACGTTTCCAATGGCATACCAAATGCAAGCAAGCCAGTGTGCAATTAGTGCAAATATGCACATAAGGAGCATCAGGACTGCAGCACCATATTCTGAATATCTGTCCAACTTCCGTGCAACCCTTACCAAACGTAGCAATCTAGCTGTCTTCAGAAGACCGATTAATGTTGTTGTCTGTGAAAATAAGACATTTAGAAATTAAATTGATTTTCATTGCTCACATATATACTCCAATATGGTAAAATGAAGCTGACCCAAAGTCTGTCTTCCATTTATTACAAACAAAAACTTAAAAGTAGAGTAACTAATTTTAATTTAATATTGATTTAATCTTTTTCTAAAATCTTTATAATGGTTATTTTAATACAGTCTGAGGAAATGGACTGTATGATATATTTGTTATTTTTAACCTTTATCTTTATCTGTGGTCTAGAACCTCTCACCTTTGAACTTTGTACCTAATCTGGATTCCTACCTCAGAAGGGAAAATATTGAAGTGATATATTTCACCAGTGATATAAATTTATCAGTCTACAGATTTCATAAATACAGATGTATCTTTAAGTATATGATTCTTCTGGCCAGGTTACTAATCATAAATACCTGCAATGTTTTAACAGTGCTTGCATCATTATTTGACTTTGAGATCTTGTAATTCCAAATTAGAGACACTTGCTAAGGTTTGTTACATATATTCTTCAGAGAACATAGCAAAAATGGTCCCCAGAATGAAGTAAATTTGAGACGAACATTGTTCTGAAACATGCTCTTTCTGTTTCCAGAGGCCCAAAGGCATCTCTCAGTATGGGATGATGTCACACAACTTTGGAAAGAGGTAAATGCGATTCAAAGAAACAGCAGAAGGGAGGTATTCTTTTGGATAATCATCAAATCTAGTGACAAATTCCTGGTGCTCCGTCCAGCAGGTTCTCTTCCTCTTCACCTTTTACTCTCTTGAGGGCTGAGCTCAGGATAGGCTATTAGCCTAGGCAATAGACAATAGCAGGAGCATACCCTGTATTCATCATAGCACAGGACAAGTAAATGTGGCACCTGAACTCAAGTATAGGCCTGAAGGTATGAATAGCCTCTTACTCTACAATTATGGAATATTTTATAGCTGACACTTGCCAGTTCTCAATTACTGACTCATTTTGCATGCCATTTGCTAATGTCCTGTAAAAACAAATATTATCAAGAAAATGATAAATAACAAAGATATGATTTTTACCACACAGAAAGTCTGAATATGTATAAAACATAGTAAACATTAAAACAATATTTTTAGCATGTGTATATATAATATATAATATTTAACAACTACAGTAAGGATTCTCAGCTTTATAGAAGGTTCTGATGGGAATACTCCGCACATTAAATTTCCCTTTCACTAAAGTACTAAACTAGCTTTTATATATTTTAGTAAACCTCTGGATATTTTACATGTTTCTGAGTGAGTTACAAATAATATGGATAGCCTTTGGACCAAAAAAAAAAAAAAAAGCTGACAGTGTCACATTTGTCAAAGGAGGATGTGGTGCATTTAAAACAAAATTTGCCTCTCCCATATTAAAGCATCCCATTGTGATAATTGAGTAATAACAGCTAATTAAGCCAATTCTATGTGACGGAGGGTGATGCCAAAAAATTAAGAAGCTGGCAGCTGAATCAAAGTCCATTATGGGTTTAACAAATAAGAACAAACGGTCTCATGGCATTGCCATATTTCTTCTCGTCTTATTCCTGGGTTACATAAATATGTGTAAATATTGTACAGGCCTGTCATTACAGGTCTGTCATTCAGAAACTATAACATAAAAGGACACTTTACTAGGAAGTAATGGTGCAATAAACAGAAAGGGCAAAACTAATACATGAACACCTGTGTTTTCTGATTAAGGGAACTGGAAGGAAGATGGCACACTAGATTATAGCCATATGAAAAGGCTAATTTCTGGGTGAATGCTTCGTTGCAGGGCGTGGACAGGCAGCTGTCTGGGATGGTTTAGTTGATCCCTAAGGTCCCTTCCATCCCTCTGATTATATGATCATGAAGGATTAGGCTCAACTATGAGGGATTTCAAAATTCAATATTGTCAAGGCTCCAAATTGTGCAGAGAGTTTGCAGATGCTTTTGACCACTAAATAATGGGATTATTTGTTATGTAAAGTCAAGAACATTATAAGTATTTGTGAAGCTGGGGCTAATTGTACTGGAACAATTGTCACTGGCCAAGTTGGGATTCTGAGCCCTATCACCTTATGCACATAAACAACTTGAGGCAAAGTATCATATTTTCAGTAGGATTGGTTATGAGCTTGGTCATGGCTTTCCTCATGTAGGGGGCAGCATCATTGTACTGTCACAGGAGTAAACCAGAATGCAGATTACTACTCTAAGAACCCCAGGACATTTTTTAGGTTTCCCCATTTGTCAAAGGAGGAAGTGGTTGATGCCAGGTCCCTTCCACAGGGGAGTACTGCATCCAGTTTTGGGCACCACACTTCAAGAGGGATGCGGAGAATCTTGAGAGGGTTCAAAGGAGGGCTACTCATATGGTCAGAGGCCTGCAGGCAAGGCCCTATATGGAGAGACTGAGGGACCTAGATCGGACCTAGATCTCTTTAGCCTTCTGAAGATAAGGCTGAGAGGTGATCTTGTGACTGCCTATAAATTCATCAGGGGAGAACAGCAGGGAATAGGAGATGCTCTATTTACTAGGGCACCCTGTGGCAGGGCACTGGTGGTGCCTGCCACTTTAAGGGCTGAGCCAAACAGCCAGCAGGTGCTTGATTACGGCAGCCATTTTAGAACTCTGGCTGCCTATATAAAGAGAGCAGTTTGCTACTGGCAGGACAGGCAGAGATGTTGCCTGGCTGTAAGGCTATATGCAACATCCTTGAGGTGAGGGCAGGAGCTTAAGGGGATGGTTTGGAGGCTCCTGGGAATGACCTAAAATTGCACCCTGCTAGGAGTGGGTGGCCTGGTGGGGCTCCCAGTGGCACAGGAGCCCCCAAGAAATACCAGGCCAGTTGCCACCTTGGTGAAAGGTGGATTGGGGCACCTTAACCCCTAGCCCCCACAATACTGTGGATACAAGGGGGCCAGGCACAGCTATGGCCACCTGAGCCCAAGGAGGGAGTAAGAACCAGATGGGGCTAGGCATGGCTACAGCCACCTGATCCCCTACCGGGGAGGGAAGCCCTGTGGTGCCAGTGAGGGGAGTGGAGATGAGGAGCCCCAATGAGGGGGAAACCAGAGGGCTGGGAGCCCAGTATGTGTGTGTGAGTGGATGGAGTTTCCCTGGGAGGGGCCAGGGCAAGCTTGGACCCAGTTGGGTAACTGGCTGGCCACTACCCGGGTGAGGGTCATGGGGGAGGTCCAAAAGATGGTACGTATGCCACCCGAAGTGTGCACTAGGTAAAGCCTATGGCTGAAGGGGCCCAATCCAAGAGGGAACAAGTCAGTACAAGTTTTTGATGCATGAAAGAGACCTTGTGAGAGGCCCTAGTGAGAGGAGGGCAGTATGAATGTGCGTATGTCTGAGGCCTGACAATGAGGGCTAAGCTTGGTCTGGCTGTAGGCTGGGAGCATTATCACTTGGATGCCATCTGTGAGGCTTGGGCTGCAGTGTAGGGGAGGAATGGAGCCATAGATAGTGCCCCCTGGCATCAGGGCAAGAGTGGGCAGCCTCCTGCTTAATTAACAACATAATTATGTATCATCAAAGCATGGCAGGAGAGGAGGAGGGTGGTTGGCCCAGAAACAGGTGGGTGGGCCAATGGCAGACCGGCCCCGAGAAGACCCCCCTGTTACACACCCACCTGGAGTAGCTAGGTACAATGGCCACAAATTGATGCAGAGCAGATTTAGGTTGGACATTAGAAAGAACTTCTTCCCAGTAAGGGTTGCCAGAATCTGGAATGGGCTTCCAAGGGAGGTGTTTGCTCTCCCCTACCTATCTTCAAGAGGAGACTGGACAACCACCTAGCTGGGGTTGTCTGACTCCAGTGTTCTTTCCTGCCCAGGGCAGGGGGTCAGACTCAATGACCTACTGAGGTCCCTCTAACCCTAACATCTATGAATCTATTAATCTATGACTACAGCCCACATAGCACCACCCTGAGCACCCATTGAATCCCTCAAGATTCCCTGAGGACTGTCACTTTTGCTCAAGTGCTCCAGTGTGAACAGTGGTCATATAGCTTTGTGAATTGAGCTGAACTAAAGAATGTCCTCCTTAGACCCTTTCAGAAGGCCCATGAACTGGAGCTGTGGTGAGGTGCTGGACTTCACTGCAATCTGGGGCAAGGAGATGACCATGACTGCCACCACCAAAGGCACAAAGGGTAGCCAGAAAGTTTGTGAGCACATAATGGCCCAGATGGTGGCTCAGGGCACCAGCAAGACTGGCAGCAGATCTGCACTAAAATCAAGTGCATGGCAAGTTTGGGGCAGGCATGCCAAAAAAGTTCTTGGGATGCTGCCAGGATCATGGTTGGCTTACATAGAAAGCTGTCCAGGGTCCTTGAGGAGGACCAAACTCCCTGTACACCCATAGGCCTGGTGGTGGTGGTGATGATGATGATGATGACAAAAATGATCACGTTCCCTCTCTGCTGCCTGCTTGGAAATGGGCGTGGAGGATCATGAGGATGCCTGCTTAGTAGATTTGTTCTCTATGCAGACCATGATCCAGACCCAGGATGCACAAGGTGGGGACAGCTTGGATGAGACCCTCATTCAGCAGGTAGACATAGACAACCTAGCACCAGCCACTGTTAAGTTTCAGCAACTCCAGGAGAAAGGATTACTGTGGCGGGGCAGGGGTGGGGGGTGGGACTCAGGGCTCTGGGGGTTCTGTGTGGGTTGGGAAATTGCCCCGCACTCCTGGAATTTATCAAAATGGAAATGGCATTGTGTTTTGCACAGTGAAGAAGATGTGAGAATTGGTGATACACCTGTGTTTGGACCACAGCAATTGTGTATGAGCCAATGGCCCAGTTAAGGCTTGATGGACACAGTGACTGGGCAAGTTACAGTGACACAGTAGTGTGAAGTTGGACCCACCCATGGATATGTTAATTGAGCAGTCCTGGAATCATAGAATCACCATAGAAAGTTAGGGTTAGAAGGGACCTCAGGAGGTCATCTAGTCCTAACCCCTGCTCAAAGCAGAGCTATCCTATCCTGGTGGTCCTTGATTGCCCCCTTATGATTTATGTAACCTGAGGTGCAGCGAGAGGGCACAGAATGGTTATATTGTCCCATCAATAGCTCTATGCAATTCAGGAAGCCCATCTTTTTGAACCCAGCAATGACCTCCTGTGGGTCCCCATGCTGGATGAACTGAGGCCCCAGATCCTTAAATATGGCACTGGATACTTTGTACAAGGCTGTTGTCACCATTGTCTGCCCTATGCTGAACTGGCTGGTGATGGAATGGAGGCTGCTGGTTTTCTCCAACTTCATGGCCCTTGAAGTAGAGCCTCTTCAGGATCAGGAGCTTGCACCATCAAAGTATGTAGTGGCTGTGGATTAGAGTGGCCAGGGCAAGGACTTGATTAGTTCCACTACTCATTATCTCTAGGATAAAATCCAATCCAATCTGGCAAACTAGTGAAAGAAGGTTTGGAGATCTTGTGCCATGTCAAGAAGGGATTGGAATTTGCTTGTTCATTGAAATGGTTGTCTGATTGGCACTGTGCCCAGCTGTTTTTGCGCAGTCAGAAATTGGGAAAAGTAATTCCAGCACAGCATGCTAGTATACCTGCACACCAGCCTTCTGCTGTGGGGGCATGAGCTGTGCATTAGGGGACATAGTAAATGTTATTGTGTGCCTGCTCACAATACATTCAAATGTTAATGCTGCATACCATTTCACAGATTTAACACATACTAAGTGTCCTGTGTGACATGGCCCTAATATGCCAAGCATAGCCTTGATACTTTAGGTTCACTTGTTAAATTGATTAGATGGCCCTTTAACACTAGCTACTCTGGAATTTTCTTGCTATGATCAAAATGATGGATGAGAATCAAGAAAGAATGTAAATAGAAGATATTTTTCAAAGCTTCAAATAGTCATATATAGCTATAGCACCAACTTTCTTCTCTGATAAAAATACATAAAGGACATGACATTTTTAAAAAACCAAGATGGGAAGGAAAAACTAATGGGTATTACAAAGGGATGAAAAGGAACAACAGGACAAACATACTTACTAAAAATATCACAGTCATTATAAAAAGGCACTCATAGTAAGACCCATCACCTTATTTAGTGCATCTATATCCTGAGATTTTTCTTAAATATCCCATAATTTAATCTCCATTAAATTCAGAACTTTACTTTGATGCACATATTTGAAACAGGCTGTTTCAAGAGCTTCATCCCCACAATTGCAAATATTCTATGGTACAGGCAAGTATTTCTAATTCTGAAAATTGTGCACAGAGCTAAAAGAAACTGAAAGCCCACACATATCCAGTGTTGCTGTTTACACTGGGTTTGCAGTAACTAGTTTGCTTATAACTACAAAAAATAGGTTTAACATGAATAATGGTCCAAATCCGTTATCAAATATACAAACATCGGATTGTAAGATCTCAGTATGAACTCACAGGCCATTTCTTATGGTTTTGTCCAGAATTAGGACTAATATGAGCTCAAACACTAATTGTAGGGATAAGCTTTGGTCAGGGTATAATTAGTTTAGTACTTCTATTGAAAATCTTGAGAGAGAGATTTTCTAAACTTTAGTCTGTAATTTGAAAAAAATACCCTGTCCTCCTAAACTTATTAGTTTAGAATTATTTCATTGTCTGGGTGCTGGATGCTCTGTATAACTTGCACAACCCTTGCCCATTAGTTATGACTTTTCCTGAACTCTGATCACTCTCTTTCCCTCTCAATATTGAGGTTAGTTTGGATCTTCAATTTCTGGAGCCATGATGTTGAACTGATTTATGACTGAAGGTTGTTTGGTTGGAGGACAATTGATAGTGGAATGACAAGAAACAGGAAAAGCCATTAGTCTTCCTGATTGCAGAGGCATCATTTGGAAGGTAATACTGGTTTCAGTTGATTGGAAGAGTGAGCTGGGATTAGCTAATTAATTATCTGTACAAATGATACTCTAAGCTAAGAGCCATTTATGACTCAAGTCTTTTTAACTGATGGCCCATATCCTCAGAATTGCTCTGGCTGTTTTACATACTTCATAACATTATTATTAATGTATACATCTCCATCATGTCATCTTTTATTTGCCACTTTTTAAAACTAAATAACCATTGATGTATATGTAATAGCTCAAATTGGTTTTTATATGTGCATTTCCTCTAATTTACTTACTCTACTTTAGTGCCTTTGCCACTATATTTCCTGGTTTCTCTGGTTTCTGTCATAAATCTCTTTATGATAGACTAGTCTAAATATTTTTCACCCTCACATTTTGGAAGCTTCCTGTTCTCCCATTTTAAATCAAGAATTAACAGAACTAATTCAAATCCTTGAAATCTACTATTAGCCCCTTTTATAGTTTTTTCATTTAATTTATAACCTATGGCAGAACTGTGTGACCGGTCAGTTTACTCAAAAGTCTCTTTTGAGGAGTCCTAAGCACTGAAAATCTTTCTGTTGGATCAGTAATGAATCAAAATTAGTTATTCTCCAACTGTGGTCCATGGATCACTTTTGGTTGGTTCAAGGATTATCATTTGAGCAAATGGTGATGGAGTTCATCCTTGGTTCCAGATGATAAGTTTAATTCAAGGAAGCTAAAATATATGAAAAACTTTCCTAATATTTCTCATGCATGTGAATAATTGGTATGGTTCCCACTTTAGTGTTTGGTCTTTTATGTGGGGGGAGAAGATGGATCCCTTGAACTGCAAATATAATTGGGGATTATCCATTTGAATAGATGTGGACAATGATATATGGAATGGTCTGGAAATTGCTGCAACCATAATTTGGAAATTGAGTGCTAAAGTGTATATATAATTTTTATTGCTGATTGTGATTTTCATTGTAATGTTTTGACAAAAGCTGTTAATAAACTACTAGTACTAGTGGGTAGAGCTACATGTGAAATTAAGGCAATGCAATAAACTCTGGAGCAGTTTGCAACTGAGTCAACTGCTTCCAGGCAGAGCGTCTACTCATGCACCTGGGACAGCAGCAATTTGAGCTGGGGTGGAGCAAGCCCCCAGCTGGCCCTGTTCACCATTTACATGTATATTTTGGCACAGTAAAGTACTTCACTGTAAGAAGTACAATCCCAAACAGTACTATCCTACAGCAGAGTTAATTAGTTCACTGTGATGTTAATTAGTCAACTCCACAGTAAAGCACATGTGTAGATGCACCCCGTGTGCCTTTGCATGATGTTATCCTTTCCGGTCCTATGTGGAGCTTGGTCTTACCCCGGCCAAAAGGAAGACAGTAGAGTCTGCCTATTTGAATTGTGGAGTGGGAATCAGAACCCTTTGCTTGCCTTTTTCACTGAGCACACTGATTCTTCTCAGAGCTCATCAAACCATAATATAAATATATTATTTAGCAGGGTGAGTCAAGTCATGTTAGTGTTGAGGCTGCTGCAACAACCCTCCTTATGAGTTTAGTTTTGGGGATTCTTTGGGTGAAGTAACCTGGTGGTATCCAATCCATGTCCTCTCCAGGTACTGTTAGCTTCCAGGGAGTTCATCCACCCTTTGACAGGTCTTGTTCTTAGTCCTGTTGGGTGTCCATACACCATCCTGACCCAGGCTAGCTCAAGTGGGAGTGCCAGTTTAATTTCTGACAACCTGATCATGGAATAGGCTGTACTGGTTTACAGGGCACCAGATAGCAGACCAAGAGAGGCCTGGCCTGACAGTTTTAGCAGGGTGAGGTAAGACTTAATTAATTCAAAATTTAGAGTAGAACAAATGTCCTGTGTCTTCATTGATTCACGTCTTCATTGTTACTCATCCTTTTTTCCTGACTTTTTGTTACTAATTGACGATGGCCCTTTCAGTGTTATATTTCAGCTCTTCTTTTATCTGATTTACAAAGGGAAAATAAGGCAGGAAAAGAAGCCTAAATAGTCTTACAAATGCTTGCATCTGTTTTATATCTAGCTAATACAACTGATGATTCAGTCACTGAGACCATGTAGGAACATGGCCTATTTGCATGGACCACACAGAAAAATATACTTGCAGCTCTACACTGACTAAATTTACTGGCTAAATATAACTGGCTCTATATTGGCTAAAACTTGAGGCCAGACTCTATAAACATAGCAGCAAGCTTAAAAATAAATTATTAGAGGAGCAAAGGGCAAAAATTGTGCAAGTCCTTTTACCTCCTGAAGTGCTGTGGACAATTCAACACCCAAAATAAACAGAAAAGGGAATGGTGCACAGTTAGTGTTAATCATGTTGTGCTAAGAATCTATTTAAACTGAAAAGGTTTATTTTACATTATATCAGTTCCTCATTTTGGAAATGGAAGCTTAACTGATCTCACTCTAGTAGTTTCCTGTATTGAGAAGCTAAGGCACAAATAGAAAACTTCAGATAGTGCTACATGTGGTATTTTGATTATTATCTTCTGCCCTTTTGAGGCACAGTTGGAGCTGTGGATTTGCTAAAGCTGGGTGAGCACACATGGAGCTCTCCTTAGAACTGATGTGGTTTAATAAAAAAAGGATGTCCAATACAATTGTTAGCAGGGGACCTATCTGAAAAAACTCTAGATAATGAGAGAAGACAGGGGAGAAGATTTTCAGGACAAAGGCACCACCATGACTGAAAATGTCTATTAAACCATTAAAATGAAGCACTGTCCATTTAAAATGTATCTTGCACTGAGCTATTAGAAAGAGATCACTGTATAAGTATACTCATAAAAGCAAAGAACAAAACTACTGTAAACACTTGGATGCTTGGACTTTTACCCAGCAAAACTACTGGTCTAGTCAGCGTTATGAATGGGAGTTTATTGAAAAGATATGCTAGACTGGCTAAGTAGTACTGAGTTTAGTTGTTTCTCAGACAAATCTGACTAGATTTTACTAAAAAAGGTCAAAATACTAGAAGGGATAGTTGAAATAAACAGGTAACTAATTTCATTATGTCTGCCATAAGAAGTAAATCCCAATATTTACTGTTGCAGTTTTTGTTAGGCAGGTACTCAGTTTCTTTAGTCCTTTTGCCTGCTGCTATTCTATCTGTTTTGGATGCTTATATAGTGCCCATCACAGCTGTATCTAACAACCTGCAATGTTTCCTGTAGTAGACTTATAAATAAGGGAGAAGTGTAACACTTAGGGCCAAATTCAAATAGCTTTGGGAGCCTCTCCTTTGACTTTAAGGGGCTTTGTATCAGGCATTTACATCCATTCCTTCCTTGCTTCTCTACATCTCCTGACTCTTAAGTACTTTTTCTGCAGAATAGAGGAGTCACTAGATAATTTTCAGAAGGAAACAGGTGGAGGAGCAGAGATGGAAACATCTATACAGTCACTTTTTTCTCTCTTCATGGACTCTCTGCAGCCTCTTCTGCAGCTTCGCTCTTTTCACCTCCATACACTATATGGAGAAAATTGGTCCAGGTTGCTAGCAGTGCCACTGCCATAAAATAGCTCTGCTATCAGTGCTACCCTTTTTGCCTCCTCTTCTTTCCAGGTGCTACTTATAGACAGTGCAAGCCTAGAAGAAATACAGGAGACTGACTCCAGCTAAATGTGATGAATGTAGAAGGTGAGCAGATAATGCTGCTGCTCTGTCTCTGCCTTTTTGGGTTTTTCCTATTTCACAGACAAGCTCTTTGGCAGTAATGGGACAGACAATTCACATTTTGTTTACTCCTTTAAATAGTCATCTCGCTTGATTGCATTCTTTCCCAAAAAAATCTACTAATTATATTCCCTGTGCACATCTCCAGGGTTCACATTTTCCCTATTGTAAGTGTCTACTTGCACTGAAATCAATCGGGATCGTTCTACTGACTTCAGTGAGACATTAGAGTGGGTCCATTGGGACCCCGTTTCCCTTTCTCTTATTTTATATTTTACACATCACCACAACATCCTGGTCACAAAAAAGGAGGAAACGGGGGGAAAAAAACAGATTCCTAATGAACAACTTATGAAATAGGAGTAAGAAAACTGACAGGCAACATTTGTTTACTTCTGCAATTTTGTAGGACTTTAAAAGAATCACTCCGTCTTAGAAGTGCATATCGTTATGACAGTGATGCCATCTGATTCCTGCAGGTTCTTAAATACTTGTTTATTTACGTTTCTAAAAACTGGCTCTGGGAACATAGCTATGCTGGCCAAACTCAGAATTTATTAGAGTACCAGGAGAGAGACACAAATTGTGTTCTCTCATGGAGAATTTCCTTTGGTTACTTCCCATTGTGGCTTTTCTTGTATATTAAAGGAGCTTTTTCGGACCTACAGCACATTTTTGCCTTTTGTGTATGGATGAATAACAGTCTCCATATAATGACACTGAAGGTATATAGTCAGATCAATAAGTTTCATGCTATAATTATTGATGATGAATGTATATTTTTCATCCTTCACTTCTCCCTTAACTTAATTAACATTGTCCATAAAACTTTCAATTTTCCCTATGTCAAAATGTGCAAAATTGCATTATGAAAAAGTAGATTTATTGAATCCTTTGTGAAGCCTATGTAACATACTATTTTGCAAGATTTGTTGCTTTTTTAACTGCTGTCTTCTACTTCCCACAAAAAAGCATTTTCTACTTGTCAGTTCAAGTTTCATCACAAACTACATTACAACTTTAGCCTTTCTTAAATTAAATAAAAACTCCTTGGAAGGAGGCAGAACTGGGTCAGACATCCACAAAATGGTGTGTGTTTTATATACCTTTGGGCAGTTTTCAAATGCATGTGATACACACATTGTTAACTTGTTCTTTGGGTAGGTTGAGGACATTAGTCATCAGAATTGTCAATTTGGCAAGGTTAAATTCCAAATTTTTTTGGGTTTATTTTTCTTAAATTATTTTAGAAGTTTCTGTCTTTGTTGAAAAACCTGACTCAGCTCTTTAGCTGATATAAAGCAGCATAGCTGACTTGACATCACTTTAGCAAGTCTAACTTACACCAAATGGAAGAGAGTAGGATTTGCATTAGTGGGGGCCAAACTTTTTGGCTGGCTTTTTCCCCAAGCACCACTCTGATACACTCCCCACCCCATCTGCTGCTGTGCTTGCTGTTTCCTGCCCTGTGCACCCTGCCTGAACTGCTGTGCTGCTTCCTGCCCTATCTCCTACTATGCTGCCTGTCCCCTCCCTGCTCTGTTGCATGCCATGCACAGAGGTTGTCTGTGCAACTTGTGGCAAGTATGCCACAGATTGGCTACCCCCGATTTACACTATGGTACTTTGTACCTACTTCCAAAGACATTTATAAAAAGATTGCATTTATACAATCTTGAGATGGAAAATACCTGACTGGATCATGCAGCTTGTTTTCCTCCCAAGGAAAACTTCTGTCGCACATTGTATTTTAGTAATATTTGGCCAGTTTAATTTATAAGTCCTAAGTGTTTAGTCTTCTATTATTTTCCCTGGGAGATTATTAACAAAATACTTTGTAAGGGAAAATTATGGAACAGTAGATTATCACATCATAGTAAACAGTTGTGGAGAAAACACTGTTTATTTACTTTGGCTTACCTCATCAGAGCCAGATCCAAAAATCAGCAGGTCAAAAGGTATTGCAGCAACCATGTCAATTAGGAACCAGCCTTTGAAGTAGTGAATTGCTATTCTTGCTGGATCACTTACCACTTCTTCATTCTGGTTTACATATGTTGTTCTGAAGTTTATTAAAATGTCAATGATAAACATAATATCTACAATTAAGTCTACCACATTCAGTGGGCTGCAAGAATATCCACACTCCTGTCTCTTCTGTTCCTCACTGTCATTCAGAAGGAAAGCTGCAGAGTAAGGGGTGAATATGGCGGTATATATTACCAGCAACAAAATGAGCCAGTCCCAGACTGCTTTGAAAGGACTGTAGTGCAATATAGTGAACTTGTTGATGCGAGGTGTTTGGAGTTTGTATTCTGGTAGGACATCTGCTCCTAAGGATAGAACCTAAAACAAGAAATAGAAAATGTAAATGATTAACTAATTATAACATAACATCTGTAAATATTTTTTTAAGATATAGAAAATATAATGAAGTACTTAAGTTGCATTGTATAATTTGTATGAAGAGGCTTGGACACCAGGGGTCTTCCTACAGTCAAAATTTCTAGGAAGATGATGGTTTCCATTGAATTTCAGTAACTCCACTGCAAATTTTGCATACACAAAAACTGGAGGATCAGTTCCTTAAATTCTGATTCTGCAAACACTTGCATGTCTGAATAAATGTATGTCTATGTCTTGTGAGGTGGTGTGGTCAAAAGATCTGCATAATCACAGAACTCGTTATTTTTTCCCTTGGTTCACACCATGGAAACTTTTTTATCAGCTTTTTTATCAGCCTGTACAAAGACTTTCCCTGCAACATGGATGGGATATATAAGTATGCCAGGAGGGGCTTGAGTTGTATGGAAAACTTTGCACTTACTTTCACCCCATGGACGAATATTACCATGTTTGTACTTATTGTACAACAAAGGCTGGTATGGCAGAATTATTTCAGAGATGTTGTAACATGCCACAGTTTTGCTACAATACTATCAATGTCTAAAAATATCTTGCATTCATTTACAAACGTGGCTGTAGTTCTGTTGAAAAGCTGATTTCATTTGGTGTACTTTTCTAAATTAGACTTTGAAATTTATTTTAAATTATAATGTTTATATGAATTTCCAGATTAACAGACCTGGTGGCTGAAGTCTTTGATTTCTGCAAAGGAAAGTTTAGTGTGGAGCATTAATATAAGCCTCCCCTCATTGCTCCTCCACTGGCATGAGGAAAACAACTTTTAAGAAGAAGAAGGTAAAATAATTTTTCATCTCTATTCAGTCCCTACTCTGTTTTATTGAGGTTGCCAACAGTGATGCTAATTATCATCAGCTGTACTGTAAGCACTTATTCAATTCCTAGAGGATTCAGGCCAGCACTTCTTCTTACACAAGCCAATGAATAGCCATCAGATGGTAATAACTTTCAGTTACTACCCACTTGGGCAAATCTGAAGCAGTGACCAAAACAAGAAAAATCTCCATGCATTCCCTTCATTGATGACCTTTCTTTATTCCCCAACTATCTATAGTATAATATTTATTACATGTCGAGAAATCAAATTTTAAAAAGTACTCATTTTAAAATAAAAACACAGGTGGAATTAAATCCTGGGACTGGGGAGTAAGACCCTTCAATCAACACTAGGGACTTTCATTTTCTTTTGGTTTTGAAATAAAAATGTAAGATTTGAACTTTCAGTTTTAGCTGCTCTAAGATTAAAGTGTGGCTCCTTTCTCCCAAATATAGTCCTTTAAATCCTGTTTGTATATCCATTTGTGTTTAACTCTCCAGTGGTGTTTTATAACATTCAGGATCCTTTGCTTCGTGACACAAATGGAACTAGTTATTCAGTAAGAACTTGCTGTGAAAATATTGTAAGAATACCAAAATTAATAACCCAACTACTGCTCTGAAAAGTAGAGTAGAGAATGA
The DNA here is from genome assembly GCF_001723915.1 of Gavialis gangeticus. Classification (NCBI taxonomy): domain Eukaryota; kingdom Metazoa; phylum Chordata; order Crocodylia; family Gavialidae; genus Gavialis; species Gavialis gangeticus. The sequence continues at coordinate 45,996,738 of NW_017729031.1, forward strand.
TGAAGCCATCCAAAACATTATATAACACCTTCAAGCAGCCATTAAGCATTGTGTGTGGTGATGGTTGAGGTTGTTTATTTATTATTTATATTTTAGTTAGGATTTGCACTTAACTAATGGGGCCAGCTGTACTTTTGTATTTTAGAAACATTTGTTGATAGCAAGCTGAATTGAAGTCATTGCAGTTTCTGAAACAGTCCTAGCCATCTCAGATCCTCACCGTTTTATTTGATGAGACCACATAGCTCTTTTCCTTATGTTTGAGTGGGTGCACCAACACGTGTGCTTTAATGTGCAGTAGCCTATTTTACTGTGCATTAGATAAAGTGTCATGTCAGAAATCATGCTGATACACTAATGTGCAGTGAAAATAGGCTACTGCACATTAAGCATCACTAAAAAAGGGTTTGCTTTTACTACTGTGCATTAGGGCAGTCTAATGAGCATTTATTTAGTACTGTACCTCATATTAGAAGTACTAAATTTAATGTGCAGGAGCAAAAGTGCATTAATGAACATGTAGTGTGTGTGAATGCCCAATGTGCGTCTATGTATTCAGGGGCTGTGTCTACACGAGATGCTGGCTGTGCAGTAGCTCATTACTACTGTGCAGTAGTATCACGTGGCACAAAGTGAGACATGACATTACTACATAGCAGTTACAAGCTACTGCTCAGTCAGCATCATCAAAAAGCCGTTTGGTGATGCTCAGTAATACTGGTTACTGTGCAGTCATTTAGTACTTGTGTATGCAAGTACTAAATGACCATGCAGTAACAACTGCACAGTCAGCATCTTGTGTAGACCTAGCTAGGTGGACTTCGTTCATAAAGAGAGGACTAATGTTTCCTCAGGTACCCATCCAGACTTTTGAGAAGCATTACATTTTCCTAAGGATTAACATGCTAATAAAATTCATCACATGGAAAAAAAAATGTTTAATAAAACTCTTCCACTAATTAAATTTGCTTGGATACTGAGACAAGCAATTACTTTTCAAAAGATTGCTTTATACTATGAGCACCAAGCCTACTCCAACTTATATTAAGTCTATTATGCTTGCAAAATGTTAAATATCTCTGCTGAAATCTTCACGTAACAGACTATAGCGGAGACAACACTACTTTCCTAGACATTTACGGTAGACTACTTAATGAGCGCACACATCTATTTAGTTAAAATCACACATAGTGGAAAGACATTTCTTTTTTAACATACTTTTATGGCTGTCATTATGAAACTTTGATGAAATGCTATTTCACACTGTGGTGGATGATAAGGGCAAGTAAGCAATAATGTATGTGGTTAAAGTGACAAAATCCACCCAGGTGTCAATTGATATATTTTGCCAGCAGTAATAGCTGCAAAAGATCCTTTTGATTTGGAAACAGACATTTTATGAATTTTTGAGCACTTACACTTAGCATTTTTCCACTTAGCTAAGAACCCTAGTTCTGACATACAACTTCTCCCACATCTTTCTTTCCATCTCATTCACTGCTGATCATTTGCTGATGTAAATTAGGATAGTTACATTGATTCAAATGGACCTAGGGCAACTTACATGAGTTGAAAAGCTTGCCTAATATATTTAGAGTTGTTTAATACATCCTCATTATGTACTTCTTTCTGAGTCATCTTCACTTTTTACCTGCTCCCTTTGGATTAGGATAATTGGTTATTCTGAAATCCCATTTCAATGTGAAATACATTAAACAAATGCATCAAATCTGGGGACATATTTCTTAAATGACTTTACCCTAGTAATAAGCAGTCAGGATCTGGATAATATCACTGAAATAATGGGAGCCTATCATAGCAATAGAGCCTAACCTTATCCTTCTTTGTGCTCTCTGGTAGTTGTATTTAGTCTTCCTGACATAATACAGTAGTCACGCTGGGAGTTAAAATATATTTAGGCAGAGTGCTAGTTTGTGAGTAATAGCAAATTCAGTTAGACAAAAGCAAAGCAGACAATCATCTAGGTTGCCATAACATAAGGGATTTCAAAAAAGAATGGACATATTATCTTAGACTTCACTATTTAAAACATGATCGAATTTCTGGTGAAGGAACTCTGAGAGACATGTTCCCCAGGAATGAGTTGTCTCTTTTTGCAGAGTTCTAAGGTCTGTTTCCTCAGGAAAAACCTCAATATGATTGGGAAGTCCCAATATTTGCTGTCCAAGAAATTCCTGAGCAGGAGTGGTGACTTCCAGTGAAGAATCAGGAGATATACCAAAAAGCTGTGTACAGATACCACATAGCAGGTTTACACCAGACAGATTATCTTCTGTAGACACCTTACCCTTGTGTGACGATCTTCTCAGAAAAACATTAAGGTCTTTTTGTAAAAATATTATGAACTATACGATTCTTTGGATACATGGTTTCCTTCCTCCCAGAGGAAGGAAATTGGTATGCCTAAAGCACTAGGTGCGAAGTCAGATTATCTGGGAATTTCACTCCAGCCTCTGCCTCAGGTCTGTGGTAGACTCCCACTGTTGTGTCCCCTGTGCCATGTTCCCCATGGATTTTAACCCAGAGGGTCTCCAGTCATCCACCCTGGTCACCAAGCTTGCATGGACATGTAGCTTTCCTTAATATAGAGAGCTACACCCCTGCCCCTTTTATCTACTCGATCTCTCCTGTACAGGGTATAGCCATCTATACCCATGGTCCAGTCATGGGTGGAGTCCCACTAGGTCTCTGTTATCCCTATGATGTCATAATTATTTGTGTTAAGCAGGAGGACGAGCTCCCCCTGCTTATTCCCCAAGCTCCTGGCATTTCTGTACAGGCAGGCAGGTGTCCCCTTGGGGGCTCTTGCCTTGCCCACAGATTGTACCAGGGCTGGGGCAGGGGTGGGCTCCCTAAAGTGCCTTGGCCTGCTGGCTTTGCAAGGGTTGCTCAGTGCACTTCTTTCAGGCATAGGTATTTTTTTTATACTGGGATTTCCTGCTGTCAAAAAACCCCACTGCACTGAGAATTAGCAGTGTGGCAAATGCCTGCATGTGCAGTGTGTGTGGTTTGTGGTACTGCAGATAGGTCTGCAGCCCCATAAACTGCATGTGTGCACTCATCTGGACATGTCCCTTAAGTGTATTTAGCAACCTTTGCAGCAGCTGGATTTTAGCCGCCATGGTCTTCCTGCTTTATCTCTGGCAGGTTAGGATATATATGCCTTATGGTTGTGTCTGGGCTGACTGTATAGTTTTGCTAATCGGGAAGACAATGGATTTGTATAGGATGATTTGGATAGAGATGATCCTGCCTCAAGAAAGGGTTTGGGCTAGACCTCTGGAGGCTCCTTCCAACTCTACTTTTCTGTGATTTCTATGATACTAATGCAGCAGAATTCAAAATATGTGAACCTCGGACTATGCCTGTATGTGCTGACATAATCACTGAAATAACTGCGACAGGATCAAACGTGTGGAAGTCTCAAATCAATACTGTGCCCAGGGCATTCAGAGCCTCCAAAAATCTCTAAGATGGCCTTGTTTTACAGTACAATTTAAGAAAGACACAAGTGCCTATGGTTAAAAAAAGAAAAGGCATAGTAGGGAAATCGAAGGACAGTAATAGTGAAATAATAAATCATAAACCATCTGCCCTGAATATCATAATGAATCATTAAAATATATATATTTAAGGTACTGCTTAGGTTTGTAATAGCTACATATTCTAACACTGTATGAAAGGCATGATACTGCCAGTCTTTATTGTCAAGGTCTATTTTATTCAAAGCAGGTGCAAAAGTATGATAAGTGCAAAGTCTAATAATTCAGCTATTCATGATGGTGCTTCAGTACATCTAATTATGGAGTGTGTGTCTACATAAGCTTGTCATTACAGTGAATATGTACTGAAGGTTTTTTCCATTAGAAATGTATGGTACATTGCTGCAATTAATGTGCAACCGTAAAACTGTATGCTGTAAAATATGGCAAGTACAAAAAATGGTCTATGGTTTCTTATGTATTGACAGGCTACTTGCTGGTCAAAATTATTGCACATCTGCAAGCTTAACCTTCATTAATGAATTTTACCTTTAAGACTCCTATGCTTATCAGGATGACAGGGACTTTAGTTAATAAAATAAATAGATAAAATGTAGATGTAAAATGTATCTCATTATGGAACCTGGTATTTATCACTTTCAGCCTATATTAAGAGTATACTAAAAATTATATATCTTTTCATACTTTTTATATTGTTGTTACTTTTGCCACAGCAGAAATAAAAATAAAAGCAAAACTAAAAATCCCACTCCTTAAGTAGCATTTTTAATCTGCAAAGGACTTTATAAGTATTTAACAGGCACACAAAGCAACACTGAGTCAGACAAGCATAACTATTATACCCTGTTTCCAAAGGGAAAAAATGGGTCAAATAATTTACGTGACTTGCCCAAGAGTTGATGTCAAGTCAGAGTTAGAACTGAGGAGTTCTTTCCTCTCGTGTTCAGGTAAGAAATATATAGTGAAATATATACTTAAAAATAAGCCATAACTGTATAGTGTTTATCTGGCATAGTGCTTATCTGTTTTTCTATCTAGTTTTCCTCAATACAATCAGATGTATAGTATGGATTTATAGTCACCACTGAGCCCCAGTCCCTACTGATCATGACAAACACTGTGCTCCTCAAACACTTAGTTGATTCTAAAAATATAGTCCTCATAAATAATGGAAGAAAGGACTACTTGACTCAATGTTTGTTAGTTTTCTGTCACTATCATCTTGGGGTATACTCTGTAAAATGAAAAATATTCCATCACTAAAGTCCTGGTCAGGGTCATACCTAGCAAGGTTTGCACCCTGGGCAAAGCCCTGCTAGGGAATCAGGGGGAAGAGAGTTTCCACTGAGCACTGGAGGGGAGGTGATGAGAGCGGGGTGGGGGGAGGTGGAGTGGGTCTTACCTACCCTGCAGAATTGAAAGGGCCTCAGGTGTCCCAGCACCTGGCTACTCCTACTACAGCAGCAACATGGAGCCGCTACTGTGGTCACAGAAAGGACTCCCTGGGGGACTACCATTTTGACACCACTCTAATTTGGCACCCAGGGGTGATACTAGTCCTCGTAAATCCAGTCCCAGTCATCAGTGATATAGCTATGTTAACGCACAGCCCTGACATTAAGATGGATGATCTTTCATGTGTGTTTGAGGGAAGGAAACTCCAGTGACAAGAAAGTTTGCAACCTATCACCTGTTTTACTATTGAGAGATTTAGAGTCTAAAGAAAATGTCAGTATTCTTACTGGAAAACTAAAGCCAGCAGATGCGAAACAAAGACTATTAAGATGGCACACTTCTAAAAAATACTACTGACTACAAAGCATAATTATTTGGGTGGGCAATGGAGACAAGTTATTATTATAAATGGGCAAAATGAAGATGCAGAAAGAAATTTGCAGGAAATACTGGCTTTCAGATTGTTTTTTATCAAAATATAAAACTGAACATTGAACATCTTCAGCTGAAAGCTGAGTTGAGCTGTTCTCATTACATAACAGTAAAGATCAGAGAGTGGCATAAGTATTAAAATGCTAAATTTTTATGCTATTTTTTTTAAGTAAGCAAGAGGTTACATATGAATGTTCACATCAATTATTTTTCATTTGCACCAAAGAGACTGTGTCTACATGAGATGCTGACTGTGCAGTTGTTACTGCACAGTCATTTAGTACTTGCAAATACAAGTACTAAATGACTGTGCAGTAACCAGAGTAACTGAACAGTAATGTCACCAAATGGCTTTTAGGTGACTCTTGACTGCGCAGTACCTTATTACTATTGTGCAGTAGCGCCACGTCACGCTTTGTGCCACGCGATGCTACTGCTGCGCAGCCAGCATCTTGTGTAGACACAGCCAGAGTAATCTAGGGAGGAAGGAGCACCCGGGAAACTATAGGCCAGTTAGTCTTACCTCGATCCTAGGCAAGCTGTTTGAAAAAATAATTCTGGCGCACATCCAGGAAGGGCCAGCAGGGGACTGCATGCTTAGGGGCAATCAGCATGGGTTCATCAGTGGCAGGTCCTGTCAGACCAACCTGGTGGCTTTTTATGATCAGATCACCAGATCATTAGATGCAGGGGTAGCAGTGGACATAGTCTTCCTGGACTTCCGGAAGGCTTTTGACACTGTCTCTCACCCCGTTCTCATTAA
>NW_017729031.1:46003439-46004523 GCF_001723915.1 Gavialis gangeticus
TAGATGAACACCTTGCTGGGGTCGTTTAACCCCAGTACTCTTTCCTGCCATGGCAGGGGGTCAGACTAGATGATCTTCTCAGGTCCCTTCCAACCCTAGAAACTATGAAACTAATTTCCTCTATGTCCTGTTATGTATTATTTCCACAAGCCTCTAAGCACTTCATATATTAGAAATTCAAACAGACAGCTAAAGTACTTGATGAAATGCTTCGTAAACAGCCTTTTCTGAAGGAGAAACTATTGGAAAATCACACAGGGAAAATGGTTCAGTAAAGCACACTAAAATTGACATCTTTTTTGACTCTCTCACTTAACCCAATGTGCTTGGAACCTAGCCACACCCTATAGTTGCAGTCATCATCCTTCACTAGCCAGATCTGTAACCCTAGCTCTTCTTTTTAACATGTGGTTTTGAGCTAATTTTCAGATCATTATTAATAATGCCAATAGCAATAATAGAGAGAAAATCATTATGTGAAAAAAACCCTGAAGCATCCACAGAATCTAAGATTATGTTCCTGTAATTATCAAGTCCCATGAATCATTAATGTACAGTTCAAATGCCTTCACCCCTCTCAAAGACAAAATAACATTTTTCCAAGTTTAAAAGGAAGGATGGTTTTGTATTGACAATTTCATTGGATGTACAATTTCAAAGCTCTACAGAACTTTCCTTCTGAGAGGTAACCTCTCCCTACCTCTACAGATCCTAGAGTCTTGGAGTCAACAATGACTCCAAGATCCCTTTTAGCTACTGAGTTGTTGAGAAGGGTGTTCCCCAGCCTATACGTGTGTTGCAGGCTCCTTCTCTCTAGATGTAGCACCTTGCACTTGTCTGCATTGAATTCCATCCTATTCTCATCCGCCCACCTCTGTAACCTGTCTAGATCTATTTGGATTCTGTCCCTCCCCTCTAGTGTGCCCACTTCTCCCCACATCTTTGTGTCATCAGCGAATTTGGACAGTGTGCTTTCCACACCCACCTTTAAGTCGCTGACAAAGATGTTGAACAGTACAGGCCCAAGGACTGAGCCCTGGGAACTCTACTGCCCACATCCCTCAAGGTCGAAAATGACCCATCC
>NW_017729031.1:46006884-46012771 GCF_001723915.1 Gavialis gangeticus
TGCAATCACCAGATTGCCAAGCCTGTCCTGTAGGGGCCCATGTTACCTGGTGCCTTTTTCTTAATCCCTATGTATTTGAAAAAGGACTTCTTGTTATCCTTAATTCTGGTTGCCAGCCTTAGTTCCATCTCTGCCTTGGCCTTCCTAACTGCCTCCTGCAATCATGAGGAACAGAGGTGTAATCCTCCTTGGTGATTGCCCCTTGCTTCCACTGATTGTATGCCACCTTTTTTGCCCTCAAAATCCACCCCATCCATCCACTCCTCCTTTTACCCTCATGGCTCATGGCCCTGATGAATGTCTGGGAAACTGGCACTGGAAGTGGTTTGCATGATAAGGGCAAATCAGTGGGATCGGGGAGGGGTGGGGGGGCTAGAAAGTCCAGGGGGGTTGGCAAGATTGGAGACGCATTATGATCTTGCCACTCCCCCCCCCCAATTCCTCTGCAGACACTGTTAGACCCCCAATGCCCCAAGCTCCCCCTGCACACCCTGTTAGCCCCCCAATTCTGCCAATGCCCCCATGGATCCACGATTGATTATTATGTGCTATGATTATTATGTGCTATCATATTTTGATCGTGTTGATATTGTCTTTCTGGAAGCCAGCATATGCCTTATTCCTACCATATTCCTTCTCTTTGGGGCTTCAGATAAAAAGGGCTTTACATATAGATTCTGATTAAAGCCTTAACAACATGCCTAATATCTCTTTACTTGAAAGATCTGAAATATCTGTGTTCTTTGTTTTTTACTATATTCACATGTGCATCAGATTTTATTTTGTATGCACTGAAACACATCTGTTACTGATAGCTGGGGCTGGAAGACTTCACTCCTATCCTAACATATTTTAATCTTTTTCTGTTTCAGAAGTTAGGCTATTTTAGAATTTCATTAAATAAACTCTTGTGAGATATCCAATATTTTCTTAGTTTCAGTTTCCAAGCACCATGATAACAGGGTTTTTGGTTATTTTCAGGTATTAATTTTCTGGACCACAGCGTTAAATCAGATCAATAAAAATGTGAAAAAGAAAAAAAGATGAGGTTTTTATTAACCTAAAAAAGGTTATGTTTGGACATAAGCATTGGATAGTTCCTGGCTTAAAATCTGCCCTCATTATGAATGTAGAGTGAGGTTTCAAATTAGCTTCACTTGGTGCTGCTGAATTTTCAAGTGATGTTAAAACCCTTGTGTTCTATCTATTTTGGGTTATAAAGTGCAGAATGTGAATTGTCACTTCTATGATTTATTATAGCATTGTCAGAATGATTAATTGTCTCATATGACCAATGGTAAAACATAGGGCTCTATTCTATCATCTTCAACAAGGTTAGCAACCTAATAATATTCTTCCTGTTGATCTTACCTGAAAAGAATCTGATTACTGGCTAACTAACACTCTCAAACTACCAATTTGTATTAAACATTTCTAAATAGCACATACTTAAGATTTACATAATGGACAGCAAGTTAGACTGTAATCAGAACACCCTTCAGGATGGAAGGTTCAGCAAAAAATGATGTGTAAAGGACAAAAAAGGATAACATACAGAGAATCTGCACCTTAATATTTAACCATATAAATTGCTAATGTGTACAAAACTACTATTTGCAAGCCTCACAATAGACCTATATCTTGATGCTGATCTTTTGTCCACTGAAATAGTTTCATAGTTTCTAGGGTCGGAAGGGACCTGAGCAGATCATCTAGTCCGACCCCCTGCCATGGCAGGAAGAGCACTGGGGTCAAATGACCCCAGTAAGGTGGTCATCCAACCTCCTCTTAAAAACCCTCAGGGTGGGAGCCTGCACCACCTCACATGGAAGCTGGTTCCAGACCCTAGCCGCCCTGACTGTGAAGTAGCGCCTCCTGATGTCCAACTTAAACCTTCCCTCCGCCAGCTTGTGACCATTGTTCCTGGTCACTCCTTGCGGCGCTCGGGGGAACAGGGACTCCCCCAGCGCCTGCTGATCCCCCCTAACCAGTTTATAACAGGTTAAATGATCCCACTTCCTTTAGTTTAGATTTAAATTGATGGGTCTGAAAAGAGAAGTTGCTGCCAAATACTGTAGTTTGTAACAATTTTTTCTTGAGCTTTTTTAAGGATTCACAAGTACAGGTGCATAACTTGTTACCCATACACTTGCCTAAGTTACTTGGATACCTTTTGTTCAGCACTCCTTAGCTGAAGAGCTATTGTTCCTTTAGGGGTGTTTTCAGAAAAAAATGCTGCAGCTTTATAGGTTGCAAGGCATAAAATGGAATAGATATCTGTACATGGTCCTGAGCAACAGATTAGCCTTTTACCTGCATGCCTCTACTTCAGTGTAATCTAACTTCTCATATGTGTCATTTTAAAGAGAACATAATTCTATTTCCCCTTTCTCAATACATAATACTCTCATTGATTACTTAATTACTCTTATTGTCCCCCTGCTTTACCTGTAGCAAGCTTTGGGGTCGGATTGAACTGTGTAGTTTCAGTAATATGTTAGGCAAGGATTTATATGGAGTGGTTTGGATGTGGATGATCCTGCCTCAGGCAGTGGGTTGCAATACTTGGCCTTCAGAGGTGCCTTCCAGCTCCATTTTCCTATGATTCTATTTAAAGGACATTTAATTACACTCGAATATCTGGTATTTAAATTCCAAGGCAATAATACCACCTTCTCCAAAATGTATAATGCAGCAGAGAACAAATTTAAGATCCAAGCACAAGCCTAAATCTGAAACCCACCACATATGTGCATCTATCAGCAACATGACTCATCTGCTATATTCATACAGTCAATGCTGCTTGAAATGTTGGCAGCTGTATTAAACAATTATTGGGCTCTAACTCTGAGAAAATTTCCCATGGGTGACAAAGAACTAGCTAGGCATTGCTGGTGTTTGCACAGTAGATGTGCATTGGTTTATATGAACATTGAAATGCCCAGGAATGCAATCAAGGGATCAGGCAAGTCAACCAAAAATATACTGCTGTGGGAAGTAGATGCAAAGGCAAGTCTTTTAATCAAAGTAATCTGATCATCCACTGGATAATAATTATAAAAGTTGTCCTGGGCATTAAGCAGGACAACTGCAAGGTTTTTTAGGTAAATCTGATGTCTTTTATTAATTCTGGGCATCAAAGATTTTTCAGGAATTGGATCTCAGTTATGGGTTAGCTCAACAAGGTATAGACCATTCTTCTGACATGCTGAGCACTTTCAAATCCTACTGCCTTCATTGGATAGTGAGAATAATGATACCATATAAGAACGCTTAGTACCTTGCAGGATTGAGCCTTTAATTATTCTGTCACTGTTTCTTGAGCTAACTAATTCTCACTAACTTTAGTAAATTCCAACTTGATCCAGATAACTGGGTAAATATATCCAGATACTAGATAAATGTATCTATGTGTTTTTGATTAACCTCCTGGCAACATAACCTCTGTTTTGTTAAAACAGAGGTTATAAAAGCTGTTAACAAGCTTTTATAAATCAGCAACAAGCCATTAAGTACAACATTTGCAATAAAGGTTTAAATTATTGCTATAATTTTTAGTAATTCAAAATGTAGTTGATGATCAGTTGATGACATGTCAGTAGAAAGAAATAGTTGTGTGTGCTTGTTGATATTCTCTTTAGGATAGTTGTGAAAATCCTTTTTGTCATTAAGACAGCACCATAAATTCCCTAGCCAAAAACATCTTGGAAAGCCACAGAGGCAGTGAGATTCATGTTTCAGAACATGAGTCTTTTTAAAGCATTCAATATACCACTGAGTATATCATAGATCTAATAACATTTTAATGCACCCAACTGTCAAATAAAACTGCCTCATTGAGCTTTAATACACGCAATAATTCAGAAAATTCATTATTTCTGCATTATCATTTCCTTTTGATGAAGACAGATAATGAAAGGTAAGATGTGTTTTTAGAGTAGATTTTCTACATATTATTTTTTCAGATACAGTTTAAAAAATAGAGCTTTTCCTGCCATTCAGTCTTTCGTATTAGAATGTAATGCATCATCGCAGCTACACCTATAAGAAGATAGATTTACTGAATGTACTTTAAACTTTACATTTTGTTATAGTCTGTAGATTATCAATCAAGCAGTTATTAACAACTGATCTATTTTCAGCAAATATTAATGCCAGAAAAAGAATGAAAAGTTCTGTCAGTTTTATTTTTTTTTAAAGTTTTATTTTTAAAAATTAACCAAAAGGAGCCTTTCTGATGAGTGCTTTAAAACTTTAGGCTACAACAAATCAGAATGCATTATTGATTAACCTACTGGTGATATAACCTCTCGTATATTAAAACAGAGGTTATAAAAGCTGTTAACAAGCTTTTATAAATCAGCAACAAGCCATTAAGTACTACATTTGTAATAAAGGTTTAAATTATGGCTGTAATTTTTAGTCATTCAAAATGTAGTTGATGATCAGTTGATGACATGTCAGTAGAAAGAAACAGTTGTCTGTGCTTGTTGATATTTTCTTTAGGATAGTTGTGAAAATCCTATATGTCATTAAGATCCATTTAAACTGGTGTGCCAGCCAAAAAACATACAGATTTGAAAGGGTCATGAACAAACTTCAAAAATAGATCAGCAAACTTTAAAAATGGATTTTCCTTTAAAGGAAAAAAATGTGGGAAACCGTGGCTTTTCCCTTGCAGGTTGGCAGAGTTCCAGCCTGCAAAGGGTTGCTTGGGGTCCCCCATGCCTCGCACCCATGCTCCCTGCTCCACACACTGGGGGGCTGGGGGTGGGGAGTAGAAGGTCTGGGGTGAGGGGCACTGGGTCAAGACTGGCCATTGATGTTTTCAAATGGATCCTGGTACCTAAAAATGTTGAGAACCACTGTGCCAGGTCGCTTTGCACTACTCTGCCAGGGCAATGTAATTGGATTTCAATAGGAAGTAGTAATGGAAAATGAATAGGGGAATTTGCTATGTGCATACAGTGACTGGTTCATGCACAAGCCACTCCTCAATTTTTTCTGGACATAGGAACAATGACTGTGGAGTAAAGAAACATGAAAATAAAATGGTAGAACTCCATTATGCTGATTTCCTACTGGTAATAGTTCCCTTTAGCTACTACTATAATGCTGAAACTGAATCAGAGAGCTATAAGTGACTCCTTGTGGGATCTGTCTCATCCCCTATACTGAATGAAGCTTAAACTCAGAGGAAAACAGAGACATTTATTTATGACATTTACCAAGGAGATATATGAATCTCTTAGGTACTGCAGTAGATTAAAGAGATGGCTATAGGGCATTAAAAACACGTAGAAGAACACAGCTGAATACTTCCTAGAACATGGCTTTTGTTTGTCTTGTAACTTCTGTAATGAAAAAAATAGCAGTCTATTTGACTGGGGTAGTGTTTGGCTGCATGCTCCGCTCCTGTTATGGGTTGTTTTGTTTTTGGCTATATAGGACTATTGTATTACGATTTTTAAGCTCTTGAAAAGATCATTAGTTATATAAATTGTATAGTTACAGTGCTCTTTAGCTTGCACCCATGTCACCCAATGAAACTGTACCTAACTGAACATAAGAGCATTGTATAGCTATGGATATAACAATAACTTGTATCAAGTCTTTTATTTCACATTGGCCACAGCTACACATGTACTCAACTAAAGAGTAGATTAATTAACTCCAGAGTAAAGCATTACTATCTACATATAGTAGTTTCATAGTTTCTAGGGTCGGAAGGGACCTGAGCAGATCATCTAGTCCGACCCCCTGCCATGGCAGGAAGAGCACTGGGGTCAAATGAACCCAATAAGGTGGTCATCCAACCTCCTCTTAAAAACCCCCAGGGTGGGAGCCTGCACCACCTCACATGGAAGCTGGTTCCAGACCCTAGCCG
>NW_017729031.1:46013404-46033401 GCF_001723915.1 Gavialis gangeticus
CAGGCAGTGGTCACTGTCGCCCAGGGGGTCAAGCACCCGCAGCCCCCTCACCAGGTCATCGCCCGTGGCCAACACCAAGTCCAACAAGGCATCCCCCCTGGTGGGGCTGTGCACCTCCTGGGTTAGATGAAGGTCCTGGACTCTCTCCAGGAACCTACGTGAGCGCTTGGACCTGGCCAACTGTTCATCCCAGCAGATGTCTGGGAAGTTCAGGTCCCCCATGACTCCCATATCCTTAGCTTTTGCTACCTCGGTAAGCTGACCCAAGAATTCCTGGTCAAGCTCTTCTGCCCAGGTAGGGGGTCTATAGTAGACTCCCACAAATAGGTCCCTTTCCCCTCTTCTGCCCTGAACCCTAACCCAAAGCACCTCAGAGTGCTTCTCCCCTGACTCTTTATTAATTAGCAAGGACGTGTATTCCTCCTTGATATACAGTGCCACTCCTCCCCCTCTCTTTCCTATCCTGTCCCTCCTATACAGCCCATAGCCCTCAACATTCACTGCCCAATCACGCTTGGAGTCCCACCAAGTCTCCGTAATCCCCACAATGTCCTATTAGACCAAAACAAAAAACTAACACTGCTGTAAGATAATACTGTTGGGGACAATACTATCTTACAGTGGAATAATTAACTGCGATTAAATGCACATGTAGATGCTGATGGTAGGTGTAAATTGCACCTAGTCAGCCCAGCCAGCAGGGGGTCAGACTCTCCGCTGTTCCCTAGCCACATGACTCCACACTTTCAGCACTCATGCCCCAGTCAGCCCCTCTGCTGTCCAATGCCGCCACCCAGAGCCTGCGGTAGAGCAGGGCAGGACCAACCCTGGTGTAAACTGCTCTGCCCTGGCTCAAATTTCTGTTGTCCCAGGTGCACATGTAGATGTTGTGCACAGGAGTAATTTACTCTGGCTTAAAATACTTCAGTGTTTATTGCTTCAAAGTAATTGTATGTGTAAATGTCCCCAGGGTTATTTCAAGAAACATAGAATATTGTTCCAAGAAGGCTTCTTCTCTACAGATTCAAGTTATTTTTGAGAACAGGTCATATTTACACAAGATAAGGGCTTAAATTTCAGAAAGGAAAGATGGAAGATAAAAAAGCAAATAAATGTTTCCTTCCCATCTCATTGTTATTTTTCTGACATCAACCACCAAAACATTTTTTCTAAAGAAACTACATTTCTAACCACACCGATTGGTTTAAATTCATATAGAAATATATGTAAGTTTCCAAGGTGTCTACTGAAAAGAGTAGGCAAGGTTCTTTGAGTAGATGTGATAAATATTATTAGACAAGCTGAGTAGTTGGAAAAAAGTTCTTAGCAAGCTTTTGGGTACAGTCACCCATCTTCAGGCATAGGGAATCTCTGCTGTTCTGAAACTCTAAGAAATGAATGGAATTTGCTATTCTTGTCCCTTAAAAAAGGTCACCTTAAGTTGTGTTATAAATTGACAACTCCTTGAATGTAGTCTTATCTTGAGGATGTAGCTGATATATTTTGAAGACAAATTCAGCCACATGTCACAGTGAAAGAACTTTTTCAGGTGTCTAGGAGAAATACGCTGAAGACAATGATATGTAAGATGATAACTGACTCCTCTGATATTGGAAAGAGAAAGTTATATGTTTTATTCCAGGGTTGAGAGTCGTAACTAGATCTTCATATACATTTTATAGGAATTGTTACTAACAATGTTTTCATAATTATCCTTCTTTTCATAAAAAAGCATGTTTTGCACCTTAACTTCACACCAACCATTCTTTCTAAACTACATTTAGACATATTTTTATGTCCTGCTCATTAATTAGCGGACTATTACCTTCCATAACTCTCAACAAAATCTTTTTACTGAGTGGTTTTAATTAGCACTCTATATCTTGAGTGCAGCCCTTGAAATTCAATGATACTTTGATTGATTACTGAATTCATATAACCTGTTTGGGATTTTTTTTCCCTGTTGTGCTTTTCTTTTCCTTTCTTTAAAAAAAATATTCTCTCTGAAATGGAATGCACTGGAACCCTACTTCTCTAATGACCCTGTTACTTGTAAAAGGCTAAGATTAACAACTCCCTGGTGAGTGAGATATGGACAAAAGAAATGTGCTGCTTTGGCTGGATTTTTCATCATTTCATCATTCCTAATTTTCAGGAAGTCTGAAAGAAGAAAGCTAGAAGGCTTTCATACAACACATTGTGCTGACTATGTTTATTAATCCCTGAATTTATCCTTTTATTTCTAATTCTCAGATAGCAATGCTAGGCAACCAACAAGCTTTACTTCTTCAAAAGAGGAATAAAATCATCTAGCCCCCCAAAAGGCTTATCCTAGTGCTGACCCAGCTGCTCCTTTTTGTGCCTCAGACTACTTGCTTCTTAATTAGTAGCTGAAGATGGCTGACTCTCAGTTATCAGCAGTATCTCATCACTTGCAAATCTCTGGAACTTTTGCTTGTTTACTTGGCATGATTACAGTTTTTTCTTCCTGGGACTGAATGGGAACTTAATTATTTTTTGTAAAAATGTAATTGTTTGCCCATCAACCTTTCAGTGGGCATATCTATATGAGACACTGTACAGTAGCCTAATAAGACTGTGCAATAGTGTGTTAGGCAAAAACCATGCTAATACACTACTACACAGTATTATTAGACTACTGCGCAGTAAGCATCAGAAAAAACCCATGCACTGGTGCTACTGCACAGTAATTGTTAGGGGGTGTACGAAGTGGGCCCTATTTGATTTGGATTCAGCCTGAATCAGGGACAGTGATTTGATTCACTGATTTGGACCACTGTCCTTGATTCAATTCAGCTGAATCTGAATCTGAAGATTCGATGCTGGTTTGCAGAATTAGTGATTCGGACATAGACACAGCTTTAAAAGTTTTTTCTACATACCTCGAGGTACCAGCATGGCTTGTGAATGCTGCAATGCTGGGATAGATGGAATGCCCCAAAGGAGTGTGGGGGGCCCCTCCATGTGCTTGGCGGCAAACCCAAAAGTGGACCAGAAGTACTTCTGGTTCACTTCCAGGTCCTCCAGGGAGTATGCAGGGCCCCCCCTCCATGCTCCCCCTGCTTGGTGATTGGCCACAGAGGGAAGTGAGGTGCTCCCCCCCACCCCGGACCCAGGAGGCACCAGTCGCTGAGCCGGGAAGGCCCAGGGGGTGCTTCTGGTTTACTTCCAGGTCTGCTGCCAAGGGTGCTGGGGACCCCCCCACGCTCCTATGAGACGCTTCATCTGCCCCAGCACTGCAGCATTCACGAGCCATGCCTGGTACTGTGAGGTATGTAGAAAAAACTTGTAAAGCTGTGTCTATGTCCAAATCACCAAATCTTTCTGAATCTCTCTGAATTGATTTAGAGGGTTCCGATTCAATTTGGAGAGATTAAAGGGTCCTCTGATTTGATTCAGATTTGGAGTTTCAGCCACTTAATCCAGCCAAATCTCCGCCAAATTGAATCAGGGATCGAAGCTTGGAACAGTCCTAGTAAGTGTAGTTACTGCCCATTTAGTTAGTACTTCATTAAGCAAGTATTAAACTAAATGCATAGTAACTACTGCACATTAATGAATGTGTAGATGAGCCCAGTGTGTGTCTTAGTTAGGATTAAACTATAAAAACTCACATTCCTTGCAATCAATATTGGGAGACTAATATATCAGCTGAACATTCAATATTCTTAACTGGGAACAATACTATGAGCAGGGAGTAAATATGTACTTGGATACAGTCTACAGTGTTGGATTACTGGCACAGTTCTAATGATAATGTGTTTTGATTTAAAGCAGGAAGATCTAGTCTCATATCCCCAAAACATTAACTGGGGCAAAAATCTATCCTTGCTTGAAGCAAATTGTAACACAAGACCCAATGTCTACAGAAATTAGTAGAAACACACTTGTTGTGTTTCTCTCTATATATTAGAACTGAGAAAAGAATGATTCCCTGTGAGAAGTGATACAGTGCAGATAATATTCAAGGTCAACCTCATAGAGCAGATCACTGATTATTATTCAGCTCAGGAGACTAACAGTGAATAGGCTGCTCATTCCCTTTAGAACGAAATTAATTACTTATATTTAAATTTCATACAGGATGCTAGATACTGCTTGCTAACTCAGCAGGGGGCTGGAAGAATCTGACTGGAAAGACTGGACCTGAAGGAAGGACAATGATGAATGGAGATACTGATTGGGATCCCATACTTCAAAGCAGCTGGGCTCTTTGAAAGCAGCACAATCACTGTATGCCATGTATCATGATACAGCAATGCAGCAGTTCAGATCCCATGTAATACTGACACCTAAGAAAAAAGCGGGTGACCTGGAAGAAAGGTGCCTTGTAGGAAACAAACTCTCAGAAAAAGCATTTAAACATCTTTGTATTGAATACTATTATAAGGTCTTTGAGGAATAAATCTACTGGTGATTTTATATCTCAAGGTACACCCTTTTTCCTCTAATTCCATAGATCATAACTGACATTGAATGGATAAAAATATTGTATAAAAAATGAGCCTGATTCTCCAGCACGTTGGAACCTTGTGTAGTCATTCAATTTTGTGCGAAGTGAGTGCAACCTTTAGATCTGGTGACAGGTTTGCATGGGTATGAATGATTTTCACAATGTGCAAAACAGAAACATTGGACTTCTGATTTGTACTGGTATTACCAGCTTTGTAAAGCTCCTTCCCCTACGAACAGCTATTTCCCATGTTCTCCTCATATAATTACACTTCCAAATGATTGCGCAATTACATGCACTTATACTATTTATGTAATTATGTCATGTATAACAATTATGAAATGTAGTTATGTAACTATGTATTTCTTTTTAAAGATGAATTTTTGTTGCATAAAGTTACTGACTAAAATGATTGTACTTAGAGCAAACCAGAGGGATATTATACTTAAGATAGTCACTGATAAAAACAAGAAGATTCACAGTTCAGGAGGATCTGAGTGGGAGATACGCTCCATATAGTAACTAGGAAAAAGCAATCTCAACAGCAGTATTTGCACTGTATAATAGGAAAACATAGCAAGAGTTTTGTTCCCCCTTAGTTTAGCCAGTTTGTGTTAGAAAAGTAACATGCTGGCAATGTGGTTTGTGTGTGAGTTATTGTATGGTGCTGTTAACAGTGCAGTGTGTCAGCTGAATCAGAGTGCTGAAAATGTATAGCTCAATAATCTGATTTATTTTTAGCTCTTATAATGCCCCTGTCTGGCCTAGATGTTGCTAAGCAGTCTTCTTTTTTGCCTGAAAACCTGAAGGTCAATTTGAAGTCACGATCATATAATAGTTCTTTTTATATCAACACCTGGGACTGGCCTTGGGGGATATTCCTTAATCTTCTGGAGCTGACAGAACAGAATCTGACTAAGATTATAAAAGCATATAACAAACCTACAAGGTGTATTACTTCATCTCAGGGAACTTCTGAACACTGAGGGCCTTTTTTTCAGAGGAGTTGTGGCTGTTCATCATTTCAGGAAATCAATCCACAGTTATCTAATCAGCCAGGAAATTGGGTACATATTTCCTTATCTCCTACACAGAGGAATACTCACAAAACTATTCTGAAAAGTATTGTTTAAAAGTTTTAAACCTAAAGATATTTGCCTCGCTTCAAAGCTGCAATCTGGACAAATCAGAGACTTCAAATTCATGCAGTTGCTTGGATAGTTTTAGCAGTCCCAATGACTGCACTGGGAACTGCTCTGAGTTTTGCTGAATAAGGGCCAGATTTTATGCTTATGAATGAAATGCAGCTAGATACTCATTTTGCATGTGCATCATTTGCTATTGTTGGTTTGTTTTTTATTACCAAGTCTTGTTTATGAGTATTTAAAAAATAGTCTCTTGTCTTGGAGTATGCCATAGATATAGTTTATTATGGTCCCTATTCAAGTCTAACTCTGTTCACAGTCAAATTAACAGCTTGGTTTTGGCTTTGGAGTCAGATGTTAGTGTGACTGGATGCCTATGAGGAGATTCAGCGCTCAAAGAAGTTGCTTACTGTTGTGCCTCAGAAGGGTGTAATTTTAGGTCCAGAAGCCCCATTTGGAATTCACTAAAAACACTAAGGGACTGATGTCAATTTTTTTGCCTTGCTGCTTACTTTAATACTTTACTATTTTTTGAGCCCATGGAAAGACTTGTCTCTTTCTGACAATCAGTGCCAAGGCCCTATGTGAACCTGTCAGTGCAAAAATGTGTATAAATTGGTCTGTTCTCTTGGAAAGATTGTCACAAAAGATGAATAAAAAGGAATCTATCTATCTATCTATCTATCTATCTATCTAGTGGATTCTGTCTTCTAGGGAGAATCTAGTTTAGCACTTCTGGAAAGTATAATGCAAAAAATAAGAAATCACAGTAAGAGAGAGTGCTACCAAAATCTAATTAGGGTGAGAGATATCTGCAGTGAAATATGACACTACCAATTTTTCAGAAAGGGCTGTCAGACAAAATAGCTGTGCTGTCTATTTGTCCTAGGAAGTCTCAGGATGTCACACACACAGGGACATCCAGAGAAAATGATGGTTGAAATGTGTATAGCACCTATTGTACATTATAAAAGGCGTGTTTTCATGGTAAAGAACATGGAAGGAAACTTCAAAGTGTAAAGGTTCACGGAAATTATGGGCATCTGATCACTTAGAGCAAGAGTCTGGCACCCTGTCCCAAAAATTGAGCAACATCCTACTTTGACCCAGATTATAATACTCTAATTTATCTTTGGCAGTATATTATTCTGTGAATACACTTATTAAGGTCAGTGGTACTTTACATGGAGTGAGGTGCTTGGAAATGAAAGTAAGTGCATTATAATCCGGCCTTTTCTGAATAGATTAATTTAAAACACATGCTGGAATATATTCTCTTTTCCACAATATTCTACAATAATTCTGTCAATATAGATTGGTAGAGTTCACATCCATATTGTTGCCCATCTACATCTTACATTCCAACCATTATACTACTTAATTACTTGTTGACATCTCTGCCCTTATTTTTATCTTCAACACCTTGTACTAGTATTAGTTCTAGTACTTCTAAGATCCCTTTTTCTTCTTAGATATTCCCAGTATTGTGCCAGTTTGTACATCTAGCAGAGGCATAAACAGCATTTTTAGTGCTATCTTTAGGCATCATGTTTTATAGATTTCATAGACATTAGGGATGGAAAGGACCTCAGGAGATCATCGAGTCCAGCCCCCTCCCCCAAAATAAAAAAAGACATATTCTATGTCTTTAATATTTAGGAGTTGGAAAATGCTACATACAGTTGTTTTCCTCTTTTCCCCATCTTGCTTTTCTTTACTGTTGTGTTAATTTTTATTCCTTCTTCCCATTTGCTTGCTAAACCACTCCCTTGTCTCACTTTCTGTTAAACTCCTTTCGTCCTTTTTTTCCTCTGGCCTATGTTGTCCTTTTAAAAGTATCATTATTTCCCATTACATCGCGTTTTCCTTCTTTCTACCTTACTCTGTCTGTTCCACCCCACTTTTCCTTTTTTCCTTGTTTTCATTCCCTGCACGTGCCTGGATACCGCCTAAGAATATGATAGAAAATGATGGAACTATTTCCCATCTCTTGTCTAGTCAGTGGGGGCCAAGCTTTTTCATAGGAATGCCACAAATTAGGCCTTGCACCCTCCCCAACTCTGATCACCTTCCCTGGACCAATCTGATGCTCTGTTTTCTGCTTCCTGCCCTGTACTCCTTGCTTTAGTTACCATTATGCTTTCTGATCCCAACCCTATCTGTTGCTGTGCTGCCTGCCCTCTCCCCAGGGCTGTCACATGCCACACACAGAGGTTACCTGTGATACTTGTGGCACCTGTGCTGCAGGCTGGCTGCCCCTGCTTTAGGTAATTTTGGGAAAAGGAGCTCATTCTGTCTTATGACATACTATTGCTACAAGTCTTACTGTTAGCAGTGCATCAAATCCCAGACTCCACAGAGCAAGGTTGTCCTGCTCAGGACAGTGCATGGGTAGGTAACATTCCTGTATGGCATTGGTTTACAGACACAGAAAGCAGATAAAGTAATCAATATCTCAGAAAGCAGGTTTTTCAGTAATGAAAAAAAGAGAAATGAAGGAGGAGAAATGTATGCATGGCAGATGAAAGATATTGAAGTGTGAAGAGAAAGAAGGATTGGAGTTAGGAACAGTAGAACATAGTACTGGAGAGGACCTTCAGTAATTGAGACTAGCCCGCTACAATTTTGGGTGACTATGTTATATGATTCTGAACCTCAAGCTAAAAACCATTTAGGTTTCCTGCTATCACTACTTTTGTTAGAATCTGATTGCAGATCCTCACTTCTGTGATGGGTAGAAACCTTTTTCTTATTTGCAGCCTAAAGCATTCTCGGGCAGTTTATACCCATTTATTTTTGCATCAGCATTGTCCTTTACCTTAACTGGCTCCTCTTTCTTTATGGAGTTGTTTGATATACTTTAATCCTGAACAAAATACAAAAGGGCTTCCCCAATTTAAGCATATTTTTGACTCATTATCTTTTGTGACATTTTTGCTGTATCCTATTGTTCATCTCTCCACTGTGTTCAAACCTCCCATGGACACTTCTTTGCTGGTCTAGAAACCTGATAATCTGCTGCATTTACCAGAGCACAAAATGGGAAGAAGTGTAGAACTTGATTTACAAAGGAATTTATGCTTTATAACAAGCAGATAGATACCCAGTGGGATTTTCAAAAGTGTGAACACACCTAACATCCATTACAATCAAGCTGACTTAGGTATGTCAACACTTCTGAAAAACCCAGTCAAATTAATTTTTGAAGATTTTACTCCTAGTGAAATTCAAAAGAAAACTAAAGTCAAGATTCATTTTTTCATGGACTGTAGTGGTGTTGGTATATGTGGACCTAAATTAAATTTGCTCATGTATGAAATGGAGCTGTCTCCCAAAGAGTGTTATCTAGTTTATTGGCTTGATGTAAAGCTTGTCCAAATATGTCTAGTACTACTGACTTCACTGGAGCTACATCTGTTTTACTGTCACTGAAGATTTGGTCCTGCACCTAGTTATGTAGTTTAGGCAGCAGAAAATAAGGAAAAAGACTAGAAAGTGAAAGCAATAATGGAGAAAGGAATAGTTGTTCATCCCTTGAATTCCCTGTGGTTATGGCAAATGGTAGATTTTCAATGCTTGTTATATTAATTTCACCCTGAAAACTGTATAATAGAGTTCTCAGAAGCCACCAAGTTAACAGAGGCATAACCTAACATCAGATTAAGTTGGAAGTGTTCTGTGAAGTGTTCAGATTTCACAAAACATTTCAAGTTTAATTTTAAGTGTACTGAGTATCAATGTTCCAAACAGGTCAAGCTGAGCTGAGCCATTTCTATTGGACCTCTCATACTATCTACATTGTTTGGGGGATAAGTGAAAATTAAACAAAAAAACAAAGCAAAAACCTCTAGCCATAACAAAATCATTAGCGGATAGAAACTGAACATTTAAGCACTAAGTAGCCCCTCCAAAAAGTCAGTCAAGCTTGGCTTGTGCCTATGTACCTTATAAAAACTAGGTTTTTTTAATGGAATTTGACTTTTTGCTGTATTAGCTGTAAAAAGATTTCTATTTATAACAAGTTTGAATAATTTAAAATATGTCAAAATGGATCTGGAAGACATTAAATGTTTCACACCTAGCCAAGAAGGAAAGTATAGTGGTTGTAGGTTCACGTTAGCTATCTGAGGGGAAATATATGAAAGATAAAAATCCAATTACTTTTTAGACACAAACTGATCTTAAGATAGAACTCATACATTTCTTTTATCTGTTTCTTCTGTAGAATGGACAACATGTTTCTTTATATTCTCATCAAGGGGAATGAGGAGCATGGAAACTGTCTGGTATGGCAACAGTGTAAAGAGACTTTAATTTAGTTGAGAGAAGAAAACAGGGTAGTATACAGTGAAAGGCTATCTTAGCTGAGATCCTCCCTATGCCATTAATAGCCCCATGAATGTTTATAAAAAGATATTCTCACCTTAGTAATCTGTCATTGGATAAGTGTTAGGGTCTGCCCTGTAATTACTGAAATGGTCAGCTCTCTATTATTTTCTGTTCATCACTTAGCACACTCGGCTATTTTGTTCATCACTTAGCACACTGGGCTCTTGGTCACAATAATATGTAGGTGCTAATGGAATACAAATTACAATCTTCAGTATATATATGAAAGACACGGGAAAGACTTTTACTGATTTCAGTGAGCATTGAATCAGGTCTTGAATAATTTGCCTATATCTCTAGGGCCAGATGCTAAGCAGCACGTAAGTAACTTAAGTGGGATCTAAATGCAGCTTAGGTGTGTGTGGGAAAAAATTGAAAGTTTCACTCAGCTGTCACCTGACCCCTGAGGATCTAAATGCCTTAATTTTTTACTTTAACATTTCCCATGTGCCTAAATGAGACCTCTGCATATGCTCAGAATTGCACAGTCTTGACAAGAATAAGCAACTAGGGGCCTAGATTGTTCCTAAATCTACCAAGGATCTATAAATTAGGTGTTTCTCTGCCTAAGTTTCCTGAGAAGATTAATTTAGTAGGCATTTTCAGCATCACAAAAAAGCTGTGCATTGGTGTGACTATTCAGTAACTTGTATAAACAATACTAAGTTGTTTATAAATTGTTTATAAACTAAATAATGACTGTGCAGTCAGCATCTTATGTAGATGCAGCCACAGAGTATTGCTGGCATTGGATTACAATAAATTAAATCACCAAACATTGTAAACAGCAGACTATGACCAGTCATCTTTGTACTGTAAATCATTGAAGAGGTTTTCACAATTTATTACATTTTGGAGAAAAATAGAGCATTTTTGGACAATTTAGCAATAGCAATACATTTTCTAGACCAGAGGTGTCAAACTCATCCCATGGTTCCAGGCTGGATCCTGACCTCAGGGATCCTCCGGGGCTGGATTTGGACCTTGGGACTCTTCTCAGGCCGGATCCATGGGAACAGCGGAAGCTGCAGTGCATCCAATGGTGGTGGCAGCAGGAGTGCAGAGGCAGCAGTAATAAGGCTCAGGGCCAGCAGCAGTGGGAGCTCTGGGGACAGCAGCAGTGAGGATATGGGGGTGGAGGGGCAAGTGCAGGCTTTATCTGTACAGCCCTCTCTTGTATCCATGCTACTGATGGCAATGTCCATTGGGGCCTAGGAGATCAGAAATCTCTGGTAGGTCACAACCCCCTAACATCACCACCCAATTTCTGGTACCCTGCCATTAGGCCAGTGGGCTGGATAGAACAGCTCTGTATGCCACATCTGGGCTGCAGGCTATACATTAGACACCACTCTTCTAGACCATCACACCTAGAAATAAAGAAACTTACAGAGTACAAAACTTGTTAAGCACAATGCTTGAGGACTATGTAAATCATTCAGCTTTAGCAAGATTTCAGGATGAACAGGGTAACAAACTGTTGCGTATGTTGATAACGTGAAAAATAAATTTTATAGAAGTAAAATAGAAAGTAGGAATTCTGGGGGAAAAGGTTGTAAATCAGCTTACCTGGGTAACCTTCTCTGTCACATTGTGCGTTCTCTCTTTCACCTTAGGTGCAATAATTGTTTTCTCTGAAGAAGGAGGAGATGAAGATTTTTTTTCAGTTTTGATATCTGAAAAGTTCAGGGTGAGTTGAGGAATTTTGTTGATGGTGCTGTATTTGTTGAGATTTGAATCTGATGTGGATCCCAGTAGACTTGACTTGATATGATTAAAAGGCCCTAAAATGGGAAATTGTACTTAATACTTGACAAATGGAGAGAAATAAAGAAAATGTCCACAATGCTTAAGTGATATATCACAGAAATATGTATTTAAAATAGTATATTTTATACTATTTTACTATACAATTTGTTTATATTAGAAATGGTCTGGATAAAAAGATAATTCTAACTATTAAAGTTTTGCTATTACATGTGTACACAATTACTTCCCTGCTATCCCACCACACACCTTACAATAATACATATACAGACAATGAATAGTAAAGTTGATGGAAGCTGTGTATATCTCTCCATAAGAGTTTTGAACCTGCTTGGTGCACTACATCACAATATAAGATAAGTATACTTGTACAGGGATGCCTGTGCTAGCTGGATGCTCATAAGTATTCAGTTTTCATTCGTTTGACCTTCTAAACACCCAAGTCATGGGGTCATTCATATCTGACTAGTTGGATACTCACTAGGCACACACGTATGTTGTAGCTTTTGTCTGTAAGATCACAAATTCCAAAAGCACTTTAGTGAATTAAATAACATTATTTGAATATTTGCTCTCCTTTCAACTGTTGTATTTTAAACAGCAGTCAATTAACTGAGCATAGACATGGTAAAAAAACTATTAGTCATCTATTCACAGATAATTATAATGGAGAGAGGGGGAAATGGCAGAATTTTTAAAAGAAAAGGTTAGTGTGATTGTACTAGGAACTTTTATTTATTCATTTCACTAAGGCATTTTATAACTTGTGTCTGTCTTCATTTCCTAGTTTAATTAATAAACATGACATCCAGGACCATGGCTATGATACATCCATTGTGATATTTAAAGTCTCTTATGTCCTTATTTGCATATAGATTCCAAGGCCAGTATTGAAATGTCTCAGTATATGCCTTTATTTGGGCATAGCCCTGTCTAACCTTTGATGAGCTGTCTCTGCAGGGTAATTGAGAATGAACAGGTTAGGCTTTTAGGTTCTTGAAACAGACAATGGGGAGACTTTGGTATAGCAAAAATGATTCAAGCGTAGGTCCTGGGCACTCTGTACAGAGAGCGTGGAGTATTAGGTCCCTCCAAAAGATAATTAAAAAAGCCTAGTCTACAGTTAAACCACAGTAATGTCTCTGGATGACCTTCCCTATAGATATGGCTCCTAGACCCTAGGGATTTAGAGAGAATTTCAACCCATCTCTCCCACTTCCCACAGACTAGAACTCAGAAATCCTTCAACTCAAAGAACTGACATAATCACTAGGCCACAGAGATCAACTCCCTCTTACTTTTGTTCACAGTATTGTCTGTGCATTTTTCATTAAGGAGTCAGTGGAGAAAGATAAATAACTGTGGCAGCAAAGAGCAGAACCCAGAACCTCCCCATCCCAGGAGGGATTTTTAACCAGTTGACTGGAGAGACATGCTCTCTCTTGTTTGTCTTTCTTCTCACCCAGCAGCTCTTTCACACTTAGTTGCCCCATGGCTCAGATGCAAGAGGAGGGATGGAGACTGCCCTAACCTCACCTCTTAACTTATAGTTTATAATATTTATAATATTCATAACACATATATGTATGTATGTTTCTTTACACACACCCTTACACACACACACACACACACACACACATTAAGGCTGCGTGAAGCTTCAGTTGCTGATTCGATTCGGCGGAGATTCAGCCTGATTCAGTGGCTGAATCTCTGAATCCAAATCGAATCAGGAGATCCTTTAATTTCTCCAAATCAAATCAGAACCCTCCAAATCTATTCGGAGAGATTTGGAAAGATTCAGAAATTCGGACATAGAGGTAGCTTTAAATGTTTTTTCTACATACCTATAGGTTACAGGGGCTCATGAACGTTGTGATGCTGGGGCACATGGAGTGTCCCACAGAAGCATGGGGGGCTTCCCAGGGCACTCAGCAGCAGGCCTGGAAGTGGACCAGGAGCCCTTTGGTCCACTTCCGGGTCCGTGTTCCCCCCCCCCCCCAGCTTGGTGACCGGTGCCTCCTGGGTATGGGGGAGGGGCAGCCAGGGTCCCCCTGCAGCCAATCACCAAGCCAGGGAGGCACAGGGGGGCCCCAGTGTACTCCCTGGCAGCCCTGGAAGTGGACCAGAAGTACACTTACGGCTTTGCCGCTGAGTACGCAGGGGGTCCCCCTGCGCTCCTGTGAGATGCTACTTCCACCCCAGCATCACAGTATTCACGAGCCATGCCTGGTACCTCAAGGTATGTAGAAAAAACATTTAAAGCTGTGTCTATGGCTGAATCACTGATTCTCCAAATCAGCATTGAATCTGCAGATTCAGATTCAGCTGAACCAAATTGGGGACAGTAATCTGAATCAATTAATTGAATCACTGTCCCTGATTCAGGTTGAATCTGAATCGAATGTGTCCCATTTTTCACACCCCTAATATAGCTAACTTTGCTAGAGTCAATAAAAATAACTTGGGATGAATTGACACAATAAGCCATATAGGACCTTGGAGATTCTGGCACTTAAATCAAGTCATCCTATTAATTTAAAATGTAAATATTCAAATAACTTTTCTAAATTGGCAAAATATTTTTTCACAGAATAGTGTGTTTAATCTTACAGCACATTGTATAGGTTAAAGTCAAATCTAAAGCCTAGAAATTATGTTCTGTTTTTGTGTAAGTAAAATTGCTAAAAGAATTTTGGAAATGTTCATTGAATGTAGATATTCACTAATACATGGCCTGCATTTCATGTCTTTAAGCTCCCAACTGTGGACCAGAACCTGATCTTCTTCTTGTATTTTTATTCATGTTGTAGGCGAACCTGGTGTTGACTTCAGTTGAGTAGGGAGCTCAAAATTTGACTTATGTGGGCATTGTGGACTGTTTCTGCAAAACTTCTGTTTGAGAACTAATTTTCCAAAGTGTTGCTATAATTGTTATTCCCAACATGATACTGTGAGACACAGGGATTCCTATAAAATTGTCAATTGACACTCCATTTGCCTTTTAGTGTTCTGTGTCATTTTAATAAGATTCAAGACTATTGGTTTTAAAATTATGTAATTCAACTGCTTTGTGAAATAGCAGTTTGAAGACAAAACTTTTCTATACTGCACAGAGGTATTTGCACTGATGCCAGATATGTACATAATTTATTCTTTCATTATCAATTTGGTTTGGTAAACAAAAAAACCAATGCTTGCTACAGAGTCATTTGCTTTAAAGAGCAGAATAAGAAGAGAGAACTGTAAATAAGTTTAGAGATCATGGGAGATCTCTAACACTGATTAGAGATACAATAACAGACTTAGGATGCGGTCCTGGCCTCACTGAAGTCAATAGGAGCTTTTCTATTGACTATAGTGCTCAAGGATTTTGCCCCTAAATTTCCTAAAGTTAGGCTTTGGGAGTGGAATTCAGAACCACGTCCTACCTGATATAGAGGAAAATTTGATGCCCCAGCATGGGATCCACAGCAGCCAGCTGCTGAACCTAAGGCCAGCACACTTCCTCCCAGGACTGTTTCAATGTTTTTTCAAGAACTATTTAATGTAAAATGCTGTAACAGTCCTAGGAGCCACAGCCCAGAATATACCTCCTCTCAAGTTCACTTGGGAAACTTTGGTGTGGAGACACCTAATTTCTAGTTCCCAAGTGGGCTTAGGGGTGAGTTTAGCACCATGCTGCCCAGACTAGGAGAGTTCTATGTTTGCTGAGGGGAATAACTCTGGATACTTATAGCACTGTAAGGATTTTTGGGGGAGATATCTTTTGTTGGACCAACTGCATGGTTGGGATACAGTCAAACGAGCTTTTGAGTATAAGGCATTTTTCATCAGGTCCCCATAATTCCTGGACTATCATGGCTCTAACATTTCCATAGGGACCTTTGAGGTATGCAAGACTCATAGGCTACAAAAAGATGTCGACTTTGTGATTGGATTAGTTGGGCTGGTGTGCATCCTGGCAGAGCTGATCTGATAGATGGGCACAGACAGACATCACCTGTGGCCACTCTCCTGCAGGATCAGAGCATTCCTGGGGATTCAGGAACATGATCCTGTGGAACAGGGGCCCTGAGTACATGGCTCTCACCCAGGGCATGCATCCACACCCAGGGACTGGGTCCCTGAAGCCCCTGGAGTGTCTACCTAGGGCAGCTTGAGAGCCCGGACAACTCTGGGCTATCTGTACTCTTTGCACCATAAATAAACAGACATCTGTTGTGAAAAGGAAGGACAAACTATTAATAGGAATAATTGTGCTCACTGTTTGGGGTATTTGTGGCCCAATGAGCAGCAAGGACATCTGCTTGCTCAGTTTGTTTGTGGCATAAACATTTTTATGGCAGCATATAGAGTTTAGGTCCCTCTATCACTAGATAGCAGCTGATCAGGGATTGTGGGTTTAAGTGTCTCATTTCCAACTAAGTCCTGCTTTAGGCATCTAAGTCTTTCTTGGATCTGGTCCTTAAATCCTTTATCGGATCAACCCCAAGTGAATTAACTCTGTCTATGAAATGGCTTTATTACAGTGATTCTTTTTGGTGAGAATTGTCACAACCTATGATGCATTAGAGCTGTTTTCAATTGCACACTAGAATATAATCTTGCTTTTTATCCTTTGGCTTTAAAAACAGATGCAAGGTATAATATCTGATTGATGGTGAATTAATATTATATCATTAAAGACATTACTGGCTTAAATGTACCCTAGGCTGGTAGTTTCTAAAAAATTACTACCATCTGACAGATACTCTATTCATTTACTAAATGGACAGATGGCCATACCAGGAAGGAGGGGGAAAAAGCAAAGCAAAGGAAAACTAGAAAAAAACCACCATTGATACTGCTTGGCACCCTGGTTGACAGTTTAAGCAGACACGTCAGGGACTAAATAATCATGGGGGTTGAAAGGGCATTGCAAAGGGTGCCACTCTAGATCAGGTTTGAGATATAATTTGTGGAGCATTATCACTGACTGTGCTGCAACTCTGCTATGTATTATCGTGGACTTTATACTCTCCTCCGTTGTCAGTCCATCACCTTTCACCAACAATAAATTCACTTACAAAATTGTTTTACAGAACAAAGACACTGTACTATATTTAAAACTTTGCTGACATACACAAGAAGCAAATGTAGTGACTTCATAGTTCACTGGTAATGAATTGCTTACAGAATCTAGCTCATGCATTGCATGCAGTTTAGAAAGGAGACATTTTACCAGGTACACAAACTTTTGCAGCATGCAAGAAGTCACAAACTAAATGGTTCCCAAGTGTAGCTACAAATATTGCAACTGAACTCATTTTTGGATGTATTTGCAATAAATGTTTTCTAGAAGTGGAAGAAGAAGAAGATAGGGAATTAAATCCAAATTGCATATAAAAACATAGCTACCATTTCCTACCATTGTGCTGGTGAACAGAAATAATCTCTGACTATTAACATACACAATTAAGAATTAGTTCAACATGAAATTGGCAATGATGTTCATGCATGCACATTTTAATAACTACATTAAGCTTGAAACCATACCCCCTGCCATCCAGGAGCGTGAAACTAGTTTTAAGGAGACAAAAGAGGAATAAGTGAAGAGGCTTCTACATGGGTCCTGATCGTTATTTAATTTTCTTTACTTGTAAAGCAATTAAATATAGTGGAACTGAGTTCCTTGTAACAAATGATTGTTTATTAGGGCACTCTTTTCACAGGTAAAAATCCTTGTGGCTTCAGTAGGTGTTTTACCTGCATAAGAACTGCATCACTGAGTTAGTTAGATCACTTACTCTCTCTCTGCTTTAAGAAATATTTTGAAAAGAATAAGTATGATCATTGTTTAACTATTCCTTCACTTTTTCCAGGGAGTGGAAGTCAATAATCTGGGACACTGGTTGAGGGAGTAATTACGTCTCCAACAAACTAAACAGGGACCATTTCAATAATGCATCCAGCTTTTTAAAGTCACCATGAGAATGTTATATTTGTACATTTCATACAGCAGGCAAGTTATCATGCCAAAGAGTATGGCAGCTGGAACAGTGGATAGTATGTTTTATATGAATACATTACCTTTTACATTGCGACCATTGTCTGGTTTTCAGCAGAATAAGAACAAAGAAAAGGAGACAAAAATTGAAAAAAAATCTAAAATCTACATCAGAAAATGCAGAACATATTGGCTGAAACGTATTTGATCGGAGTTAAAATATTTTGTATCGGTGTGATTTGATAGGCAGATTTATCATTAATATGAAATCAGTTTTTATGTTTAGCAAACTTCAGAAGTGATGAATATAAATATAAATATAAATAGTTTATACTAGCAGCAAGACTCCAATGCATTATTTCTTAGTTGTCTTGATTTTGAGAGTGTTACCTCAGCACTGAAGTTTGAGACAACCATCAGCATATGAAGTGGCAAGGAATAAGGTTCTATTAAATAAGCATGTAAGGTCAGCTTTCTGAATATATTTAGAGTTTATTTAGACACCTAACAATGCACATGAGGGGATTTGGGTGTTTTATTGTTAACTTTTAAGTATCTGGACCTCATGGCTGTATCTGCAGCCTTGAATTAAAAACATAGATTTCCTCTATAGTGCATGGGGAATGTTATGTACCTCAGGGTGGGATTTACAAATCAACCTGCTGGGCAGGGAGCTGCCCAAGATAGCCAATAGGGAAATACCGAGTTTGGGGGTGTCTTATATCTTGCCCTTATTCAGGACTTAGGTGTCTTACTCTGGGCAGCATTCCTCTTCAGCCCAGTGGATTTTCTCTGCTGATGATTCAGAGTCCTGGACTATTTCCTGGTGTTAGGGGTATAAACCTATCTTTCAAGACACAACCAGATGATGATGATACCATCACCTATTATATAACAGGCTACAGCACTGGGGAACAACCCGGAGTGTTACAAATTAGCCCCACATTACACATATTAGGGCCTGTGTGTTACTCTGTCTCCTTCCCCTGTCCAATCTGGTAGCACCGCCTGGTGCTATGCCTGTCCAATCTGATACTCTGCCGCCTGGTGCTACAATGTGCTTTCTGTTCAACATCATCCTCTGCTTCCTGCTCTGTTGTCCCTGACTGATCTCCTTCTTTGCTTTCTGCCTCTTGCCCTATCTTCTGCCTGTCCTCTCCCTGATCTGCTGTGTGCCCCACACAGTGGCTGCCCATGCCACATGTGGTACTCATGCCACAGGATGGCCTCCCTTGGTGTAGAGGTTCATGCACTCACTGAGAATGTAGGAGATAGAAACTATCAGGCTATTGGTAATCTCACGGCCCAGTGCAGGACTCTCCAGCCTAATTGTTAGGATACTCAGTTGGGAAGGGGGAGTCCTAGTTTCCTGTCCTTATAACTATTTAAGTATTTTTTCCAAGACTTTTGAGTATTGATATTTTACCATTGAAAATTGATATGTCTATGGACCTCAGGTACATGCAGGTTTAGGTGGCAGGTGAGTAGGCTTTTGAGGATCACCATTTAATTTACATATTTTAAAACAGGAGTGAGGTATGTAGGACTTAGGCATGCAGTCATGGGAATTAGCTAGTTAATTAACTAGTTAAAAAGTTAAAGAAATGGCTAACTTTTAACTTTAGTTAAATTTTTCAGCTGTCAACTTTTAACTTTAACTAGTTAAAAAAAGGTTAACTTTAACTTTTTTTAAAGTATACATTAAAATTTTTAAAAAATTGAAAGCTGCCTTTCCCAGAGTTTTTCCAGGCACAACCACTCTCCAGGACTTACATGGAATGATATTTCTTTATTGAAACTCTAGGACTTTTTGTTTGAGAGAGTAGCCTGCCTTCCTGTGCAAGATGGTCACTTAAGAACTACAAGTCCCAGAGTTCCTTAGTCCATGCCGGCATTTTCTGTGCATTTGCAAAAGTCAACAGGGCAGCCAGTTGGCTGCAGGAGACGGAACAAGCAGAAGCAAGCAGAGACATTGATCCCGGTAAGAGTGGGAGCAGGTAGTGAGGATGAAGCAGATGGTGACTTTTAAAATTTTAATGAAGATTAGAACAAGCAGCCCAGGGCCCAAGAAGTTGAGCACTACTTCTCATCTGTGAGAAACTTATCTGAGATGTCTCCTGCTATGAAAAAACTATTCATTTGTTATAACACAAGCATCTCCTCATCTGCCCATGTAGAGTTGATTGTTCAGTAGTAGGGGCTTAGTTTTGCAAAACAGAAGAGGAAAATTGTCAGG
>NW_017729031.1:46038401-46041939 GCF_001723915.1 Gavialis gangeticus
GTCTCCTGCTATGAAAAAACTATTCATTTGTTATAACACAAGCATCTCCTCATCTGCCCATGTAGAGTTGATTGTTCAGTAGTAGGGGCTTAGTTTTGCAAAACAGAAGAGGAAAATTGTCAGGCATAAATTTTGAAATGCAGCTTTTGCTGAAGTGTTTCATCAGTTTCTGCTATGGAACTAAATATTCTTTTTCTCATTTAAACTGATTTTCTCATTTCAGTCTAATTTTGATTTTCAGACACTTTCATTATTTCTAATTCACATGTATTTCATACCCTTTTGTTACCTTTTGAGCAATAAAAATTGTAACAACAGAGGTTTTCTGTGGAAACAGCTTTCATTTGTCACCTGGCTATGAATATTTCCTTTTTGTTACTCTGGTATACTTATATGATGCATTGACTTTCACAAAGTACTTCACATGGAGAGGGTGAGAAGGATCTAACATTACAAGGGTATTGGTAAATTGTTATTCTGAAAACTGTATGACAGGTATAACATTGTTTTCAGGTAAAGCAGGGTGAGTTTCAAGTAAATTAGTGTGTTTCTGTGGGCTTATGGAAAAGAAACCCACTCATTGCATTTGAAAATGAAAAATAATGCTACGAGGCAATTCACCGTGTTTCACGCATTTCTCACAAATCAACGTAACTTTTAATTAGTTCCTCTCTTTGTTATTTACCTTTTAATAGTTGAAAGTGGAAATTTTAACTTTTAACTTAACTCGAGTTAATTTTAAAGGCTGCTAACTTTTGACTTTAGTTATATTTTTCATAATGTTTTCCCATGACTGTAGGCATATAAGTCCGTTTTGCAGATCTGGAGTCTAGGGTCCATCTTAAAAGTTTCCAGGTGCCTTAGAGCAGACCCAGTAAAGGACTTAAGAGCCTACAAGTTAGGTTCTGGAGGGCCTAACTTATATGTAGCTGGTCTCTGCAGTCCCTGCATGCCTGACACAAGTAGTTTTGGTCTGTGGGTTACCACATCAGAAATCAGTGCATTAGTTTTTATATAAATATGGATTGATATTTAAACAGGGTCATTTTCCACTGAAAAGTGACCTTGTAAAAGTAGGGATGTACATGAATTGTGACCTGATTTCAATAGCAAATAGACTTTATCTGTGAGCAAAA
Source organism: Gavialis gangeticus (assembly GCF_001723915.1). Lineage (NCBI taxonomy): Eukaryota > Metazoa > Chordata > Crocodylia > Gavialidae > Gavialis > Gavialis gangeticus. Next base: position 46,039,538 of record NW_017729031.1, read on the forward strand.
GTATGGACCAGCTCCTCAGCCCTTGCTGTGGCCCAAGGGCAGTGACTAATATTCCTGGCAGACAGTTGGGGATTCCAATTGTGCTGGGAAATCCCAGCCAGCAGGCACCTGACTTTATGTCATCTCCTTTTATATTTTGGCTCTTGTGTGTAGGTGGTAAGAGTGGAGCATAATCCCACTGATGTAAATGGTGCCTGGTGGGCTGTTATCAATTGTGGAAAATTATAGCAGCAGAGGAGTAGGGGAACACAGAGACAACTTAAAGCTTCTCTTCTGTCCACAGGTCTAACAAGGAATCAGTCCAAAGATTTTTCCTCGCCCACCATATGCCCATGTTCTTCCTGTGTCATTCATTGTCAATAGTCATACAGATTCTTCAGGTTGAATCAGGCCCTCAGCTTTATCTGCTCAAAAATGCATTCATCTTTAGTTGATTACACAGATGTTACTGACGGCACAATTGAAAGAGAATAAATTTAGCTAAATGTATTTGAGACCTAAAGTGGCCTGCAGAATTTCATATTACTGGCACTAGCATTTGAGATGAAAAGAGTCCACCTTCAATTAGAAAGCTAGTCAGGTTTCTAAACCAATTTCCACTCTTTTCACTTACAGACAGAGTAATATTGATATAAAATCAGTGAAATTCACTCCAATGAATGAAGATATCTGCACTGCCACTTATACTTCACCTTTTAGCACTGAACTGAAAGCCAAAATGGTAAGTGTCACCTCAGTCGTTTTAAATCACATAATGATAAGCAGCTGTATGGCATTAAACAATTTTGTAATCTCAATCACCCTTCCCTTCTATGCTGAGAAAATTTGAACCTAGCCAGATTACTGCAGCTACCACTGAGCTCTGTAACTTTCTTTTAGTTGTATTAGGTTTATCTATTATCATTTGAACTGAAGGAAATAAAAGTGGTGAAAATCTGAAAACTACACTTTGATTTTAGTCAAGACAAAAATTTTCATTTCAGGTGGTTTTGTAGCATTTCAAGTTATTGACAATCCAGTAGCATTTTAAATAGTGAAAGGAAATACATTATCCTGAGCTTTGGGCTATCGTTGGAACAGAAATGTTGCTGATTAAGGAACCAAGATTTGGCTCAACAAAATTGCAGATTATCTGCATTTACAGTTTCATATACTGCAGGTATATTACTTATAGCATGTATCAAAATATCTGAACTGGGATGGGCCTCCTCATTGAACTCACATAAATAATCTTGTTGTATTAGATGGCTTTATGTTTTATTGATGCAAACAAAGGGAGTGTGGCTTGACTTATTAGCTAGAAATTTTTACTATGAGGCAGGTTCAGTGTTGGTTATTAATCTTAATATAATCTTGAGAGTCATCTTGCTGGTTGGAACTATTCTGCTGCACATATTTAATGTTGCATATGAAATGTATAAAGCTTTGGCTGTCTTTTAATATGAGTAGTCTCTTGCACCTGTACCAAGTAAAATCAAATGAAAATGCTCTTCACTTCTATTGCTTTTACTTGGCACAAATATAAAGGACTGCACTAGGTACAAGGCAATGGAAAGTAGGTTTGTGTTTTCAAGTTGTGATCTAGTGTAATAGCCATACTAACTAGCGTACAGTCTTCCTAGTTTACTAAGTTTTCTTTCACTGTGGATTTAAATCAGGGAAAAGAGTTATCATGTGCAATCTAGCTAGAAAATACTTCCTTCTTCATGGAATTCTATTAATTAATTCAGACCAATAATGTTATAATATATTTGTATTGAATTAAAAATAGTAGCTGGGAATTATTTTAGTCAAAGCTCTGAAAATAAAAAGTCATCCTATCATTTTCTACAGTTTCACTTCTATAGGAAGTGATCCTATTCATTATTAAACTTTCTTACTGGCTCTAACAAAAGGCGGGTCAACATTTGGAGATATTTAAGCTACAAATTATTTTTTTTCTAATGACCCAAACAAAATCTTAAAACAGATATTAGTGAACTATGGATATACTTGACTTCAGCTTCTAATCTCATCTTTATAGCTTGGCAGTGGTTTAAACTGAAAACCAGCAAGATACAGTGTTTTGGGTTTAATTGAATTTTCAGGTTCATTTGAGCTGAGAAAAATCAGTCTGACTCCAAGAGAAATAATAATGGGGAAATAATGCTTCTATAAATATTCCAGCAAAAGAAAAAAAACACAAATGTAACACACTGTTTTTATAATTTAGGAATGAATTCTTTCTAAAATGTCTTTTCATGGAGGGCCAACTTCTACTTTCTGCAACTGTAAATCAGGATAGCTTTAGTGAAGTAGAATTAATATAGATTTCCACTGATCAAGCTAAAGTAGAATTTTCTCTTAATTATATTATCATTAGTAAAGTGGCTTTTGAGGATACAAAAATATATTACATATAT
>NW_017729031.1:46041950-46045544 GCF_001723915.1 Gavialis gangeticus
TATTACATATATATTCAAAATATATGTTTAACATCTAGGCAAGGGTTAGAAGGTTGCTTTAGTTCTTTGGACTGCAGAATGTAACACTTTATCAGATAACACTGCTGTAAAACTTTATAACACACCCACATAAATACAAATATTTACATAGCAAATATGAAGGCAAATATAAACTATATTTGCACAATGTATATAGACTGGTATGTGTATGTACGCACACACACATATCAGTGTATATGTGTGTGTATGTATGTATTGTGTATATATTATATATATTATGTATGTGTGTATGTATGCATATATCAGCACCCAGTTTGGTGCTTTGCAAAATCAACATTTTGAATGATGACATTAGTTTAGTTGAGAAACCATGTCACTGACCCTATTGAGGCATGACATTTCTACCAGAAGAATCAGTGCTCTCCCAGTAGAAAGTCCCAGCATGCCTGTGTTCATTCAGTTTCTCACAGGGCAAATTTGACCCATCCACGAGAAAGATTCTCCACCTTGACACCTGCAAGATCTTGCCTGTGAGAATTTCTCTTGCTGGAGTGAACAACTGTCTGCTCAACTCTTCTGTAACTGGGCAGAATCACGCAGCAGCTTACCCTGCATCTTCTCCAGGCCACGGGGACTCTGGTCTGGTGAAGATGGAGGGGCATTTCCCTACAGCTTGACTCCTTCTAATCAGGTGGGAAGTCCAGCTGCAGCTTCCTCCGTACTCTCCCCAGACCAGGGGACTTGGAAAACATGCTTTCTGTGAAAGGTATGGGAGCTGTTCCCCGCAGCTGGACTCTTTTTGTGCTTAGGAGGAGTCCAGCAGCCGTTGCTCTCCTAGCCTTCCCCAGACTGTGACCTCAGGGACCCCAGTCTAGAGAAGGCACATGGAGCAGAGGAAGAGGGGCATCTTTGGGCTGGAACACCTGCACCTTTCTCTCTTGGGAAGATTTCCCAGAAATCTGCAGCAATAGAAATGAATGCCTGTCCATGGCCACTATTTATTGGATGAGTCCACTTCAGATTATTCATAAAGGGTAAACAAGAAGGCAGCCACCTTAGTAAACACTAACTGTACAATACAGATTTAAAATGATACAGCTTTCCATTTTCTTTTTTCTTTTCTTTTCTTACATTTGGGATAGCATTTATTTATACTTCATATGCTGATGTATGCAATAAAATAGTAGCAATCTTTTTGCAAACAAGCTAGCAAAATTTATTTGCTATGTTTTTGATTTATAACCTGAAAATGAAGTCTTCCCATGCATAGAACTCTCTTTGAAAAACACAGGCACTCTGTGTTTGAACAAACTGTAAGATTAGCTAATATTGGAGATGATGTTTCTATATTAATAGATGAGGATTCATGAGAAGGGCTGTCTGACTTCACTTAATGTGGGAGGAATAATTAGAAGAAACAACTTCACATTCTGTTAATTTTTCTATTGATTTCAGTGCTGAGTGAACATCCAGTGGTTTAGAGGTTTGATTTTTCTGGAGGTCTGCTCATAGACCAACTAGGATTTTCCTCCTAAAATGAATTTTTATGACAAGCTTACGTATGTGTGACACAGAGTTTGTCATGACCTAGGAAATACTGTGGGCTAAACACTTACAAATATTTCCACAGATGTTAGCTTGAGCATGCTTATGTTGAAAATTACATGTGCTGATGTAGCAAAATGGCCAGTGTCATGGAAATGTTATGTAGGGCCTCTACCAGATAATAACCAGTTACTTAAGTCTTAAGCAGTAATCCAGTCACAAGTTAATGCAATTAATGGTGTGCTAAAACAAGGAATAAACTACAAAGTTCTTACACAAAATGTGTGGATGATTCCCTTTATGCAAGTGTGACCAGGGCTTCTAGCCTTAGGAGCGCTTGGGAGTCCTTGACTCCCATTGTCCCTAAGGCTAGGAGTGCTGATCAGCTGACAAGGGTGGAAAGGTCTGGTCCTTTAATATTTTCTTAATGTCATTTTAATTGTGTTTGTAAAGTCTATTTCACTTAGCTTTAAGGAACAATGGTATTTAGATAGCCATATCCAAAATTGCCTCCTCTACTGTATCACAGAATAGTTATATATTTTCCACTGTACCTTCACTTGCGTGACGGTCCCTAAAAACGTTCTTGGGGTGGATGTTAAATCCTTCTATATCATGTACTGAAGATGCTCTTCTTATACTACATATGCTTTCCTTCGATCTGGAATGCGTTACTGGAGTACTTATCTGTATCATTTCAGGGTAAAGTCTGTCCCATTGCCGCTTAGGTGATGAATGGTCAAGAGGTCCTGATATATTAACCAAAGGAGAACATTTACTGGGCTGTATCAGTGCTTTTGTATCATCCGCTTCAGAAGGGCTACAGCTTTCTTTTGTAGGGGTTTTAAAGTGCTTCATAGCCACTGAGTCATCACTGTGCTTAGATGAATCAACTATCACTGCATCAGGGTCTTCTTGTGGTAAGGACTGTTTTCTGTATGTTAAGAGTCTCAGTCCAGGTAAACGGAAACCGAAGAGCTTGCCTAAATAGAAATATATATAGAAAAATTCATTACTAAAAAATAATGACTTGTTATAAGTATTTTTATTCTCTCAAACATCTTTACAGCTTATAAGAACAGCGGCCACAACTAATCTTATGAACAGAATGTACAACTGGCAAAATATGCATCTGTAGGTTTGCATTAATCTTTTTTGATAGTTTTAAGTTTTAGTCAAACACCAGTTATGTGTGCTCAAAAGCATCTTCATGCATTTCACAGGTCAGACTAATGATTTAATAGTCTCTTCTCACTTAAAAATCTGTGAATCTATCAAAGACTGATATAACACAAAATTGCTGCATTACTTGGTAACCGTATCCTTAAAGGATATTTGTAATATTTCTTATCTGATGAATTCCATACACACTAAAATTTACATTTGCTGTTTCATCCAATTTGATTTGCTCTATAAATTAAATTGGAAAGATATTCATCCTAATTCTACAGAAAGGAAAATGAAGTTCAATTTCAGTTTTATCACAATCCCAAAATTTTATGTTTATACATTTAACTGACTCACTTATCTTGCTAGGCATTTAGAAAAATGAAAAAGCCAAATTCTATCCTCTGTTGAACCAATGCAATGCAAAGATCTTTAGTTCATTTGTGCAGGACTGGGTTTAACTGGATTCAGTGGGCTTAACTGGGCCTAACATATTGAATCTCACAGTAGACGGTACTGAATGTTCCTGAAAATTAATGAAGCTGTACCGCAATAGAAATTTCAGCAGCTAAGAAAGAAAGCATACAAATGGAGCTCTATAAAGAGAATATTTGATGGGAGATTTTAAAAATAATTCAAATAGAAAAACAAAAAAAGAGTCTTTCAAGTACTATGTAGCTCAGCTGGCAAATGGAAGAAGAACTAATGTCTTTGACATATAGATAATGCAGCAATACAGGTTACCAGAAGAGCTGGTTCAAAAAGGAAGAGCCATCATGAAAGAAATGAAGTGATAAAAAAGTCAAGTTTAAAGGTAGAAATAGTTTGACTCAAAGCTGTCCGTCCGTCCGTCCGTCCATCCATCCATCCATCCATCCATCC
>NW_017729031.1:46045555-46060827 GCF_001723915.1 Gavialis gangeticus
CCATCCATCCATCCATCCATCCATCCATCCATCCATCCAATTTTAGGATAGTATTTTGCCAACTGTTACTATAGTAATTTAGGAGTTTGCATGTTAAATCAATGCAAAACCGTTTTCCTAATGGATTTCCTAGAATTAGTGGTACTTCCTCCCCTTTTTGAGGTAAAAAACTGCTCTGCTTGGGGTAGGGCTTTAAATTTTGATTTTATTAAATCAATTTTAATCACTGATATTTCTTGTTAGGATAATTTTTAGTAATTTTTAGCACTTTAGATTTATCTGCCCATGCTTTGACTAATCAAGAGACAGAATAGTGAAATGTTTTGAGATATTTTGTCTTTTAATGATGCGTATGCACAATAGCTGATACAGAGAACATGATGGCACAGCTTAGCTACTGAATTTTTCAAACTTGAAGTGCTATACAGTCAGTATTTAGTTTCTTATTTAATACATTTAAGTCAGATTTCTCTACTCTACTTCATAGGAAATCCCCTGCACATCCAGACATAAACTATATACTAAAATCTCTATTACCCCAAAAGAGACAAAGATGATGTGGACAGCAACTGGAGATTTCATTTTTCAATCTGCAGAACAGGATTCAATAGCAGTGTACCTTGGGAGCTATTTTGAAAGCCTTCTTACTTGGTTCTCCTAACATATTATGTATACTTAAGTAAATTGCCTACAGTTAAAAATTAGTGAAGTACATAAAAATCATTTTATAGCCTTTTTAATGTACATGAAATTGAATTACAAAACAGCTTATAAATCAATTTTGCAAGCTTATTTCACTGAAGGTCAAACAATTACTACATTTTTTTTCATCAATTACATTACACTCCTTTAATATACCATTCATAAGACTTCCTGGCATGAGATATTGTTAAAGGCTTTTTGCTGGCACTCTAGTTGAGTCATATTCATGGTGTTGCAGATGGTCTTTTCTGCTTCGCTAGGTTAATACGACCATGTTCGACTGCATTACTGATTTAGCTGTCTAACTGTAGTTCAGCTGGAAAGAATACACAGTGAGAATTTTGCTCATTGGTAAGACTTTCAGGCATGAAATAGAAAACCCAAATGAGTATCTCTTTGTTATTTCTCTTTCAACTGAAGGAGAGTGTCTCAAAATTAAAGTCCTCATTTCCTGCTTTTTAACTAGACTGTTCTTTAAAATGGGAGTATTGTGGCTCATCTTTAGTATATGGATAATGAGCCATACAGTGTGCTGAATGTTCAGATCCCTTCTGCAGTACTGCAGCTGAAGCTATCAGAAAGCTCATTCACAGTTCATCTGATTTGCATCAGACTTTCTTACTTAGTTCAGTGATACAACATAACATGATGCAATATTCATGGCTCCAGGCTAGAAGTTTCAGTCTATGCAAAAGTGTCAGTGGGAGCTTTTCCAATATCAGAACTATGGGATCAGGTCCCTTCTTTTTTTTGTTTTAGACTGGGCAGTTCCAGTTTTAGACTTACATGCTGACTGAGCTAATTTTACTTATATCACTGAAGAGTTTCAGATGTAGCCAATTACTTCTGACTTTACTGGGAGTATTAGACTGCATTATGCTTGAATGCTTAACATTTGATAAGAATTAAGTTTAGATCACCATGTTGCTCTTAGTGCTAAGTAAAGAGCAATGTGCAGCCATTATATCCCAGGAGCTGACCTGGAAATGAGCTATATGCCAAGTCACAATTCGATTCCTGCTACCCCTTTCCTTACCTACACATTTTCCGCTCACAAGTAACTCTCTAATGGCCTACACTGGTTGCAGATTCATTATTTCTCTATGCTGTTTGCTGAGCTATCCTAGGTTCTGCTTAATGCCTGCCCCTCTTTACTGGATAAATGTGAGATTACACATTATAATTGGATTATATTAAAGACACTCAAAACTTGAACAATCACACATTAAGTGTATTGTTACACATTGTATTTAGCATGTGCTAAGGAATTTCAGGCTGTGTAAAAGTTAGCATGTGTTGTGAGCAAGCACATATTAAAGGTTAATACCCTCTCTAATGTGCACTCCTAGAGGATGGGTGAGCAGGTACGTGACTAGGACCTGCAAATCTGTCAGTGCTTGCCCTGCTTGTTGGCTCTCTATGGAAGTACAGGCTCCAGGATTGGTGTCCCACTAGAACCTAGAGCCCCCTACCCTGCCAGCTTAGACCAGGCCCCAACATTTCTCCAGGCTATTTTGCCTGTCCCCCCAGCCCCACCAGCCCCACTGGCCCAGATCAGGGCACTCATAGCCCCCTGGCCTGGATCAGTCCCTCCTACCTGCTAGTCCCTCCAACCTGCATTGGGGCCCTGATCACTTGCCCCCTCATGGATCCCCAGAATCTGGAGAGTGGTGGTGGCAGTGATGGTGGCATCAGACAGGTGGAGGGGCTATCTGGAGGCGATAGTGTGCTGAGGGGTGATTCAGGGACAGAGAGGTGATCCACGGTGTGGAGGGGAAATCTGGGCATGGCGGGGGGGGGAGGAAGAGGGGGCTTCCTCCCCCAGCCTATGCTAGAAAGCCAGTGAGTGGTACAGATATGAAAGAGATGTGCATCTCCTAGCCATGCCCTGCTTGCCAGCCTTCTAGTGGCAGGTATGAGCAGTGCGTGTTAAGGAGGGTGTTAACCCTTAAAGTGTGACTGCTCACAGCATGTGCTAAATTTAACACAATCTAACATTCCTTAGAGTCAGCATGTGTTAATTGTAATGTGTAATCTCAACCTAAATGGAATATGTGTGGAGAAACAGCATGGGGCATGTTTTTGCCCCAGGCTCAGATCAGTAATATGGAGATGCTAAGCAGAAGAGGAAAAGGGTATCTGGTATACTGTGGCCACACCTATGCATGCACTTATCTGTGGAGTAGGCTAATTAGCTGTGGAGTAAAGCATCACCATGAGATGATATTAGGCCACAGTAAACTAAATAATGCTGTGCTAAAATAGTACTGTCAGCAACAGTGTACATTGGGGTAATTTACTGTGATTAAATGCACATGTAGATGTTGCTGTGGGTGTAAATTACATCTGACTCCTGCCACGTGGCTCTGTACTTTCAGCACCTTTGTGCCCTAGCTCAGGAATTTTCAAACTTTTTTAAGGTACACTTCTGAAGGAGTTGGAGGGGGGAGGGTGGCAGCTGGACACAGAGCAGGGGGGTGGGGAAGGGCTTGCATGTTGTGGTGTGAGGTGGTGGATGGTGGCCACCACTGCCATGTGTGAGCTCCCCTCCACCTTGCATCCAGCCGGCCAGGTGGCACCTGTGTGGACCGCAGAGGGGAGCCACTGCCCTTGCTCCCTCCCCCCCTGCAGCCCTGTTCCTGGGAGGTGGCAGCATGCTGGTGCTCCATCCCCACCCACACATACCCCCTAGCCCCTTTCCAAGTACCCCCAGGGGTACACTTACCCCTGGTTGACAACCCCTCCCCTAGCCAGCCCCGTCACTGCTTAGCAACACTACCCATACCCCAGGGCTTAGTGGCCCTGGCATTAACTCCTCTGCCCTGGCTCAAACTGCCTGGGAGTAATTTACTCAAGCTCAAACTGCTCTGGAATTTATTGCTTCAACTTAATTGCATGTGTAGATGTACCCTGTGAGTCTCTAGAGTAGCCACAAAGGGCAAATGAAGTGCTTGCCTATAGTTTGTTTCATAAGAATTCTGGATATTTCCCTTCAAATATATATTTATTGGAAATAAAGGCACATTATTTTCCATGCTGAGTTTTCTATTTTACCCTTTTCATGGCACCCGATGCAAAAAGCTGGAGCTCAAACCTAAAAGCATGTTCTATATGAATTATAAAATGCCTGATTTTTTCGTGGAACCTACAGGGTGCATCTACATGAGAAGCTATGTCACTGTAGTGATGTGCTATGAACATGTAGCATCGGAGGGCACAAACGGTGATGCCACTGCTATGTTGCCATAGCGACAAGATCCCTCGCTATAGCGCATTGCTATGGTGAAGTAGCTGCTAAAAATAACCATGTGCCTCCAGGACAGTGAAAGTGACTGCAGTTACTGCATCGTCATTTAGTACTTCCTAAAGGGACATTACTTTAGGAAGTACTAAATAAACTAAAGTACTTCCTAAAAGGGCAGTACGTTAGGAACTACGTTTAGGAAGTACTAAATGACAGCGCAGTAACAACTGCCAGCGCAGTAACAACTGTGCCACGGGGGCATGTGTAGATGTGCCTACAGTCACCTGCTGGAGGAGAGTGTCCTTATGGTTTGCAGCACTTACCCCTTGCCCAACAAGCTATCTGTGCTACTCTGGAGCACTGCTTTCTGCCTGACTGCATCCAGTGACTTTTCTGACAATGAGCCATATTAAAAGGTCTCCTAAGTGATCTTTCATGTCCAAACACATTTTGGGAGAGATCCATTGCTCCCTCCAGTGAAAATTGGTTTACATCTTTTGAATCTATGATATTTAAATCCTTTCGGCCATTTCAAGATGGCTTCTTCTATAGTCACAGAGTCAAAAACTCAAATTTTGTGAAACAACATTCTGAAAAAAAAAAGTCCAGATTAACAGTATTACTTTGCTTTCATACATTTGAAAATTCAACTTCAATTTTGGCTCCTTTATTCTGATTTTTTTATATAAACTGAAAAATATTTTGAAACAAAAACAATTTTGCAATGAATAATTACTACTTTTCTTTTTTTCAGGCTAAAATGTTGAAATGGCACACTGTTTTATTAATGAAAAATGCCCTGTAGTTTATAGATGATATTTTTTTCAATGTGTAAAATTTTGTAAAAAAAAAATGTTTTTTTAAAAAGTTTTATTCCAGTAGAAAACTATTGCAATGAGCATTTTTCAGGTAGCTCCAGTTAAAACTTTTGTTCTACTTCTCATAGATAGTTTCAGGTATGTACATTTTTGTTTGAAAATGAAACACTACAGCAAAAAACAGATCTGACTAAAGGTTTCCTAGGTAACTTCATGCACCTAGGTGACAAGAAATTTCTGAGCCAATATTTCATGAGAGTTCTGTATCAATAGAAGAAATTGGCATCTGGCCTGTGAATTGCCTGAAATTTTTTTAATATAATAATTGCTTAATCTATAAATCCCTTAAATTGTCTAGGGATAAAAATGCTTATTTATGTTGATGACATCTTCATTGTAACAGAGTTAGAAAAGTGCCTCAGGCCATTTTTGTGGCAGCTTTGCTCCTTTCATTTATTTTGGTCTCTCTAGTTTAGATACCTTATGAAGATGATTTCTGGCAGCTCAGAAAACACCTGTGAGTTTCTTTTTGACTATTTGGGCAAGCCTAATGTGGTATGTCATTCTAGTCTTTCTCATTCTTCTGGATTTACCTTTTCAGAATTCCTAGATGGATAACTCCAAGGAACTAGATGGGTTCTGGTATGCAACAAGAATAATATCCTCTTTCTATCAGGTCATAGTAGTGTGATATCATACATGATAAACTAATGTAAGTTACAGTTACCATATTTCCAGTTCCAAAAAAGAGGACATCTGCCGCATGTGTGGTGGGGAGGGAGCGGGGGGAGGGTTATATGACTGTGAGGAGCACTGATATGTCAGTGCCCAGGCCCTGCATATTCCATTGCCCCTTGCTCCCAAGCTGAAGCCCCTCCAGCTCTGCTGCTGCCTGTCACTCCTAACCTGGGGACCCTTGGCCCTACCGGTGCCCCCCACTCCCAACCCACAGTACCCTGCCCCCCTGGTCCATGCTGGTGCCTCTCACTCCCAACCCACAGCCCCTCTATCCCTGATGGTGCTCTTCACTACTGCCCCACAGCTCCTTGCCCCACATTCTAGACCCACAGTCTCCATGTCCTTCACTTGCAGGTCACAGCCCTCTGTTCCCTCCATCTCCTGGCTGCCCCTCTCCCCCCTGCAATCTTTTTCCCTCAGTTGGCTGCTGCCTACAACCCACTCCCCTCCGCAAGTTGCAATCCCACACCCCAGGGTGACCAGATACTGCTGCAAGTGAAAAAGGCAGGTACTAGGACCCTGGGGTACCTCCTCTGCAGTGGCAGAGAAGCTAAACTGAACTTGGTAGGTGCTAGGACCCTGCAGACATCTCCTCTGCTGCCAGCTGGCCACCCAGTTCCCAGCTGCAGCAGAAGCACCTGGGCAGCTTCTTCTCCCAGTGTCTTTAGGCACCCCCCACCCCCTCCCTCCCACATACACACAGCTCAGCTGACCAAAATCCCAGACATTTGATCAGATTTTTAAAAAATGCCTGGACAGAGATCAGAGGGTCAAAAAAGTGGACATGTCTGGGAAAACCCGGATGTATGGTAACCCTAGTGTAGGTGGATCAGAGTACGTGGCTGATTAATCATAACATTTGCGATGGTATGTAAGAGTAAAGAATACAGCCTGACTGGCTCCCACACATCCACATTAACTGACTCTTTGTAAGTGAGGTATAGATAGGATTCCAAGACTTCGTAATAACTAGTACCCTGTCTAAGGGTTTAGACAGAAGTGCAGCTCCCTGCTGTAACTGAGAATGCTTTGCAGGAAGTATTCAAAGTTACAACAATCCCCTGGAACAAACTGAAGTTCACTTTTGGTTTGTTGTGGTGGCTGGGAATCTAGCTGCTGGCTGCAACCTACAGCCAGTTTCCCCAGCAACAGCCTTTCCTCCCTGTGAGGCTGCCAAGTTTTCAGAATGGGAGGGGGAGAATGGAGGAAAGGAAGCTCATTCTAGGGGTTTCTCTGACCAGTGTTGGAGAGTGGGTTGGGTGAATTGAAGCCTCTGCACCTTGGAGGGGAGGGGGCTCCAATACACCTGCTACACCCTCCAGCCAGGACTGAAAGCCCCCTAGGCCTAACTCTCTCTGCTCCCTTTCCCCACTCCCACTCTGATAACAGCTTGAGGCTGGCAGGCAGCGCAGACAGAAGTTACAGAAGATGCTTTGTTTTGAAATCCCCTCATGCAATAAGACTTCAGATTTTCACCAGATCAGCCATTTTTGATGATGCCTGCAGCCATTAACTTGTGTTTGGTCACGGTTATAAACCACTTCCTATGGCCAGATTCCCTAAAGTAAGATTTGGTCACCAGCTTTCAGTCAAATAACACTAATTCTTTTGCGGTTGCAAGAACACAGAAGAATGGATAAAGCTAAATTCTCCATTCCCTAGAGAGGTCCAGAGGCTCTGCATCTGTTTCCTATTTCTGGTATGTCAAAAAGGGATGTTGAAAATAACAAATGGCTAACAGTTGCCTGACAAACATCTCTGACCACCGATCCTCCAGCCCATAGATTCATTCAGCAATGAAGCTGTTCTCAGGTTTCCCCCAAAGGGCATTAGGAGCAGAGGAAGAATTCCTTAATGAAGGATTTTCTAATGATTGTCAGGAGCTCATTCCAGGATGCAGGCTATCAGAAATGCATGTGAGTTGCCCTAGAAATTTTGTGAGGTTGAATCAATACAAACTCAATCAAACCACAAATCTAACCAAAATCAAGAAACCCGCATCAAATTCCTCAAGCTTAACTACTGTTAAAGGGGTTTTTATTCTGTGGATCAAATGGGACTCATAACCCAGAGGAAACAATTTCTTTTCAGGGAGTCCTAAGTAGTGAGTAGTTGGCTAAAGGAGCAGCAGATGTTTAAATGTGCTGTATGCAATGATTAAAACAAAGCTATTGCCATAGCATCTGCCTTCCCTGGAATCACCTAAAAATAGGTAAGCAAGCCATACCTTTAAAAACTCCACTTGTGTCATGTGTCAGCTTTATCTCCATGACCCCCACATGCCATTTAAATAGCTCAGTGAAAAAGAATGTATCTTTTATTCCCAAGGGAAAATATTGCTTTTCTCTGTATTCTTTCATTGTCAGAAATTAAGTTAAAAATGAAAACATTCATTTATAAATTGCTATTCAATGAAACAAAATGTCAAACATCACAATTAATGTTAAGTACTCAGAATTATTGAGCAAACACTTTTTATTGTAATAATAGTTTTGAAATTTGAGAGAAAGAATTGATGCTATTTTTCATCTCCAGTCTGCATTACCATTACCTAGATAGCCAGACTTTATGTTGCATTGTTTCTGTCTATGCAGCCAGCAAGTGAAGGTCTGAAGCTGGCTTCTTTATTAAGCTATGTTTCAGAAGCTAATTTATATATCTGTACAGATGTCTGCCATATGGTTTATTTCATCCTTTGGTAGATAATTTCTATGTTTTCATATCCAAGCAAATGAGCTGAAAAACATTTACATTCTCTTTTGTATCAGCTTGAACTCAGCTTTAGTAGTTTAAGTGTTAGACCTATAGGCCATTTATGCACATACATTTTGGTACCACGATGCACCAGAGATCCTTTGCTTCAGAGCAGACTCAGTTAATCCAGTCTGCTCCACATGCGAGCTGACGTGCACTGCGCAGCATTGCATGCAGTTGTATAAATGGTGAAATGCACATCAGTGCACAGAAAATGGCAGTGGTATGCTTTTGAACTAAAGCACCTTCGATGTGTTTTAGTTCAAAAGCATGCTGCTGCCATTTTCTCAGTGCTGTCACACATTTTGCCACTTATAGAACTGTATGTGTCACAGCGCTGGGTGCTTTTCAAAGTGCCCAGTGCTGTGGCACTTACATGTGTGAAAATGCCCATAGTTCTTACTGGCCACATCTACACACTTACTGTGCAGTAGGATGTTACTACTGCATAGTAGTGTTGCCAGGCACGACCATGATGTGATGCTACTGTGTAGTAGTAATGAGCTACTGTGCAATAAGGATCACTAGGCAACCGTGATGGGATGCTAGTGTGCAGTAACACTGGTTACTGTGCAGTCATTTAGTACCTGGTTGTGCAAGCAACTTGTGTAGACATGGCCACAGAAATGAAAATTCAGAGGGTTTGTTAAGTGTTGACTTGCCCTCTTGGAAGATAATATAAAACTTAATAAGAGTTTGCAATCAAAGGAAAAAACCACGAGTAAAAGGATTTTATATAGAAATTTACCTGAAGAAGAGCCACTTGAAAGGTTGTTACCATCTGAAACACAATTAAACTAGATTTACAGACAGCATTAAGTTTTAATACAAGTTAAGAAAATAAGCATTAAAATGTGTGTACTCAACAAGAATTTCAGTTTTCTACACATTGTATAAGAAAATAAAAGAGGTTAAAATACTGTTCTAAAAGTACACTCTCTTTCCTACTTACAAAATTACATTGTTAAATTTGTTGTACAAATAAAGGTCTATTTCCCTTTACAAGTATTAAAATCAATAAAATATCTTTACTGGAGCAACTGAAATTAGCCTTAAGGAGGAGTTAATTATGATTGTTTAATGACTTTTATAAAGCACTTTAAGATCAAAACTTTATGTGCTATTTAAATGTAAATGATGACATATTAAAGAGAGGAGAGCTTTGTTAACAAAAAGTAGAATGATTTGTTTGGCAATTCTTTGTGGTAAGGGACCTGGCCTTGGCTGCTTGACATTTATTTACAGTGTAATCTTGGAAATGTCATGTATTGCCTTTGTAAGGGGTAACTTCATCTGTAAAAGGGAAGAATATGCTTGCTTATGTACGCCTATTGTGCTCTACAGAGATCTTTGGAGTGTCCAAGAGATGATCCCTAACTTGTGTGTGTATAACACATAACAGATAAGGAAACAAGTATACAAATATAGATATGAAATATAAGAGGCAGTAGTTGTAATATCCTTTGTTGATATTCAGTGATCTGGGACCACATAACAATAAATAATAAAACACACCCATTTTGGATCAATATCTAAGATACAAAATCTTCCCTAATCCACTTAAGTTAGGATATTTCTATCATCTCATATAATTCTCTTAGCCTACTCTGACAAGTTAGCTTTATGTTTTCAATATATCTTTTTTTTCAAGTATGAAACTCAGATTTGCCATTTTGTAAATGACACTGGCATTTGAAATATTCCAGGCTATTGCTTGGTATTACAATAATTAGATTATGAGTTTGTGAGAGAGTCATTCCATCAGTGGCCTGTCTGCTTCTCCAGTTACTGCCTTGTGGTTTTTTGGGGTTTTTTTGTGGTGTTGCTCCTTATAACCTGATACGACTTTCTTTAATGAGTTTGCAAAATTACTACCTTGTCTTTCAGTTCACCTCTCAGAATTAACAGCCACTGTTACACATACCCAGTACACTCCATAAAGATAATGACGAGACAGGGGGCTTGTTAAAAATAATTATCACTTATTAAAAGAAAAATATTGTGCAGTCCATTTAGGTAGCTAGTCTACAGTCACCACGTGTTCTTGTTCTTATCCATGACTTCTTCCCTCTATTGAGTATTACACTCATCTGTTACATCCTGCCCTTGTTTTTGTATAATCTCCCGAAGGCACAGGTTGAATTTTTATAGAATGTTTGTATGGCAAAATGGGGATCTGTCCTAATTGGGGATTCATGACGATACTGTAATATAAACAGCTAATTACAATGGCTAAAATTTCAGAATGCTTCAGTTCTAACCTGAGCCTGAGCAGTGACTCCCTTGTATTAAAGGAAATTATATGTCCTTTTAAAAACCCAAAGAACATTTTTATTCATTTTAATGCTATCTCTCCTATCCCTAAGCTTCTCTTTATGTTCTATATTTATTTGACTCAGATTACAAATTCCTTGAGAAGAAACCCTGCCTTTTTTAAAAAGTGTAGTTTGATATGTAGCAATCACACTAAGACAATAGTAACAGCAATAATAGTTCACATAGCACCACCCATTGTAAACTACATTACAATTAGGAGAAGTTGAAACACCATTTGATAAGATGTTTAGTAAGCGTTTAAAAAAGGTAAGCTCCCCTAAAAAAAAGAAATAATAAAAATTTAAAACCATGGAAGTTTTTTTAATGTAGCAAAATACACCAACTTCAGTATTTCTTTGTAACTGCTTTCACATTCAAGCAGACTAGAAACCAATCTGTAAAAGTGCATCTTTCAAATAGAAGAATTTGCCATTTTGTTCATAAGACTTAAATCTTGCAACCCTCTAAGAGCTCTGATGGAGCTTTGTCTGACTAACAAATGTTGGACTTGGGCTCCCTTTATTCCTTCCAGTTCTCCCAAAGTGTATCTCAATTCTTTTTTATTATGTCATATTCAAAACCTATTGTAAAAATATTGGTGGTAAATGTTAGTTGCAAGGAATAGTGCAATATGTCATTAAATTAAACTAAATAAGATACTTTCAAAATGTTTGTTTCTTTCTCAGTGTAATACACTGTTGCTGTTATAGAACTATTTCTTCTATCATTTAGTGATAGGCCTTCCTTGCTTTCAGTTTCTCTCTATCTTGCTCCATCTTGGAGCATAAACTTTCTGTATTGCAAATCCTTGGCTCCCAAAGCAGGAGATTTCAGGAGGGAGTAGGCTGTTGGAATTGTAAAGGTTTGCTTCATGAAGTAGAAAGTAGGATATTTTTCTCTTTTCTTCTCTTTCTCTCTCTCTTTCTCTTTGTTTTAGTGATGTCTGATATAAAAAAAAATTAAGAGCAGTAATAGTTCAGTATAACTAAATTTTTACACTGTGACCTCACTGCTTGGAACAACCATGATCTGGAGGTTGCAGGGCTTGAGAAGGATCCCAAAGTAGAGCACTGGATGGCTTTAATCATCTTATTGCATATATATGCATCTCAGTGCCCCAAAATGGCCTACTTTGAGAAGAAAAGTTATAGCTGTATTCTCCATATCACAGTCAGTATCTTTGGATGTCTGGCTTCCTGTCAGTTTGAAATGGCTGTATATTTTCTCTATGCCCATTCTGTGTCATAACTTATTTAGAAATTTTACTTTTGTCAGTAGCCTCAGGAACTTCATGTCTCAGAGGTGAAGAATGAAATGAAAAGCCAGGACTGGGGGATTATTTGTGTCACGATCCCCTGAAAATCTTGTAAAAATCCTTCCCTTGTCAGTTCGGCTGGCAAGCGGTAAGGTAGGAGGTGCATGATGGATAATGAAATATACTCAGAATAGTCCCGGCCACCTAAATTTCCTTTTGGCAATAAATGGCTCTTAAGCTTTGTTTAGTTATAAAAGTCAGGCTGGTTTAACTTACATTGTTTTTTACTCTGACCTTATGAAATGAGCACAGCATTCTGCTTTAGACACTCTTTAGTTGGTATTTAGAGTGGTTTACTTTATCTTAAACCTATCTAAATGCAATAGACAAACTACATTGACTTAATCAAGAATATACTGTTTTAAGACTGCCACATGGGCTTCTAGCCAAACTTCTTTAAAAACACTTTTCTTGTTAACCTAGTCCAACTTTGTGTGCAGACAAACCCATAGAAAGCCCTTCCGTCCTCTGATGCAGTGAATCCAATAGGAAGAGAATTCTTGTTCCCTAGTGTCAACCCTCCTGCCAACAATCCTACTGAACTATTTTGCCTGGGAATGAAATGTTTATAGAAGCTTCCCAATCTCCTAGATATGACAGACATTTTTGGGCATAGATTTAATTACCTCGACGACTTTCAACCAAATATTACTAACTTCTCATCAGATTAGGCGGAGACAACTCTGCAAGGCCAGCTCTAGCTTTTATAATAAAATGAATATCACTAACAATACTTTTGACTAGTATAGCTCAGCATTATTGAATTTAGCACCTTAAAGTGCTTTACCTGTTTTAATCTATTTCACAGATGGAGGAGCTGAGGAGCAGAATAGCTATTATGTGTCTTCCTCCATGTGACTACAATGGTCAATGCCTGGAATGATGATAACACACTGGGGCTAGGTAAAGACATTCAAAAAGCTCAAGGCAGAATTGATTTAAGTTACCTGGCTTTCTGTAATAGTTTATATTGGCAGTGAACAGAACATTCGCCCTTTGGTTGAGGGGATGGGTGGGAAATCTTAGACCCGGTTCTGCTGTTCTTAAACCAATCTACGTGTGCTGAACTTCTGTTTTCTATGGGTATAGACCAGTTTTGTGTGCTGAACTTCTGTTCTGTTACAGGTTTACACCAGTTTCTGATCACTTATATGGGTAAAAGTTTAATGTTTGTACCTGGCCCTTAAGTTAGCTAAAGAAAAGAAACAGAAAGAGAGAAGCTTCCTGGCTAGAATAAACTTTTAAAATAAGACTAGGTAAAAATAGTTCTATATCTAGAAACCAGCTTGCATGAAAGTTAGAAAAAGAACAAATGACCTAGACACAAAATCAGTTTCTGCAACCTTGAATCTAAATTGGTATTTCAAAAGAGAAGAGCCCCCAGCAGAAGAAGAGAACTATACCTAATTGTTCAATAGATGTCTGGAGTAGAGGAGATACATTCACCTCTGAGGGTATAAAGTACGTTGTTTAGTAATTATTCAGACCTGAGGAGCTGACAGTTAAAGCATCTGATTGTCTTAGTTGATTTTAAGTTTAAGAAGGAAACACAGTACATCTTAAACTCTTGTACCAAGGGTTATATGGAAGTTTATATGGAACAGAGGCTGCGTTTGATTTATTAGTTTAAGGAGATGACCTGAAAAAAAGTATTGAAATAGACAAGAGTGGAGAATGTCCCTTTTGTGAATGAGTGGAAATTATGTACTGGTCTGGGGCATCTACAGTAGTTTCCAAAATTCAGCTGGCCCACAGTGTAAGCAATAGTCAGTCTACCTAGGGGCACTTGGGAGAAGTATGTACAGGGAAAAAATAAGGAAGTGGGGCAGGGGATTTAAATTGAAAGGAACTATTCACTCTAATTTTGTTGCTAGTATCCTTATTTTTCATACTGGTTAACTGTCATAGGTGCTTTTTTTTTTCTTTTCTGCATCAGTGGTCAGAGCTATGCCTTTGCAAACATATACCATATGCCTTTGTGGGCAATCCAGTTCAAACTTGGGTATGTCATCTAACTCCATTTCACCTATCTGATTACTATTATGCACTGTTTTTGTCAGGCCTCAATCAGAGATCAGGGTCCCATTGTGTTAGTCACTATACAACCACATAACAAAGACAGCATCCTTTCTCCAAGAAACTTGCCATATCAGTTTAAGACAGTTACCAATGTGCCTCCATTACCCTTTTATTTTTTTTATTTATTGGATACACCACTGGCTCAATCCTGCAACGTGGCAAATGTACATAGTAGAATTTTAATAGGAATTGAATATCCTGAGCACTTTCCAGAACTAGTTTCCAGTCTTTTCTGTCAGGTCTTAATAATCCCATCAGAGAATGAGTGACAGCCTAGATTAGTTGCCCTATTTTCTGTGATCTGGTGAATAACTGTGTTTCTTTTGTTTCTACCTTCTTGTAACGAGACTTAGTTATCTTTAGTTGTTTGTGTACCTTAAATATATTTTAATAAAAGAAAACTATTAAGGAACTCTGAGAAGAAACCTTTTGCGATTTCTTTAGTAGATATTAATCCAATCTAAAATATTTTATCTTTAGTCATACTTTGTAACTATTTTGGGTGCCTGCCTTACATAGCTGTATTGTACTTGTTACGGGGCTGGTTTTCTCTTCCTTCTTTAAATTAGTATTTTCAGTAGTAGGATTTTGCTTCCATCCTTTTTCTCCCAACCACTGTCCCACTAATGTGTATTCCCTGTGTATTCCCATGAAAAGAAGTCTTCTGTCTGTACCTCATGCTAAATCAGGTATGCAGATACAAATTAAATACCTTCTTTTCACAAAGTTTGCTGTTCACTTTTCTCATGCTAGTGCCATGGCTGAACTTTAAATAAGGTATTTGTACAGAAAAATGATCTACCACTACAACTAATAGAAGCAGTCTTTGTATATCCCAAAATTAAGCCAATATTATTTATCATAGTCCTATTTCATTATCCAGTTGATAAGTCCTTAGTTCTCTTTCATCCTTCTTATTTAGTTTTTCTCACTCTTCATATTCTTTTCTCCCTATCCTTTGGTTTTCTGAATCTGTCTCCCTGTCTCTTCTAAATGTTAAGATTTCAATTTTTCCTTTATTCAACTCTGCTCATGCACCTGCTCCCATTCACCACATCCTGAATCCATCTCTGGCTGGTTTGTGCTGTTTCAACTTGGCTTCTCTCCTGAGAATTGTCTCTATCAAAGAGACATTCTTGAGTAGTGTAGCAATTCCCACATCAACCTTACAGACTTGTCTATACAGCAAGTGATTAAGGGAAGGTAGGTCACCTCTGGGGCTTCATTATGTTCTGGTGATCCATACTTACCAGTGTGGCCTCTGAGGGTGTCTTTACACATGCTCCAGCATTGGGGGGGGGGGGGG